>NC_134843.1:67221438-67838502 GCF_965363235.1 Mytilus galloprovincialis
ATTGTTGAGAATTGTTTCAGAATTTTGAACATAGCACCCTTTCGTACCTTGCAAAACATGCGCCTGTTTCTCTTCTACAAGACCCATATAGTCATACCCCGTGACACTCCTTATTATTGTTCTCTAGAAGCCTTGGAATAGGGGATCCCCTGTTTTTTATCATTTTTTTTCCATTTTTGAGCTGTAGTTTCAGATATTGAACATAGCGCCCTTTAATACCTTGCGCAAAACATGCGTCAGTTTCTCAGCTACAAGATTGTTGTAGTCATACCCCGTGACACCCCTCATAATTTTTCTGTAGAAGCCCTGGAATAGGGGGACACCCTATTTTTTACCATTTGTTTTCAATTTTTAAGCTCTAGTTTCAGATTTTTGAACAAAGCGCCCTTCAATACCTTGCGCAAAACATGCGCCTCATTCTTCTCTATTAGACCTATATAGTCATACCTCGTGACACCCCTTATAATTTTTCTCTAGAAGCCCTGAAATAGGGGGACCCCCTGTTTTTTGCCATTTGTTTTCAATTTTTGAGCATTGTTTCAGAATTTTGAACATAGCACCCTTTCATACCTTGCAAAACATGCGCCTGTTTCTCTTTCTCTAGAAGCCCGATATTTTACAGGGTAGGACTACTTTTACATACGTTCTAAATTGAAGTGGGTGCATTGGTGTCCTATACCTACAAATAATCCGTTGCTAGATGCAGATTGACTGTGGTACTGAATATAACCCTTAAAAGAGATGCGACTAGTTTTATCAATGGATGGGATAAAAACCATTTCAATATTGAGTTGAAATTGGAATATTTGGACTGATTTTCTGCTTTTTAAAATATTTTTTGATTAAACGGCCATTGCTGTCTTATTTTTTTGGGGGGTTTCTCGATATATCGTCTTATTGTTCGCTGGCTTATTGTTTGCTAGTTATTGTTCGCTAGCTTCAGCCTGGTCGTTGTTTATCAGCTTTAAACTGCTTTTCTTTTCTATTTCTCTTAGACGCGGGAGTTTCGGAATAACCACAATTGTGACATTTTTTTTAAATTCATTCATTCTGTCTTTTTTCTTCATTTCGTTGTTTTGTTTACACCTTTCTCTGTTTTCTGTTCCTTTTTCTTCTTCCATATTTCAAATCTCAAAGCAGACAGGCTTTTATTGACTGCAAATTAAAATGATTATCAAAAATTTATAATTGAGAAAAAAAATGGAACGGTTGTTTAAAGAAGCCTCTACAGTGCTAAAAGATAGAAACATATACAATAAATGCTCGTACAATTAAACACCAAAGTTTTACTCGTTTTTAAAACTTTGAAAATTATACACCCAAGTTAAAATTTGCAGGCAAAATAAAACATGCAATTTGTTCTGCGTCGAGGGCATCATTTATTAATATCACGGAATATCAAAAATGATCCGAAAAATAAGTAACATTTAGATAAATCAAATCGTAGCTTAAAAATATCTCTCTCTATATATATATACTAGTAGTTGAACAATGCATGCACCTACAATCGACTAAGTTGTGCGCTGGTTCTGTGTGTTTTATTTTTGTCGCCACGTTTTTTGTTGCTTTCACTTTTCGAAAAGACGTCAGGTTGCAGCCGTAATAACTGTAATGCGTGTGACCTCTTTTTCAATATTTTTCAAACATTTTTTTTTCGGAAAGTACGAATGCTATGGAGATCAATATATATGTTTTAAAAAGACTAGAAATATAACATGTCTATATTAGATTTTGATTGTCGACAATCAAGTGCAAAACTAAACATAGTTAACTTTAATTACGACTGTACGCAACGTTTTAACAAAAATTGAACGTGTGACATTTTATTCACCAAATTAAACAAATAAGCATCTTTTTTGTTTTTGTGTTTGAACGATTTTGCTAAATTGAAATTAATTAATTACAGAAAAACAACATTATACTAGCTATGTCATTTTCTCACCTGATGACATCATTTATCCGTATTTTCAACCGTTTTCGTTAAAGTAATTTCGGAAATGGAGATGGTACATAAAGAAACTTTGTCGATTTGCCTTGCGAAACAGAATATGACGTCACTAGCCGTCATATAAAAACGATGGAAAGCCTACGGGTCAGCATTCTTACTTCGTAACTTGTCAATTTGTAACTTGTAACTGTGTGATTTGTCAATTTGTTTATTGATGGTATGTAACTTGTCGATTCGTTAAATGTCGATTTGTAAATTGTCAATTTGTATATTGATGTGTTGTAACATGTCGATTCGTTAATTGTCAATATGTTCATTGGTGTTTTGTAACTTGTCGATTCGTAAATTGTCAATTTGCATATTGATGTTTTGTAACTTGTCGATTCGTTAAATGTCAATGTGTTAAATGTCATCGTTGTATTATGCTAACAATCATTATGACGACAGATGGCGCACGGTTTCTTCTTCGCTGTATAAGCCTCCTGAAAGTAGGAGCACCGCCATAAGGAATATATACCAGGTTATTTAAATCAATTATGTACATATAAAAAAAAATTATAGACATTGTTTGTTTTATATGTCATGTATACCAGGGACTCGGTTTTACATAGAGGTGACCTCGAATAAGCATGGTTGTTTACTGTGCTGGTCACCAAACTTGGGAAGGGGTGTGTCCGGGGCACTTCCTGTATTAAGGTAGATGGGGTGTCTAAATTATAATCCATAGAATTTTTTAATAATTTGCCAAAATGAAGTTTATATTATGCTTTTTAAAAAAAAGTAATAAAAAGAATGGGTCACCGGCCTTTTTTTTCATGCTACACAGTGTTCAAAATTGTCAAATTTTGTATAGATTATGCATGGAAACCCCAATTTTCTGCAATAAAGCGTAAACTACACCATAGAATTTTGAGATAACATATGAGAAGATAGCTTTAATAGTATACTTTCAGTTAAGAAAAAGAAAAAATGGGGTCACCGGACCTGTTTTCTTGTTACATAATAAAATAGAGAAATTCCTAACACATTCTTTTGTAAATATACCTTAATCTGAATTATCTGCCCTTGCTTTTGAGTTGCCTCCCCTTATGTGGCAAAGTTGGAAAAAAATTGTTCAAACAAAAAATTTCTGTTTTTTGTAAAATACAATCATAAATATGATAAAACATGTCATTTTCTATGTAGAAGTGGAATTTCTTACACAGGAATTATCTACTTCTCTAAAAATTTGCACATTCTATTAAAGATCTAGACCTTGTTTTCTGGTATTTCCAAATCCAAGATGGAGGAAGACACCCTATCTACCTTAAGGTATATATACAGATGTGTCGCTGGAACGGGCTTCCTTATCAACTTCACAAATATATTACTGTCACTTGGCTCGAAATTTCTACTTAATATTTAACCGGATCAAAATAAGACTAAGTTCGTGAAATATAAGACGGAGCTGGAAAATTTATACTATTATTGTCCTGGACCGCAAATTTTGGACTAAATGTAGTCATCGTTTATAGTCATCTATAAAAGGCCCCGATAAGACAATGTAAAACAATTCAAATGAGAAAACTAAAGGCCTTATGTATATAAAAAATGAATGAAAAACAAATATGTTACACATAAGCAAAGACTACCACTGAATTACAGGCTCCTGACTTGGGACAGACACATACATAAATAATGTAGCGGGGTTAAACATGTTAGCGGGGGATCCCAACCCTCCCCTAACCTAGGACAGTGGTATAACTGTAAAACATAAGAACGAATTATAAAATTCAGTTGAAAAAGGCTTAACTCATCAGATGGACAAAAATACAAGTGGACGTGACCGGGTTGTCTTCTCAACAGTTTAACCCTTTATCTGTGTATATTTGTTTTTATACAACCGCAAAAAATGAAAAATTTTGGTCGTATATTGGTATGACGTTGCCGTTGTCATCGTCGTCGTCATCCAAAGACTATAACTTTAGTATAAGTGAATAGAAATCTGTGAAATTTAAACACAAGGTTTATAACCATAAAAGAAAGGTTGGGATTGATTTTGGAAGTTTTGGTCCCAACAGTTTAGGAATTAGGGGCCAAAAAGGGTCCACAATTTAACTGTTTGATTTCATCAAAAAATGAATTATTGGGGTTCTTTGATATGCCAAATCTAACAGTGAATTTAGATTCTTAATTTTGGTCTTGTTTTCAAATTGGTTTACATTAAGGTCCAAAGGGTCCAAAATTAAACTTATTTTGATTTTAACAAAAATTTAATTCTTGGGGTTCTCTGATATGCTGAATCTAAAAATGTACTAAAAAAAATTTATTATTGGCCCAGTTTTCAACTTGGTCAAAATCGGGGTCCAATATTAAACTTTGTTTGATTTCAACAAAATTGAATAAATGGGGTTCTTCAATATGCTGAATCTAACCATGTATTTAGATTTTTAATATTTGGGCCCGGTTATCAAATTGGTGCACATTGAAGTCTAATGGGGTCTAAAATTGAACATTATTTGATTGCATTAAAAATTGAATTCTTGGTGTTCTATGATATGGTGAATCTAACCATGTATTCAGATTGTGGATATTGGACCATAATAGGTAAATGTCAAATTAAAATGTTTTTTAAAGTTTTTAAGTTTAAGTTTTTAGACCACACTCATTCTGTTGTGTCAACTATTTAATCACAATCCAAATTCAGAGCTACACCAAGTTTAAATGTTGAGAAATTTATGTATTACTGAAAAATTATTACACCAGGGTTTTCGATATCACAAACTAGTCAAAACCTTTACTAAATTTTATCATCGGTATAAAGACATCATTCGTAAATATAGCTCAACATGCCGACTTCTAATACGTTCAGGTATTTCACATTCAATTTTTTATGGAAATATTCTTTATAAAGCACAAAGGTGTCAGTATTCACCTCAGAAACTTACAAAACCTTTGAATAGACTTATTAAGATGGGATATAATTACGATACTGTTGTCAAGTCATTACAAATTGCATATTTTGGCGTTAATATTGAGTCACTGATAAGGTCTTTGCATCGGAGCTAAACACATTTATTCTAAAAACAGTTATTGGCATGACACGGGTTATGTTCTTTTCATATATGTTATGATGGTATGATACTAAACCCCTAACGGGAAGGATTGTGCCTGATGTTCATATGATGAAATCATAATCTTTCAGTCAGTTTAATTGAAGTCTGGAGCTGGCATGTCAGTTAACTGCTAGTAGTCTGTTGTTATTTATGTATTATTGTCATTTTGTTTATTTTCTTTGGTTACATCTTCTGACATCAGACTCGGACCTCTCTTGAACTGAATTTTAATGTGCGTATTGTTATGCGTTTACTTTTCTACATTGGTTAGAGGTATAGGGGGAGGGTTGAGATCTCACAAACATGTTTAACCCCGCCGCATTTTTGCGCCTGTCCCAAGTCAGGAGCCTCTGGCCTTTGTTAGTCTTGTATTATTTTAATTTTAGTTTCTTGTGTACAATTTGGCAATTAGTATGGCGTTCATTATCACTGGACTAGTATATATTTGTTTAGGGGCCAGCTGAAGGACGCCTCCGGGTGCGGGAATTTCTCGCTACATTGAAGACCTGTTGGTGACCCTCTGCTGTTGTTTTTTATTTGGTCGGGTTGTTGTCTCTTTGACACATTCCCCATTTCCATTCTCAATTTTATTGTCCATACTTGCCCCAACTGTTCAGGGTTCGACCTCTGCGGTCGTATAAAGCTGCACCCTGCGGAGTATCTGGTCATTACATGTGGTTATGAAATAAATTTTATTGCAATTTGAAATATTTTTGTTTGTCAGCTGGTAGTAATAGGCCATATGTATTTTACATGTCTTATTCCCAAGCCTCAAATTGCTAGAGATTACATTCTAGGAGAAAACTTAACATTACTGTTATGTCCACTGTTCTCCCAGAATTGACATAGGGATAACTAACTGGTACATGTCAGCGTCACAAAATTTCAGTTCCAGTTTTATCAGAAACTACTAGGAGTAGTCTCTTTTTATTTGACAGAAAGCTTTATCACAGTATACAAAATATAGCACTTTTCTAGGTAAGAGGCACAATTCTATGAAATTCACAAAACTGTTAGATATTCCTCTTTTCTGGAAATAGATAACATGGATGTACAAGGCAGCGCAGTTTGTACAATTTTGTCTACATTTTCATACTATTTTAGAAAAGAAAATACCCCGATTTTACCTGAAGGAGACGTGCTTAGAATTTTTAGTACTTTTCTGATAGTATTTTTGTCTAAATTGCAAGGGGTTGCATTCATGTTGAGTCTCTATCTCTTATATGTTAAACAGTTTTATGAATCATTATCAAATACAACATGTTTTAAAAATGTAAGACTGAACTCAATTGTGGCCACTTTGAATTTAGACAAAAAGCGTCTAAAAACTAGATTATTATAAAATGCTAAAATTGTGAAGAACTCATGATGATATTACCTGATGAGTGTGCATAGAATTGTAAATAAAACAGCCCATTTTTAAGTTACTAAAGTAATTGACTTTTGAATAAGTTAAAATTTTAAACATATGGTAAAAATGCTCAGTTTAGGGGCAAAAAATGCAAAAAAGCGGTTTTCCCGGGTTTACTCCTTTAGTATATTTTATAATTTAAACTAAGTTAAACTTGGTTTATTCAATCAATATAACCAGTAACATTAGTTCAGTCATTATTTTTGAAGGACTGTTGGACTCACAATTTAAAAAGAGACAGAAAAATTACCTTGAACTTTCACCTTGAATGGCACGTATACACGATTCAACAAAGACTTTAAAAAATGACCTTGAACTTTGACCTTGAAGAATACTATAAATGAATCATGATAATCTATGGAATCCTCTTACGATGACACCTATTAAACATAAGTAGTAATCGAATCAGGATCTATGGTAGTACTATGAATACACTCCTACAGTTCCACCTCTTAAACACTAGTAGGAATCAAATCAGGACTTATGTTATCCTCCTACAGTCCCTCCTATTAAACACATTTGATTTAAATCAAGACATAAATAGTATCCTTCTGCCTTTTGAAATTTCAATAAAGTTCCGTACCTTTAAGGAATATTTAGTCTCTGGTTGATAGTTGTTTCTTATGCAATGATACCAATACTTGATTATTCTATACCTTTTTCGATTAACAATATAGTATAAAAAAACATAACTAGGAATGAAGTAGATTTTGTTATTTTTAATCATGAAAGAAGAAATGGGCATAATAATTTGCTTTCTTCCGTATATAATTTTGATTCGATCCCTACTGGTTTAATAGGTGAAACTGTAGCAGGACATTAACAGTCATTACTCAATTCCTACTTGTGCTGAATAGGTGGGACTGTATAAGGATACTAAAGGTCCTGATTCTATCCCTACTTTTGTTTAATATGTGTAGCTGTATTAGGATACCAAGGGTCCTGATTTGATCCCTACTTATATTTAAAAGGTGGTGCTGTATTAGGGTACTAAAGGTCCTGATTAGATCCTACTTATATTTAAAAGGTGGGACTGTATTAGGGTACTAAAGGTCCTGATTAGATCCTACTTATATTTAAAAGGTGGGACTGTATAAGGATACCAAAGGTCCTGATTAGATCCCTACTTATATTTAAAAGGTGGTGCTGTATTAGGGTACTAAAGGTCCTGCATGATTAGATGCTATTTATATTTAAAAGGTGGGACTGTATAAGGATACTTAAAGTCCTGATTAGATCCTACTTATATTTAAAAGGTGGGACTGTATAAGGATACTAAGAAGGTCCTGATTAGATCCCTACTTATATTTAAAAGATGGTGCTGTATTAGGGTACTTAAGGTCCTGCATGATTAGATCCTACTTATATTTAAAAGGTGGGACTGTATAAGGATATCAAAGGTCCTGATTAGATCCCTACTTATATTTAAAAGGTGGTGCTGTATTAGGGTACTAAAGGTCCTGCATAATTAGATGCTACTTATATTTAAAAGGTGGGACTGTATAAGGATACTAAAGGTCCTGCTTAGATCCTACCCATTTAAAGGTGGGACTGTATAATGATACTTAAGGTCCTGATTAGATCCCTACTTATATTTAAAAGTCGGGACTGTATTACGGTACTAAAGGTCCTGATTAGATCCTACTTATATTTAAAAGGTGGGACTGTATAAGGATATTAAAGGTCCTGATTAGATCCTACTTATGTTTAAAAGGTGGGACTGTATAAGGATAATAAAGGTTCTGATTAGATCATATATACTTATATTTAAATGGTGGGACTGTATTAGGGTACTAAAGGTCCTGATTAGATCCTTCTTATATTTATATATACTTATATTTAAAAGGTGGGACTGTATTAGGATACTAAAGGTACTGATTAGATCCCTACTTATATTTAAAAAGTGGGACTGTATTAGGGTACTAAAGGTCCTGATTAGATCCTACTTATATTTAAAAGGTGGGACTGTATTAGGGTACTGAAGGTCCTGATTAGATCCTAGTTATATTTAAAAAGTAGGACTGTATTAGGGTACTAAAGGTTCTGATTAGATCCTACTTATATTTAAAAGGTGGGACTGTATAAGGATACGAAAGGTCCTGATTAGATCCCTACTTATATTTAAAAGGAAGGACTGTATAAGGATTCTTAAGGTCCTGATTAGATCCCTACTTATATTTAAAAGGAAAGACTGTATAAGGATACTAAAGGTCCAGATTCCTATTTATTGTTAATATGGGTGGCTGTATTAACATACTAAAGGTCCAGATTCGATCCCTATTTATTGCTAATAGGGGTGGCTGTATTAGGATACTTAAGGTCATAGTATGGTATCCTCTTAAAATCGAGAAGAGACTTGCATAAAGTATATCTAATAAATGACCCTGATTTGATTTTTTTTTCTTTATTAATTTCATTTACGGAATAAAGCAAATGATTAACCCTGTTCTTTTAATAACTAGAAATAACAAAATGTAGGACAAAGTTAATTCCTAGATATTTTTGTTATATCATACTGCTACTCGGAACAGGCGTAAAATAAGCAAGTGTTGGTTGATTGAAAATGAGTCAACAATCCAGCAAGGATACTTAAGGTTCATATTTAATCCCTACTGATACATGTTTTAAAATACGTGGGATTGTATACGGATACTTAAATCCCACCTAAGAAACAAGATAAGTGATTGAATCAGACCTATGGTATCTTCCTACAGTCCCTCCTATTAAACACAATTTTGATTTAAATCATGACATAAATCCTTCTGCTTTATGAAATTTTACTTAAGTTCCGTATATTTAAGGAACGTTTAGTCTCTGGTTGATAGTTGTCTCATATTCAATGATAGCAATACTTTCTTATTCTATACCTATTTAGATTTCCAATATTTTATAAAAAAAAAAAATAACTAGGAATTAAGTAGATTTTGTTATTTTTAATCATAATGGAAGAAAAGGGCATACTAATTTGCTTTCTTCCGTATATAGTTTTGATTCAATCCCTACTGGTGTTTAATAGGTGCAGCTGTATTAGGATACTAAAGGTCTTAATTGCATTCCTACTAATGATAGATAGGTAGGACTGCATAAGGATACTAAAGGTCCTGATTAGATCCCTTCGTATATTTAAAAGGTGGGACAGTATAAGGATACTAAGAAGGTCCTGATTAGATCCCTACTTATATTTAAAAGGTGGTGCTGTATTAGGGTACTAAAGGTCCTGCATGATTAGATCCTACTTATATTTAAAAGGTGGGACTGTATTAGGGTACTAAAGGTCCTGATTAGATCCTACTTATATTTAAAAGGTGGGACTGTATAAGGATACTAAAGGTCCTGATTAGATCCTACCCATTTAAAGGTGGGACTGTATAATGATACTTAAGGTCCTGATTAGATCCCTACTTATATTTAAAAGTCGGGACTGTATTACGGTACTAAAAGTCCTGATTAGATCCTACTTATATTTAAAAGGTGGGACTGTATAACGATATTAAAGGTCCTGATTAGATCCTATTTATGTTTAAAAGGTGGGACTGTATAAGGATAATAAAGGTTCTGATTAGATCATATATACTTATATTTAAATGGTGGGACTGTATTAGGGTACTAAAGGTCCTGATTATATCCTTCTTATATTTATATATACTTATATTTAAAAGGTGGGACTGTATTAGGATACTAAAGGTACTGATTAGATCCCTACTTATATTTAAAAAGTGGGACTGTATTAGGGTACTAAAGGTCCTGATAAGATCCTACTTATATTTAAAAGGTGGGACTGTATTAGGGTACAAAAGGTCCTGATTAGATCCTAGTTATATTTAAAAGGTGGGACTGTATTAGGGTACTAAAGGTCCTGATTAGATCCTACTTATATTTAAAAGGTGGGACTGTATAAGGATACGAAAGGTCCTGATTAGATCCCTACTTATATTTAAAAGGAAAGACTGTATACGGATACTTAAGGTCCTGATTAGATTCTACTTATATTTAAAAGGTGGGACTGTATAAGGATACTCAAGGTCCTGATTAGGTCCTACTTATATTTAAAAGGTGGGACTGTATTAGGGTACTAAAGATCCGGATTAGATCCTACTTATATTTGAAAGATGGGACTGTATTAGGGTACTAAAGGTCCTGATTAGATCCTATTTATATTTAAAAGATGGGACTGTATTATGGTACTAAAGGTCCTGATAAGATCCTACTTATATCTAAAAGGTGGGACTGTATAAGGATACTAAAGGTCCTGATTAGATCCCTGCTTATATTTAAAAGGACGGACTGTATAAGGACACTAAAAGTCCTGATTAGATCCTACATATCTTTAAAAGGTGGGACTGTATAATGGTACTAAAGGTCCTGATTAGATCCTACTTATATTTAAAAGGTAAGACTGTATAAGGATACTCAAGGTCCTGATTAGATCCTACTTATATTTAAAAGGTGGGACTGTATTAGGGTACTTAAGGTCCTGATTAGATCCTACTTATATTTAAAAGGTGGGACTGTATACAGGTACTAAAGTCCAACCTATTAAACAAGATAAGTGATTGAATCAGATCTATGTTATCCTCCTAAGGTTCCTATTATTTAACAAAAATAGGAATTGAATCAGGACCTTTAGTACCCTCCTACAGTCCCACCTATTAATCATCCGTAGGTATTAAATCCGAACCTGTGGTATCCTCCTACAGTCCCACCTATTAATCATCCGTTTGTATTGAATCAGGACCTACAGTATCCTCCTACAGTCCCACCTATTAATCATCTGTAGGTATTGAATCAGAACCTGTGGTATCCTCCTACAGTCCCACCTATTAATCATTCGTAGGTATTGAATCAGAACCTGTGGTATCCTCCTACAGTCCCACCTATTAATCATCCGTAGGTATTAAATCAGGACCTACAGCATCCTCGAGCTCCTACAGTCCCACATATTAATCATCCGTAGGTATTGAATCAGAACCTGTGGTATCCTCCTACAGTCACACCTATTAATTATCCATAGGTATTGAATCAGAACCTGTGGTATCCTCCTACTGTCCCACCTATTAATCATCCGTAGGTATTGCATCAAAACCTGTGGTATCCTCCTTCAGTCCCACCTATTAACCATCCGTAGGTATTGAATCAGGACCTACAGTATCCTCCTACAGTCCCACCTATTAATCATCCGTAGGTATTGAATCAGGACCTATAGTATTCTCCTACAGTCCCACCTATTAATCATCCGTAGGAATTGAATCAAAACTTGTGGTATCCTCCTTAAATAGAGAAGAGACTTGCACAAAGTATATATCTAATAAATGAACGTTTTTTTTTTTTCTTCTTCTTTATCAATTTCATTTACGGAATAAAGCAATTGATTATTTCCTGTACTTCTTGAATAATAAAAAAAATAAAAAAATGAAGGACATAGTTAATTCCTAGATATTTTTTTTATACCTTACGGTTACTCGAAATAAGTGTAAAATAAGCAAGTGTTGGTATAATTGAAAATGAGTCAACAATCCATCAAGGATACTGAATGTTTAGAAGGGACTGTATAAGGATACTTAAGTCCCAACTATCAAACAACATTAGTGATTGCATCAGACCTATGGTATCTTCCTACAGTTTCACCTATTGAAAATAAGTTGGAATCGAATGAGGACCTTTAGTATCCTTATACAGTCCCACCTATTAAACATAAGTAGGGATCAAATCAGGACCTTTCGTATCCTAATACAGCTCCACATATCAAACATAAGTAGGGATTGAGTCAAGACCTATAGTGTCCTCCTACAGTCCCACCTATTAATCATCCGTAGGTATCAAATCAGAAGCTATGGTATCCTCCTAAAATAAAGAAGAGACTAACATACGTACATCTAATAAATGACCCTGATTTGATTTTTTCTTCTTTATTAATTTCATTTACGGAATAAAGCAAATGATTATACCCTGTTCTTCTAATAACTAGAAATAACAAAATGTAGAACAAAGTTAATTCCTAGATATTTTTGTTATATCATACTGTTACTCTAAATAGGCGTAAAATAAGCAAGTGTTGGTATAATTGAAAATGAGTCAACAATCCATCAAGGATACTAAAGGTTCAGCACTCCCTACTTATATTTAATAGGTGGGACTGTATCATTGTATAAGGATACTAAAGTCCCACCTGTCAAACAAGATTAGTGATTGAATCAGACCGATGGTATACTCCTACAATTCCACCTATTTGACATAAGTAGGGATCAAATCAGGACCTGTGTTATCCTTCTACAGTCCCACCTATTAAACAAAAATAGGGATTGAATCAGAAGCTATATTATCCTCCTAAAATATAGAACAGACTTTACATAAAGCATATCTATTAAATGATAGTGATTTGAATTCTTCTTCTTTGTCAATTTAATTTACGGAATAAAGCAAATATAGCCTGTTCTTTTTGAATAATAAGAAATAATAAAATGTAGGACATATTTAATTCCTAAGTATTTTTTTTATACCATACTGTTACTCAAAATAGGTTTAAAATAAGTAAGTGTTGGTATGATTGAAAATTAGTCAACTATCGATCAGAGACTATATATACCTTAAATGGAAGAAACTTAATTAAAATGATACTAAACTAAAGGTCTTGATGTGTAGGAGTATATCATAGTTCATGATTTGATCCCTACTTATGTCAAATAGTTTGAACTGTAGTAGGATAACATAGGTCCCGATTCGATCCCTGCTGATGTTTTAAAAAATAGGCAGAACTGTACGTAGGAGAATACAAAAGTCCCTGATACGACCCCTCCTGATGTTTAATTGGTGGGACTATAGGAGGATACTATAGACATGATGACAACAAAGGTCCTGATTCCATCCCTACTAATGTTTAATAAGTGATAAAGTGTGACTGTAAGAGGATACCATAGGTCCGGATTCGATCTCTACTTATGTTTAAAAGGTGTGACGGTAGAAGGATGCCATAGGTCATGATTCTATTGTATCTACGTCTATCTTGCAAGGTCAAAGGTCGTTGCTTGCCTTTTATAAAACTTTGTTTACGTCTCTCCTTGTGAAGGTTCAAGGTCATGTTATGCATGTTTAATTTTAGACAATGTATACGTCTGTCCTTCAATGTCATAGTTCAAGGCCATATTTGCTTTTTTTAAATGTCATACGTTTATCCTTCAAAGTCGAAGTCCCAGGTCATTCTTTTTTTAATTATGCATGCGTCTGCGCTTCAAGGTCAAAGTTCAAGGTCATTTTTATTATGTTTAATCTTAGATTATTTATATATGTCTGTTCTTCAAGGTCAAAGTTCAAGGTCATATTACTTCTTTTTTTAAATGTCATACGTCTATCTATCCTTTAAAGTCAAAGTTCAAAGTCATTCTTTTTTTAATTGTGTATGTCTCTCCTTCAAGGTCAAAGTTCAAGGTTATTTTTCTATGTATTCCCTTAAAAAATTCCTAGCCCCTTTTTTTTAATACCCCAAAAGAAAAACCCTTTTAGAATGCAATTTTAATGTGTTTTGTATATAAGTATACTATTTCATATAAATTTGTTTGGAAATCAATAATTAAACATATACGGTATTTATTATTCTGGTTTAAAGATATTTTTATATATAAGACACACATATAGATTAATCCTGTTTTAGTCCCACCCCTATGGAAAAAATTAGTGTTTTAACATGTAAGGTGGGAATAAAACAGGATTAATATATATATATATAAACCACTTTATATTACTCCTTTTTAGTATGTAAGACACATATATATTAATCCTGTTTTAGTCCCACCCCTATGAAAAGTGTTTTAACATATAGGGACTAAAACAGGATTAATATATAACACTGTTTTCTCATAATAATATATATATTTTTACTTTTTTTTCTAATATTTGTGTAATTATACTTATAATTATACTAAATAAAACATTCTGGTCGTCTTTAATTCAATAATCAAATGATATTATAATTTTAATTAAAAACACAAAATCGATTAGACTCGAGGCAATTAAAATGTTAAATCCCACGTGGGACTAAAGTAGGATTATGCCGTCTCTTTTTGCAAACCATTTGACCTCTTTTAAAATGATTCATTTCAATCTATTCCTAATACAGATAAAACGAGAACTGTGATCACGATCACCTCCCCTTTTCCCCTCAAATTAAGATTATCTCAAGTAACAGTTGTCAGACTACATTAATTTTTTCCTCCACATCTACATGTTTGCACATAGTATACTACACTAATGTAAAATTTCATTGAAATCCAAAAAACGTTTTAAAATAAGTTGCGCGTATATTACAAGACTATATAGTGTTACCCTATATTGTAATATTTAACGAAGATATATCTATCTTCCTGCATGCAGATCTTTAGCTAGTGTACTACAACTACATGGCATTGTGTAAAGTTTCATTAATATCCGTCAAGTCATTTATAAGGATAACCGCTATCAAGAAAAATAGACTGACAGACGTAGAGGGTGTTTCTATATTATAGACCGAACCCTTTTTGCTGGGGATAATATGTTTTTAAAGTAAAAAGAGGTTTTTAAACAATAACTTTATTGTGTTCCTTCTATTTCATCCAATACTGATAAAATGTCAAGATGTGTAGTTTCCAGATGACTAAGAATTTAACCCGTTATGATAACATTTCTAGTCGTGATACTATTCAAAATACAGAACAAAAACACGTGCCTAGAGGGCCAACTAATCTTTAACATGAATTTAAATAGTTTAACAAGGTCACGGATGGGTTAACATACAGAAAGGCTATTTGTAACATCGTTAAATCTAGTGGTAATTCGTATACCAGATTCAAAACACATTTTAATTGTAGTATTCTGTTATTGTTTATCATGTTTATGTTGTAGTGTAGTATCAATGTAAATGGTATAAACAATAGCAATAAAAGAGAGAGGGTTATTAAATGGTTAAAAGCTCATAAATGTGACATTGCTTTTTTGCAAGAAACGTATTTTGACGAAAAAGTAAGTAAAGAATTGTCGATACAGAAAGATTTTGTATAAATTTTGCAGTCTTAGCACGACAGCAAGTAGGGGGGTCGCTATTTTATTTGACAGTAGTTTAAACGTTAGTGATATAAGTGAAAATTGAGACACTGATTGGAGAGAAATTATGCTCAATATACGAATTGACGACACAATATTCACGTTGGTATGTATATATGCACCAAATTATAAAGCATCTAGAAATACGTTTTTTAAAAAGGTAAGTGATAATATAAAGGAATTTGGTATCGGTATACCGATAGTTGGGGAAGATTTCAATGATACTTTAAATGTTATAGATAGAAAAACAACACGACCAAATAGCCAGATTTCAAAACCAGTAAATAGTTTGAAATTAATGTTAAAATAAAACAAGCTAATAGATATCTGGAGATGTTTGAATCCAAAACGTTCAACAATTTACATGGCGGAGGATAGATAAAAATCAGGCAAGTAGAATAGACATGATATTAATTGGCTCAGATTTGAAGTCAGTAGAAAATTGTAAAATTAAACCAGCTGTAATTAACTCTACTGATCATCAAAGCGTTTTCTAAGTATAATGACTGGTGTGTCAGAAAGAGGAAAGGGATAACAACTCTATTTTAAAAGAAGAAAAATACAAAGAGACAATATAAAGTAATATTTTTCATAAATATACTAATGGAAATAATAAAATGGATTGTCAATTATTGTGGGACGTTTTAAAAGTAGAAATAAGGGAGGAAAGCATAGCATATTGTAAGAATAAAGTAAAGGCAAAACTGAAAAATGGTAAAGATAAGGTAGCTGGGATTAATTGAACAAACAAACCAGTCAAAGCATTGGGAATATATTTTGGTCATAACAGAGAAGAATGTTAAAAAAAACGTAAAACGTAATTTAACTTTAATCGGGAAAATTATTATTATAAAAACATTAGTTTTACCACTTTTTACATTTTTGGAAAGTGCCTGTACAGTTACTGAGAAATTCAGAAAAGAAATAGAAAGTAAATGTTATAAATACATCTGGGATGGTAAACCAGATAAGGTTAAAAGAAATACCATAATAAAGTAAAATGAAGAAGGGTGGGTTACAAATGATCGACATACAAAGCTATTTTATGTCTCTAAATGCATCTTGGGTAAGTAAACTCATAAGTAATGATATTTCAAACTGGAAGTTGGTTCCATTAAAATATCTCAGCGTGGTTGGTATTAATAAGTTAATTTTTCCGACGTAGTCGGTATAGTTTCGGTTTGTGCCCTTTGAACTTAAGAACGCCTAACTATGGCAACAGAATAAGCATGCTCGAAAATCCTTTCTGTGATCGGACAAAATGCTGTCATGGTGGGTGATTTGGTTGTGTTTGAAAAAACTTCTCGTTAATTATATCGTGATGGAAAGCAAGTGAAAATCTATAAATATTTGAACTAGTTTATATTTTTATTAAAATAATTGTTTCTCCAATAGCTCTTTGCATCCATGACAGCTGTTTATTCGGGACAATTATATAATTTTTAATGTACACTTTATTGTACGAACGTACATGACTTTTAGAACGCACCTACGCATGTGAGATTTCCACGGGGTTTGGTGAATGTACACAGAAAGATACGAAAACCGAGAATACGGAAAACAAAGAGAGAAAACGTTATTCAAATGGTAAATCACTTATTTAAATATAATCGGAATATTCACAAAACAATTTTTAACGTTCTTTTGTTGGTAATTCATTGATTTTTAGATAGTTAGAGCATTGTTGTTCACAAGATGAAGGTAGTGAACGGGCGTTGCCACCAAGGACAAATTGTGTCAAACTATGCAGGTTTTCAGTGCACTGCAATCGCCTTCTTGTAGTTACATTCAGATGGAGATTTTATTAAAACGGTCCTGCATCATTAAGTCATTGTGTTTCTGAAGGTTATCGAAATGATACTTTTAAACATATACTCAAATTTGAATACTTTTATAATTATTCTTTAAATGGAAACAGAAGAATGACAGTCTATGTAATGTATGTAACGAAGAAGAAGATTATAACCACTTTTTTTTATTTCGGTCGATTTTTAGAAAATTTTTGGAAAAGTATCTATGAGTTAATGATAAAATCAAATTTAAATTTTAGAGTATCACTAAAGCAATTAGTCTTTTGATATAACATTTTTGACAAAAATTATTTTGGTCTGAATTATTTCCTAACAATCTTAAGTTTTTCCATATACAAATTATATTATGTATCTCATCAGAAATTGACAAAGATACAAACAATCGTCGAACAATGAAGAGTTGGTGATACGTAAATAACAGATGCAATGGAAATGATACAATATTTCTTATCCAATAGTTTAAAGGACAAACATTTGTTTGTTTGGTCAAAGTATAAACCACGAACAACTTTCGATCCCTTTACGTAAGTTACGCCCACTCATCGGTGGTGTCCTTTTTAAGAGTTTATAGAAATAAAAGAATGGGTAATGCAGTATCAAGTCTCGTACTCAATTCATTGTGTAAAATAAATGTTCCTCTTAAAAGTACAGGTGTTACAAATCCTAGGGGATCAAATATGCTGTTAATGGTAGAAAGCATTCCCCTCTTTGTAAAAGGTTTCTGTTCGTTGCTTACTTGAAATGTAAAAGTGTCCCTTCCGGTGTTCCAACTAAGGCCTAGACTTCTCTGTACATTTTGTTCTCTGTATCAAATTCTGTGTTGGTAGTATTGTTAGATCCAATGTCATCTATTGGAAATAGAGTAAAAACACTTTTGCTATTTGAATTTATCTTGTGCAATCGAATTTCAATGTTACCTGTCCTCATCAGACATTGATAATAGCCCTTCATCCACATAAAATTATCCTGTATAAATTTGCATACGTCACTGCATGATTCATCATGTTCCTCTTTATCACAAGCTGACTTTCTTATTCCTAAAGTAGCAACCGCAGATGAAGGTGAATTGCCAAATACATGAAGCCTCATTCTATATTCAATTAAAACATTTGTTAGATTGTCATCATTGTGCCTTAAAATCGCAAGTAATCGCGATGGCGTTCATGTATGAGAAAGTTAAAGAACATTTGCGAAATGTCAGCAGTGACAGCAACATTTTCCTTTCTAAATCTTAGCAAGACTCTTATCAAGCTGTTGGACAAATCTGGTCCGGTTATATTAACATTGTTAAGTGGGAGTCCTTTTAATTTTGCTGACGAGTAATATAAATAAATAATAAATACAATATTTATAGAGCGCATTATATAATAACAAAAATTACTCTAAGCGCTTCACATTTAAAAATATATAAAATACAAAAAAATACATAAAACATAAATTACAAAGCACTATCTAAAAGAAGCAAACAAGCAAATACAAATTTATAATCTTTTTTTTAACTATATACAAAACTGTCTAAAACTAATGCAGTCAATTAAAAGTATATATAAAATCTACAAGAAATCCTTAAAAGCAGTCCGAAATAAATGAGTCTTGAGTTGCTTTTTAAAAACATCTAAAGAATTTACACTCCGTAAAGACGATGGCAAATTGTTCCAGAGTGTAGGCGCAGCCTTGTCAAAACTAGGAGCTTTGCCATGCTGTGCTTTGTACACACATAAAAGAAGTTTATATTGGCAACGGTAATGTATGGGTAGCCAGTGTAACGATATTAAAACAGGCGTAATTGAGTCGAATTTCCTTTCTCGTGTTATCAAACGTGCTGCAGTGTTTTGGACCCGCTGCAATTTACTGATAATTTTGGTGTTAGTACCGTACAACAATGCATTGCCATAGTCCAGCCTTGATGTAACTAGGGAGCACACTAGTGTTTTACAGGCTTCAACTGAAATTAAAGATCGAATTCGACCAATATTCCGAATTTGGTAAAAACAAGCCTTGGTGATCGCACTGGCTTGATGTTCCATACTGATGGTTTTATCAAAGTACATTCCCAGATTTTTCACACAAGAAACGTCGCTTAACACTGTTCCATCAAATGTCAAACGAGTCAAAGACAACTCTTATTTTGTCAGGCTTCTTTGGATTGTAAACTTCAAATATGAGTAAATACCAGCATACTATTCCTCGTTTAAGTAGTTGAGCAACTTCTGCTTGTCCATTTTTAAATATCTTGTTCATAAATGCAATGAAATGTTCTTGCTTTTTCGGCCTAATTTAGCCTCTAGCTTCTTAGTCCTATAATATGCCTGTTGAAAGTTGTTTTGTAGTGTCGGTCGTTTGTTTTTGAATGGAATTGGAGCACTCCAATTACCGCTTTCTGTCTTGATAAATGCTGATTTCATTACTGTTTGAAATTGTATATCTTCTATAGATGGACCAACTTTATCGGCATCTCTAGTTCTAACAAATAAATCGGTCCCAAAGTTTGTTATATGTCCTTCACATTTTATTAAGTCTATATAATTCTGTTCCTTGAATGTTATATCACTAATGCATGGTTTGCAAATTGATGTCCTTCCGTTTTGTAAAAAAATGATTTGTTCACATTAACTTTATTAGGTACATGGCCCTTGCCAAGACAAGTCTCACCAATCACCACCCAACATAATGCTAATTTCTGTGCATACTTTGTACGCTTTGGCCAAGTTCTTTACTCGTAGACATGGTTTGCCTCACCAAAGTCTCTTCCGATAAGTAAAAGTATCTGAGCATCTGAATCTAAAAGTGGAATCATACTACTAATTGATCGAAGATGATCATAAAATAATGCCACATTTGGAGTTGGTATTTCTTCTCTTACATTAGGTATGTCATTGCACTTTATTAACGGTGGAAGGTTCAAACTCATACTTCCATCAAAAGATTCTACTGTGAAATCACAAGCCAAACGTCCGAGACTACCATGCTTCCAGCACAAGACAAAAACTGTGTATAGTCTATTTTCTGACTGTTAATGTCGAAAAGTTCAAAGAACCGAGATGTAGCCAAAGTTCTATTACTCTGATAGTCTATAATTGCATACACTCTAATGGCTTTCTCAGACTGACCATTAGGGTAAACCTTTACCAGAACAGTTTTAGCAAAGGAACGTCCTTTAAAACTGTCACTACAGATCTGTGTACATGCAGTTGTAACCTTATAAACTGGTCTGTCATATGACTGGTTCTGTTCCCCGTGCCATGCCCGGCAGTAGGGTTTGGTCCTTTTTCAATATGAAGAGCATCTGGATGGCCTTTCGACTGACACTGCTTGCATGGTTGATTTTCATTGAAATTTCTTGTAAAGTGTTTCCATTTAAAGCATATACCATTCTGCATAATAATTGTTTTTCTTTAGTCGACAGGTTTCCGTCTGAACTGTTAATATTCGTTTAATGACTGGTTTGATTGTATTTCCACTTTTCTGATCTTCTTCGGTTTTCTTTGTAGACACTCTGTTATAGTTCCTTGGCCTGTTGTATTGACCTTGGTTGTCATTATTTCCTGTTGGGTTCTTGTCATAGTTGAGACTTGGAACGGTTAGTCTTGTACTCATTTCTTGTAAAAAGTTAACAAACACTTTGAATGGTGGATAGACAACTTGTTTCTCCACCTTGTACCGTACGGCTCGGTCTGTCTATTTTGTCTGTAGAAAATGTTGTAGCCTGCATTGCTAACGATTGGGTTCATCCAGAAATTTAGCACACAATGTGCTGTATTTCGGGTCTTCTTTTACGGAGTATTTTTCTGCTAAAAGACCGCCAAGTTCATACAAGCGGTTATTGTCAGTGTTGTTCATTTTTCCAAACGTGATAAGCTTATCCTTTAAAGTTGACTCGATTAGTTCATGCAAACCATATCTTTCATCAATATATTCCAGATTCTTTCTAAGCATTACTTTGTGTGTGTTAGATGCTCTCAATTTAATAACTTGTTTGCTAGATTCGTAAGCTTGTCCTAAACAACGAATTAGGAGATCCATTTCTTCAGACGAAGTGACTTGAAGTTCATGCATAATGCTACTGAAACTGGCTTTCCATATACGATAGTTCTATGGTTTATCATTGAATGATGTTAATGGAGAAAGTAAAAGCTCCTACTTCATAAATAGTCTAGCAAATTCTGTAGCGGCGTTCAGATTAGTATTGTTGTTATAGTCTATTGCAGCATCAGACCTAGTTTTATTATTACTCATAGGACAAGAGAATGATTGAGGATAAGTTTCATGCTGTAAGACTAGATTAGTAGTTACATGCAAGGAACAAAAATGTTAAAACTGTCTATTAATGATCCTTGAGCTATATAAGTTTCTCCTGTTTCAAGTTCTTCTTGCTTTTTGCTTGATTTACTGACTGTAACCATGGCAACATCAATATTGTTTTCGACTGAATACTCGGTTGCATTTTGTGGATCATTAATATATTGTACTTTATGAAATTGTTGTACTCTTTAGTGATCATCTCATTAGGGTGGCTTTCTTTTTGTTTTTCGATAACCGTTTCCATATTTTGTGCACTTGCAGATAGTGATGATTGTTGAATAATGTCTTGTTTCGTTCGATGTAGTTTTTCTGAAGGTAAATTAACACTTGCCCTACTACATGCAGATCCTGTTTCTGAATTATACTCTTCACTCATTACCTGTAATTCGGCTTCTGCGTCCATGACATTCCTTTTACATGTAGCAGCTAAAAGATTAATGTCAATTTCTTAATTTCTTTTGTCTAGCATGTGTCATCGCTGATATGCACTCGTCTTCCTCAATTTTGGATTTTTCTAATTGTAATTTTGCTTCCTGTAGGGGGAGATATTATGGACATAAATGTGCAAATCGTGATACAAGCATGAAATTTGGTATATAGGTTGACTAAATGATAATTAAAAAAGATCCACTGCTGGCCATCAAAGTTTTTCATTTTTTTCAAAATGGCCACCGCCCATGTCCAATTGGCTACATTTCGTAAATCCATTTAAAGTTGTTTTATATGTATAATCTAAGTATTATATATTAGTAATCTAATGTAAGTTTTTATAAAACTTCAATTAAAGTTCGTAAAGTGCGATAAAACAATACATACATGAAGAAAAAGTGACTTCCGGTTCCAAAATGGCGGCAACAACGTGGAAAATGTCACTTTTATCATTTCTATCAACTTAACAAGAGATATCGTTGTCTTTGTCCGGTTCACATGCATAAATACAGGTTGACTATCTTATAACTATCTGACAGTGACCAATACACACACCTGTACAAGGAAGACCAGAACGGTAGCATTTACAGTTACCCACACAGCTTGGTTTCTTGCATTTGCATTAAAAAAAATCCGGACACGAGGATGCAACGGCAGCCAAAGAAATCCATTTTGGTTTCCAACTGTCATTGTTTTATTTTCTTTCATCCAACTCGAGTGTTCATGACTTGGTACAATAACCTGTCGATGCATAAATCCGGATGAGCCCAAACATGTTCAATTGATATGCTACTCTTTTGATGTGATCCGGATGAGAACCTCTGGTAGGCATAATAGCATCATAAAGCCGCTGCTTCCTTGAAAACGATTTAAATCGTGCCTCCTTAACAGCAGATGTTGATGTTGCAATACATGATGCCAACAAAAGCTTCTATGTTGCCAATGTCTGTGTTTTAATACAAAAGCGGAATAAAAAAGTCCGTTTCATCAGGGAATACTTATATGTGTGCCAAGTTGACCTCTTCACTTTACCATGAAAGGCCGACACAGTGTCACACCCATTAAATGCATGGCAGAAAAGAGGATCAGCTACACGAGGACCAAACGAATTTGCTATGACATGTAGAGGAAGCCATATAAAGCCTTTATTCCTTCAAAAACCTATTCACAATTTTTGCACACCTTATCTTGCGAGTGCTTCAATTTGTAATGCTACTACATCTGTGTTAGTACTACTTTTAACAATCATTTTCAGCAGCATGCTTATCATGGATAATCATTCGTGTATCTGTTTCTTCATTTTTTTAAATTTGGGCTAGGCATTTTTTAAAATCTAACTTTGAACCTATGATGCAGACAAACCATGAGTTCTCCACCTGGGCCTTTTTGCCCATAGAACCTTAGATCATAACCTATCATTTGCACCTAGTTTGGAAAACAGCATTGCCGTATGGAATTTTTGACAGACGTTTATAATTAAGGGTCCGCTGGAATGACGATGAAACCCAACTGGTTTTTCAATGTCCATAGAATTCAACGATAGAATAGACAGGAAGTCTACCCATATTCCTTTCAAGCACGTTTGTATCTACATATTAACTGACTGTCTGCTTAATATTAGGCTGATTGAGAGATAAGGGGGAGCATTCACCATTGCTCAATAGCCCTTGGTCCTGAAATTTTGACAATTTTTAGTCGAAAAGTGACAATCTAAGCCCTCAATAGATATCGAAGAGTATTCCTAGAACTCCTTTTAATATAACTTTTATAAACACAGAGTCTATGATTTCCTCGAATTTTATGGACATCGTCATTTCAGCGGTCTCCGGTAGGTTTTCGTTATATATTTTGTATATACAATTGGTATTTTGGGCCCTCCTAAACATAGCAGACAGGAAGTCTACCTAGATTTCTTTTTGTCACGTTTTTATCCACCAATTAAAACATTTGTCGTGGTTATCCAGTGTGTTCATTCTGTACGGACACACGTCTTAAACTTATCTTCCTGTGTCTTCATTTCAAAAATAAAATTCTTATTATTCCAATAAACGTACGGGGAAAGCAATGCATGTGCTTTAATGGCGACCAACGAAAGAAATTTAGACAGCCTCTCTGGGCTCTTTACCTATTTTAGTGTCAAAAAATCTCTTTGATTTATTGGTCAAGCCCTTTTTGACTTACAACTCTGAAATATCCTTTATGGATTATTTCCTTGTGTACTATAGGCAAAGCATAGAACCGACCAAAGAAATTGACCATCTCAATTTTATTGATAAAACACCTTTTGAAAAAAATTCATAGCATTTTGTAAATACAAATGTACCTTCTTGGAACTAAGAAACCCTCAACAAATATGGGAGTGACAATAACAATCAAAACCAAGGAGTAAACAAAGACTCACAAAACCAAAGGACATTTACATCAACAGTTATAAATAATAATTAAGAAACAACACGAACTCCACTTAAACCCGGGAGTGAAAACATGTACTCCGGAAGGGTAAGCATTTCCTGCACCGTATACGGCACCCGTCGTGTTATTTCTTTATTCAGTTCGGTAGTGATGGAAGGTTATTATGACTAAGGAAGAATATCAGATATGATTTCTGACACACTTTTTTCTAAATGGGCAATCAACTCATGATTGCGACCGTAAAATTTCTTGAGTAATGACCTTAATTTGATTGATTCATAGACCTGTCCTAGCAACTTTTGAGATAGCAGTATTACTCGTTCAACAAAATCAACGTACTTTGAACTAGCTCTAGAGTAACGTATTTATTGAGACACATATATGCTGGTGCCGCTGGGATGTTGCTACACAGAAATGGAAAGTTAACTATAGGAAAATTAAAATCATCGCGTTTGTCATAAATTTTGGTATTCAACCTACTATCAGTAGTCATTTCGAGAAATAGGTCTAAATATGAAGCAGATTTATCTGTGACGGTAGTATCTTTAATTTCAAGTTCACTTGGATATATTAAATGTAAGTGATCACTAAATATATTAGTACATGGAACTAGGTAGACTTCCAGTTTTCAATTTAATTACAATCTAGTCTATTTTATACCTTCCTAGCCTAATATTGATAATTTAATCCAATTATTGAAAGAGGCCTTTGAACTTTCAGAATCCCTTGATTTACAAGGTGTATATTCTTGGTATACATACGTTAAAAATATCTTACCAGACAATAGCCTCCAAGACAAGGCGGCCAATTGTACGTATATTACAGCTGATGTACATGTAAGCCATAAAAATTAGAAATAAAAAATTAAATAAATTACTATTATGAAGATTTATATAAAAGTAAAATAGAAAACAATGACTAAAGTAGCAAACTTTTTCTGTATTTACAAACCTGCTCGTGCATATTTCATTGTTATTCAATGCAAAATAATTATCTAAGAAACCTGGGACGATCTCATCTCACAAAGGATTTCTATTGTCTACTTATTGTACCTCAAACTTATTTACCCGATGTAGGTCTTTAAGTTGAGGTTCAATTTACTTAAAGTTAATCGGGCATGCTTAATTAGATACGCCCTCTTAAAATCAGGGGGTCCGAAATAGGATCGGGGAAAAAACACCCAGCAAAATACCTTAATTTACGATTTAAGAATTTGTTTGATTCGAAGTGCTTTTGGTTGCTTTAAATATATCCGATCAATAATCAGGCAGTATTTTGTGGAAATAATAACCTGTCAGGAACAGGGAGATGTTGGCTGCAATAGGAATTTATTTATAAAAAAAAAGGCCATATCTCATTTACTTATAGTGGCCGTTATTGATAGTAAATATTCATGCCGTTTTAATTTGTTTATGGCATTCGTCTATCGTGGAGAAAAAGAGGAAAGGAGGGCTTATAGCTTAACTTACGAGTTCGATCATAAGGGTTCAAATATATTCTATTACGGCATTCGTTTTACCTCTAGCGAACGCCCTGCCTTATTGTAAAAAGTGCCACTCTAAATTTGTAAGCATTTGCTTCAGATTGATCTACTTTGCATCTATAGTCGTGAATATGCATGACATATTTGCCACTGGACACAAAGGAGCAATAAATTTATCAGCTTCAATTAGTGATGTGTAATCATATGTCCTCAGTTGATTAAAGTCTAAAAACAGTTTTCCAATTTTTATATATTTTATTATTATTTACATTCGATAAATAATCAAAGATTACAATGTATAATTTCTAACAAAACTAATAGGGGAGGGGACTAGAACAGAATAACAATCTTCATTGAGTGGCAATAACTCATATATTGAAGCGTACAATGACGGCTGTCTCGTCTAGGTGACAACATTTGATGTTTCAAGTTTATTTGTATCTCAAGACTGGTATAATACATGTAGTTGTAACAAAAGCAAAAAAATATATAAAAAAGGTTGACAACAATTTATAAAAAGATTCAACTTATTTTGGGCGTTTCATTTTTTTTTATATTGTCTTGCTGATCGGTTTTGTTATATATTTTTTTCATCTGCTATTGTTCTAGCAAAAGTCACAAAAAATGTTGTAAAACTCAGGCATGCGACTTATTTGAAAAGTTTTAGCTAACCTTTCTTATTGTTTACACATTTCAATCATTCAACTCGTGCGTAGATCGTCTTTCCCTCTAATGTTTTTTTTAGGTATAGATAGCGTGAAATTATCACTGAACCAGGCATCGGATATGCATTCCTATTATATTTTGATTGGACAAAGCTGCGTATTTATATATCCTATAAGACAAACGAACGCACCCATTTAGCAAGGTTATACTATGGGACGGGAGAGCTCCAGAGATGTCAATATTTCTATACCGAAGCGAATCATTTGGTTTTGAATAAAAGGAGATACATGTAATGGTATACATTAATGCGACAGCAACCCAAAGACGCAGATAAATAAAATATTTAGAGTCAACATTCGGTCTTTTTTTTTATAGAAAGATCATGTGTATATAATACAGAATAATACGCTCAAATAGTATATAACCGAAAAGGCATATTTGATTTAATGTTATTTACCGTCAAAGATAATCACAAGTGTTTGGTTGAAAATTTTTAAATAGTGTGGATCTAGCCGTCGATAGCAGCCGGCGTTAATATTCATGAGGCCAGCCTTCAATAATATTCATGAGCCGGCAATAATATTCATGAGATGACTTGCGTTCGAAGAAGTGTTGTTAGAAACTATGAACGATAACTATGATTAAATAACGTTCCTATTTATATGTGATATTACTTCAAACAGGCATGTCAATGGGTGTCTTCTTCGAGGTCCGCGTTTACTAAATTAACTTTTGGTCTTCTTCAAGGACTTCTAGGTCTGCGTCTTTAAATAACATTGTAAATGTAATAAAAACAATGCAAATGCTTCCATCAATATTAAAGTAATGGTCTTTTAACATTCTGTGATAAGAGAAATAATGTAAACTGAAGCAATAACAAGTTGAAATAAATATAATTAAATATAGAAATTTAATGGGACATTTATACAACAAACAAATAAAGTAAAGAACAGTTCTTATTAAAATTTTGTGATTATTGAATTAATGTAAGCTACAATAAATAAAAAAAAAAATGATTGAATACTAGTATAGAAATTTAGGAATTACAGAGAATTGATGGTCATATTGGCGTTCCATAATTTGTTCGTTGTTCGTTGTCTACAAATATAGTCCAATCATGAAACTAAAACATACAATACAGACAGTATTTTCTATTTAAACAGATCAGAAAAAATAGAAACATAGTTAATTGCAGAAATAAAAACAACAGAAAAATAAAAACTGTCAAGTACTATTTCAATGACATATAATTCTTCAAAATTACGGAGACCAATCTCAGTCATTAATCTTGACATTAACAATTTATATCATTGCCTTTAAAATGGCCCATAGCACTTATGCCCTAAACCCGTACGAGTTAGTCAGGAAAGGATAAGGGGGGGGGGGGGGGTACCCTGGTATATCACAAATTCGAAAATGAACTATTGCCGGCTGGCCAAACGAAGAGATTCTCCACGTGGGCAATAATACCAGAGGAAGAGGTACTTATTGCCTTTAAAATGGCTCTTAGCACTTGTACCCTAGACCCGTACGAGTTTTTCAGTAGAGGGTTAAAAGGGGGGATATGGTATTCCGGTTTACAACGAATTCGAACTGAACTATTGCCGGCTGGCCAAACTAAGAGATTCTCCACATCGACCATCATACCAGAGGTGGAGGTTGGTATTGCCTATAAAATGGCCCAGAGCACTTATGCCCTAGACCCGTACGAGTTAGTCTGGAAAGGATAAGGGGGGTACCCTGGTATATCACAAATTCTAAAATGAACTATTGCCGACTGGCCTAACGAAGAGATTCTCCACGTGGGCAATGATACCAGAGGAAGAGGTACTTATTGCCTTTAAAATGGCCCATAGCACTTGTACCCTAGACCCGTACGAGTTTGTCAGTAGAGGGTTAAAAGGGGGGATATGGTATTCCGGTTTACAACGAATTCGAACTGAACTATTGCCGGCTGGCCAAACTAAGAGATTCTCCACATCAACCATCATACCAGAGGTAGAGGTTGGTATTGCCTATAAAATGGCTCATAGCACTTATGCCCTAGACCCGTACGAGTTAGGCAGGAAAGGATAAGGGGGGTACCCTGGTATGTCACAAATTCTAAAATGAATTATTGCCGGCTGGCCAAACGAAGGGATTATTCACGTGGGCAATGATACCAGAGGAAGATGTTCTTATTGCCTTTAAAATGGCCCATAGCACTTGTACCCTAGACCCGAACGAGTTTGTCAGTAGAAGGTTAAAAGGGGGGATACGGTATTCCGGTTTACAACGAATTCGAACTGAACTATTGCCGGCTGGCCAAACTAAGAGATTCTCCACATCGACCATCATACCAGAGGGAGAGGTTGGTATTGCCTATAAAATGGCCCAGAACACTTATGCCCTAGACTCGTACGAGTTAGTCTGGAAAGAATAAGGGGGGTACCCTGGTATATCACAAATTATAAAATGAACTATTACCGGCTGGCCAAACGAAGAGATTCACCACGTGGGCAATTATACCAGAGGAAGAGGTACTTATTGCCTTTAAAATGGCCTATAGCACTTGTACCCTAGACCCGTACGAGTTTGTCAGTAGAGGGTTAAAAGGGGGGGTATGGTATTCCGGTTTACAAGGAATTCGAACTGAACTATTGCCGGCTGGCCAAACTAAGAGATTCTCCACATCAACCATCATACCAGAGGTAGAGGTTGGTATTGCCTATAAAATGGCTCATAGCACTTATGCCCTAGACCCTTACGAGTTAGTCAGGAAAGGATAAGGGGGTACCCTGGTATATCACAAATTCGAAAATGAACTATTGCCGGCTGGTCAAACGAAGAGATTCTCCACGTGGGCAATGATACCAGAGGAAGAGGTACTTATTGCCTTTAAAATGGCCCATAGCACTGGTACCCTAGACCCGTACGAGTTTGTCAGTAGAGGGTTAAAAGGAGGGATATAGTATTCCGGTTTACAACGAATTCGAACTGAACTATTGCCGGCTGGCCAAACTAAGAGATTCTCCACATCGACCATCATACCAGAGGTAGATGTTGGTATTGCCTATAAAATGGCTTAGAGAACTTATGCCCTAGACCCGTACGAGTTAGTCTTGAAAGAATAAGGGGGTACCCTGGTATATCACAAATTCGAAAATGAACTATTGCCGGCTGGCCAAATGAAGAGATTCTCCACGTGGGCAATGATACCAGAGGAAGAGGTATTTATTGCCTTAAAAATGGCTCTTAGCACTTGTACCCTAGACCCGTACGAGTTTGTCAGTAGAGGGTTAAAAGGGGGGATATGGTATTCCGGTTTACAATGAATTCGAACTGAACTATTGCCGGCTGGCCAAACTAAGAGATTCTCCACATCGACCATCATACCAGAGGTAGAGGTTGGTATTGCCTATAAAATGGCTTAGAGCACTTATGCCCTAGACCCGTACGAGTTAGTCTGGAAAGGATAAGGGGGGTACCCTGGTATATCACAAATTCTAAAATGAACTATTGCCGGCTGGCCAAACGAAGAGATTCTCCACGTGGGCAATGATACCAGAGGAAGAGGTACTTATTGCCTTTAAAATGGCCCATAGCACTTGTACCCTAGACCCGTACGAGTTTGTCAGTAGAGGGTTAGAAGGGGGATATGGTATTCCGGTTTACAACGAATTCGAACTGAACTATTGCCAGCTGGCCAAACTAAGAGATTCTCCACATCAACCATCATACCAGAGGTAGAGGTTGGTATTGCCTATAAAATGGCTAATAGCACTTATGCCCTAGACCCGTACGAGTTAGTCAGGAAAGGATAAGGGGGGTACCCTGGTATATCACAAATTCTAAAATGAACTATTGCCGGCTGACCAAACGAAGAGATTCTCCACGTGGGCAATGATACCAGAGGAAGAGGTACTTATTGTCTTTAAAATGGCCCATAGCACTTGTACCTTAGACCCGTACGAGTTTGTTAGTAGAAGGTTAAAAGGGGGGATATGGTATTCCGGTTAACAACGAATTCGAACTGAACTATTGCCGGCTGGCCAAACTAAAAGATTCTCCACATCGACCATTATACCAGAGGTAGAGGTTGGTACTGCCTCTAAAATGGCCGATAGAACTTATGCCCTAGACCCGTACGAGTTAGTCAGGAAAGGATAAGGAGGGGGTACTTAAGTATATCACAAATTCGAAATGAATTATTGCCGGCTGGCCAAACGAAGAGATTGTCCCCGTAGGCAATGATACCAGAGGAAGAGGTACTTATTGACTTTAAAATGACCCATAGCACTTATACCCTAGACCCGTATGAGTAAGTAAGTAGAGGGTTAAAAGTGGGGATATGGGATACCGGTTTACAACAAATTCGAACTGAACTATTGCCGGGTGGCCAAGCTAAGAGATTCTCCACATCGACAATTATACCAGAGGTAGAAGTTGATATTGACTCAAAAATGACCCATAACACTTATGTCCTAGACCCGTACGAGTCAGTCAGCAAAGGGAAAGGGGTTTATTGAACTGTTGCCGACTAGCAAAACTAAAAGATTCTCCACTAGGGCCACGATAACAGGGACAAAGGTAGTTATTACCTTTAAAATGGATAATAGCACTGATGCCTTAGACCCGTAAGATTTTTCAGAAGAGGGTTAAAAATGGAAATTAACTATTGTTGACTGGCCATACTAAGAGATTCTCCACGTTAGCCATTATTGGTTAACCTATCGCGGGAGCATAACGTCCGATTTATTGTACTTGTCCATTGTCGACGTCGTACTGTCAGTGAATTCGCCTTGGAATACGAATATGTATATTTAATGTACTGGCTGAACAGTTGTTGTAGTACATATTGCCTTAACTATCATCTTTATTTATGATACCGTGACCCGGATCTCGAAAAAATGAAATCAGTCAGATCGGAGAACAGAAGACAGAAGCGCTGTTACCAGACTATTCCGAAATAGAATTACCGGAGAAATATAATATCTCGGAAATACGTTGTGTGTCGCTTTCTCAAAGTCGCTTGCTACAGTAATCCTTAGAGTTTTCCGAAACGTGTTCATCCCAATTCAATCCACTTTTCCATAGATCCTGTATGAGCTTCTTTGTTCGTATTGTGACCGGGCTAAGTATTCTAAGTGGATCGTATTTTTTCGAAGAATTTTCAAAATCTCACTTTTTGTTACAATGTCTAGTATTGGAATATCACATTTAGTCCGGCGTCCACAAGTATATTTCAGACGAGTTGTGCACATCCTGATATAAGCATGAACATTGGCATAGACCTTCCTGAAATATTACTCTTTTATTTCAGATAAGAAGGCATTTGAAAAAAATGTCTCACTGCCGGTTAAATAAAAAATGGCGGACATCATACTTTAATCGGCCCAATATAGAAGGCTAGTACTGTGGATTCATTTATTTTCGTGGGTACCAATATTCGTGGATTCATTTATTTTCGTGGGTACCAATTTTCGTGGATTCAGGGAAACTTACATATTCGTGGATATTTAATTTCGTGGTTTAACCGAAGTCTGCATACTAGTACAAGCCTTTGTAAAATTTGTCATTCGTTGAACATCAAATTTCGTGGTTTGCCTGTACCAACGAAATCCACGAAAAATTGGTATCCCACGAATAATAATTAATCCACAGTATGTGAAAAGGATCTATCAGCATGCTGCTATAATAATATTTGGTACAAACCTTTGTTATGTAATACTTTTGGATATATTATATAGATAAAATGTCTCTAAAAACCCTACTTTCGGTAGAATCCAATATGGCGGACATTGACTAAAATAAGCTTATTTTTTAGGGAGGGGGATTGAAATGTGTTTTAACGTATTGTTACTATCATTAAATTGTACAGGAACATTTCTTTGATGCTTCCAAGGGATACAATGTATAAGATATATGTCTTAAAAATCCTTTCTTCCGGTAATATTCAAAATGGAGGACATAAATATGTCATTTTTTTATTTTGATATTTATCTTATTTTCAAAATGTGAAGAAAGTGGGGTTTTTTTGTGGTGGTCATCAACTTTAGGCTTTAATTTATCCTCTAAACCACTTATCATATTCTGTAGTTAATATTTAAATACAAAGATAACACTTCCGGTAAAAAAAAAACCAATATGGCGTAAATGTCAAAGATGAGTCCTCACTCCATATGTTCGATGTAGAGCTTTGGATAGATTGATTTAATCAAAATAAAATCACTTAAGTACTAAACCTTTTAAAAATTACCACTATTTGGCAAAAAAAACCTTGTAAATTCCCAGTTACCACCACATGCACACGACGCAGGGCACGGGAGACTTGATTTTCCTCATAAAAACAACCGCGACAACCTTTCTTACATCCAAAATGTGCAAGCTTCTGACAACATGATGAGCCCTCAGAAAGAGTTTTTTAAAAGTGATCCTCTTTGTCCCGTCGTCATCCATTAGCGCCTGGACTTGGTAGCATACGAGCCAATTTCAGGCTCGTCCCCTAAACACGTGTCTTAGTATATTGTACATTTTGCATGCTGGAAAAGACTAGACTAAGTTGATAACCTCAATTAACCTACCCTTTTGCGTAAATAGATATTTCTTGCTTTGTTAACCATGCTAACCCCATATGATTATTTTTTGCTATCTTACAGTAAACACTGGTGATTTAGGCGGATCAATTATCATTCTTTAAGTTAAAGTCACATCTTCAAATGCTATCAATGTCTCCCAAACAGTCTTTTTCCCCCTTTTCAAAAAAACAGAGAACCGTATCACAACCGGAAAATGGATCACAATATTTGTGTGTGATCCCTAATCGCGAGTGCATTTGGAAGGTCATTTATATATATTTATCCAAAGCTTTTCCTCCTCTTAAACACAATCCATAGTTCGTCTACCCCTATGTCACGGAATAGCGAAACAGTAATGACAGCATCATCGGTAACGACTGTTCGAATAATGACTTGTTTAATTTCGTGTTTCACTGCATCAGACACATGCACCATGATTCTAGTGTCAGCCTTTTAATACATATGTATTAATATGGTGTTTAACTTGAAACGCATCACGGCGGTAAAGATAGAATATCCTGAACATGTGTTGCTACAACTGTCATATGCATCCAAGACTTTATCATAATAGTTTCATGCTTTTTAAGATAAGGGCATAATACCCTATCAGCATACTCGTTATGAAACAACTTGAAACTGTAACAGTGGATGAATGCATATATAGAAAATACCGGTAGTTTGAATGCTGCCACAAGAAAAAAGAAATACACTTTGGGGTAAGAGAATACAAAGACGAATCCAGAGTCGAAACAAATCTCAAAATTGGTAAAGTTTTCTGAGAGATGACGACATTAAGAAAGAACTTTTTAGTTTTTATTCACAGGCGCTTGCTCAATAGATTTTGAGGAAGAGTTAGTTGTAGCAACAAATGCTCAGGATGTTTTGTGTTATTCACCACATGATGGTGTTTCAAATTTAGCCCCATGTTAAAATGAATAGGCTTATACTATAGAATCAATATAAAAAAACATGTGTCTGATGCAGTGATTCACAGACTTAACTGACTCATGACTTGAACAGTCGATACTGATGCTGCTGTCATTGCTGTGTCATTATTCCGTGACATGGGGGCAGATGAACTTTAGCTTGTATTTGGAAGTGGAAAAAGCCTTAGATATAATCTATCCGTGACCTTTCAAGTGCACGTTTACTTGAAAGGGAACTTCGTTGTTGACATGGATGGCGTTTGAAGATGTGACTTAATGATTTAGAATGATGATTGATCAGCCAACATCACCAGATATGGATTTGATAATGCTTTTGATAAAACGATACGTGGTTTTGTAGTAAGGTCGAAAAAAACTTATCAGATGGGGTTTACGAAGCAAGAAAACATGTTTTTGAAAGTGGAAAGACTTATTGATGATATTTGAACGACTCGGTCTAATGTTTTTCATCATGTAAAACGTGCAATATACCATGGCGGGTGTGGATGAGTAACAAGCTTGAGATTTGGTTTCTATGCTTACTATTCCAGACGCTTATAATTGCGGGGAAAATATGAAACATTGGAACCCCTTTGGACAACTCTTTGTGAGGCCTCTTCACCTTATCAGGAGCTTGTACATTATTGATGTAAAAACCAATACCGCCGCTGTCTTAGTAAATGAGGAAAATCAGCTTTCCGATTGTGAATATTTGCGGCCATAAATGATCTGTACTTTTCAAGATGTTTTAGTACTACAGTGATTTTATCTTATCTTTATCAATCTATCCAAATAAAAGCTCTATTTCGAAGATATGGACTGAGGACTCATCTTTGAAATTTACTCCAAATTGGTTTTATATACCGGAAGTGTTAGCTTTGTATTTAATCATTATCTATAGAATACAATAGGTGGTTTAGAAGATAACTTAAAGCCAAAACCAAATGGTAACTGACCAGCACAAAAAAAACCAGTTTCTTTACATTTTGAAATAAAGTTGAATATTAAAGTAAAATAATGATGTTACATGTCCGCCAATTTGACTATAACCGGAAGTAATGCTTTTAAAGACATATGTCTTATGTATTGTATCCATTAGCAGCATCAAAGAAAGGTTCCTGAACAATTTAATGATAGTAGCAATACCCTCCTTTAAAAATAAGCTTATTTTTGTACAATGTCCGCCATGTCGGATTTTACGGAAAGTAGGGTTTTAAAAGACATCTAATCTATATAAAATATCCAAAAGTAGTACATAACAAAGGTTTGTTCCAAATATTATTATATCAGCATGATAAAAACCGCTTTTCACACACTTACACTAGCCTCTGATATTTGGATGATTTAAGTATGATGTCGGCCATTTAAGATTTTTACCGGATGTGAGACATTTTTTTCAAATGCCTCCTTATCTTGAATAAAAGAGTAACAGCTGAGCTGAGTCTATGCCAAATTTTATTCCTGTAGCATGATATGCACAATTTTTCACAAAGCGGCCGTATTAATTTCTGATACATCAGATCATCGAATCACCTATTCCATAACATACCAAGTACTTTTGTGTTTTGTCCGCATATAGTAGTACTTTTTTCCGTTTTAGCTAGCTTACGTATATCCACACGGTTTGACGTCCAGGATCGTAGATAGAATCCAGTTTCCTCCATCATTGATCTCCCTTCCTTATAGTCAGCCCACCCTCGTTCTGTAAACTTAACAGAATGTTGTCCACATACAAATCAGTCATTCAAACTTTGCGAATTATGCGATGTCGACAAATGCAGTCGTAAACAATTTTGATAGGCATAGTGCTTGATTCCTTCTGTACAGGATGATAAGGAATGTAGTGATACTTTTCTTAAGTTCATCTGTTTCATCTACCTTCTCTATGAATCCTCTTCGTTCCTGTTCTTGTATAATGTTCCCGTACTTCTTTAACCTATCTGAGTTTTGAGTAAGTCTTTGAAGGACGTTTTCTGTCCTTCTGTTCGTGACTGCTTAATTTATAGGCAATTCATCACGTTTTCAAGGTAACATAGCGGGATATTTGTTTTCTCAGAACTCAATTGATCTGTCCTGATAGACTTAAATATATGCATTGTCGTCTTCGTCTACCTCCCTACTATTTATTCCTATTGAATCTAAATTCCAAAATCTCTCCAGATTGAATTCTTTAACTTTGTGTGATACTAGAACATTACACATACTAGTCTTCGACGTGTTTGTTTTCTTACCGTATGTAAGTACCGAAAGCATTTATCCGATATTGGATTTCACGGCGGTCGGATCGTTTACACGGACTATATAATCTTTAACAATGTCCCCGTAGTGATATGCGCCTACCAGCAACGATATCTCGAATGAATCGTGCTTTGTCACCGTGTGCGCTATCTTTAAACCACGCAAATAACCGTTCTGTGTATCAATATTACGTATGTGATTGTGTATAGGCATGCCGATCATCTGTACTATCAGTACTTTGATTGACAATACGTGTCCTACATCGGTTTTTAGATTGTTGACTTTTCTTTGTGTCTCACGTTTTTCTCTGCACCTCCAAATGCCGATTAATATATTATTTATGTTACCGCTATCTGTAAATTTAGTTAAGTTTTGCGTTTCAAAAGATGTTTGCCCTCCTTCGTCAAAAAGAATATCCGTATCGATAAAGAACTGATTTGAGCCTACTTGTGCCACGGCAGTTTTCAAAAGTACATTCGATTGCAATTCTGTCCGTTGAGAATACAAAATAGTAGTATTATGTTCCGTATCATCAATGTCATTCACGAGTTGAACGTTGGGCGAATTCGAAGATAGTGGGTTTAACGTGCATTACATTAGTTTGTGTGGTGTTTCTCATTACAATGTGCGTTTAGATTTACATTCGTTTAGTCTGTGTATACCAAGGTAGTTAAAGATAACTAAATTTGTTCGTACGGCATTATGTGTCGGCTGTTTTACTGCAATGAGTTGGTGGATGTATTTCGTGACATTAAACGCTAGGTCTAGTCTCAATATTCTTGTAAGATTTGGATTTCACCAATTTCGGATGTCGACTCTTTTGTCCTGTGTCCGGTATAACGATATCGTCTAATATGATTTCAGGGAGGTCCGTTATACCAACGTTTTTGTTCTATGTTCTCGCGCGAGGTATTTTCTGACTTCAACGGGTAATTTGTTGACAATAATGGGAAGAAGTAGTGTGCCGTATGTTTCATGTGTCTTACCCAAAGTTTCTAGACCTTGACGCTACCTCCAATTTGATCGTAAAAAACTTCGTAAGCTTGTTTACTGATTTATAGGCGAAGGAATTTCTAAATCTAGTGCTTCGTGTTCTACTTCATTAGCTTTCAAGCAGTTACACTTTTGTATATTTGTAAGTAACTAGTTAAGATGTACGGACGACTCACATGAGTCCCAGAAGGTTTGCCATTCTGAAATCGTGCCTTCGAAAGTTGGAAGCGTAAGTTTTGGTACGTTACTCTGATTAAAAGTTGCAGGAAATGTACTTTATTGCGTGTTGATTGTGAGAATGGCTTGGGCAAACTGGTTTTCAAACGACAGTGCGTTGTGTAGGTTTGCTATGTTTTGCGTTGAAACAAACGGTATAATTTTTGGATTTAAAGTGTGCGTTCTAGTACTTTAGTATTTGATTCAATGTGACGGGACTGCAGGATTTTGGACATTTGTATGAACTTACGTACGTGTCAAATCAAGGTTATCATATTAACCGAAAATTCATCTGAATAAAATAATCTAATTTACCACATCTTCCGGTTCCGTTAACTTTAGAATTTGTTCATTCAAGTCCTAAAACAATGTTTGTGTTTGCACAAGTTTTCCTAGTGTTGTAATGACTTCTACTTGATCGAATTTTGTATTCTCCTTTGTTTCATCTAATCTTCGGTATACCTTGAACTACACGTATTTTGCGACTTACTATCTGAACAACGGAACCGAAATTACGTTAGTGATTGCGAAAAGCAGATTAGCGCAAGTGAAAACCCTTACATAACCGCAACTAGAACTTATGGCCGTAGTTATTGGAACTAGACTAGCTTTTCATGTAAAATCGACCTTCTAATGTAAAAACGTGGCTTTCTGGTCGGATAGCTGTATAGTATTGCACTGGTTAAATCATCGAAACTGTTTAAACGATTTATTGTGAATCGAGCGCGAGGAATAACCAAATCTACAAAATCAACATTAATGGAGATATTGCCCAAAAGAATGCAACCCAACCAATCTCTTAACACGAGGAATTGACGTCGATCAATACATCGATAGTGTCCTTTGAAAAAAGACAGAATTAGTTAACGGTATTGACAATTACAGAAAAAAACGAAGACGAGGAATTTCTAAACAATGAAGTTCATACTGATCACTATGATATCAGTAACGTTATAGACAATTGGAAATATTGAAATTTTCAGGAAAGTGATTTGAGTAACTGCTTACGTTCAGCGGTTCATATTTAACTACCAATATACCGATATACCAAACATCTGAGATAAAAACACAAGGCAATATCCTAGCACTAGACAATTGTGACTCTTCATAGATGACGGTAGCTTTTTGAGATGCAATGGAAGGATTCACAGCGGAATCATTTTAGAGAATACCAAATTTCCGTATTTATGACCTGCGAATCATTTGCTTACCAAACTGATAGTGACAGACGCACACGAGCGTTCACTTAATTCGGACTCAATGCTACGCTTACTTACGTACTACAATCGTATTGGGTACCGATACTTAGACAATATGTTAAGGAGTAATTGATCAAGTTTGTTGTTAATCATTGTAATGTTACGTAAGTGTCACGTGTTGACATTAGAGTCAAAATAGATATACATACATTCTAATCGCTTTTGTTATTGTTAGCTATATAGTTGTCCGATGTAACCTCTTAACGATATTGGTGTCAAGTGAACCTCTTAACGATATTGGTGTTAAGTGACCAGGATGAATTTACAGCTGAAATCGATACTAGCAGGACATAGTAGTGCTGTCTCCGGAATATTCCAGAAATTCGACGAAAAATGGAGAGAGCGGCACAAAACTTGTTGATTCCAATAACCTTCGAAACAGAAATCGTTAACTCTGATGATTATTTATTTAATCTAGAAAAAAAATACAGCCAATAGCAAAATTTATCTAAGTACAAACATCAACGCTTAACACAAATGCCACAAGTTCGCAACATCACGCAAACGTACATGAATGCATAATTTTACATACCTTCATACAAGAGCTTACGTTATTTTTTTCGACAAAATTGAAACATATGTACGTGGTTTAGAATCCCTGGTCAGACAGAGAATACATATGACCCATTATTGGTCCCGATCATATTGAAAAAGTTACCGGGGACGTACGCATAAATCTTACAAGACACCATGAATCAAATAGTTGGCAATTAAATGAACTACTACATATACTATCAAAGGACCCAACATTATGGAGAGAGGCAATTCCTCTGATCATACGGAAACTTAAACCACTACAGCAGCATTTCACACCAATGCAAAGGTACGTACAAAATAAATCAACACAAATAAACGTAAAATCATGTGTACTTTTGTAACGAATCACATGTTCCCGTTAATTGAACTAAAATAATTGATCAAACAGCAAATATTTCTGTTGTTAAACAGCATCGTTTATGTTTTAACTGTCTTTGACCCCCAATATAGCTAATTGCAAATCACACAAAAGTTGCAGGAAATGTAAAATAAAGCAGCATACTAGTTTATGCAAAGACGAGGTTAAAAAGATGAAAAACAGAGTAACACTAATGAATATATTACTAGTAACACAATTCAGTAAACACAACACAACGCGAAGAAAACGGGTACAGTTCTTCACTCACAGACACAGAATAAAAACTGTCGTAGCGCAAGAAAGTTCGGGCATTCAATGTACTTACACAAACACATTATTTGACAAGGGCGCACAGATGCCCTCATCACAGAAAAATAAGCTACAGAGCTTGATTTGACAATTACCAGACAGAAGACCATAAACTTGTCAGGATTTTGTGACACAAGTGATGGCACAGACAACGGCAAATTACCTATCAACGTTTTGATTGTACCAGAAATAGCTGTACCAATGAAGACTTATATACGTAATATAACAAATTTAAAGTATTTGTTTGGCTTGAAATTAGACCATCCGGTCTCACATGACCCAATGGTTGAAGATTCTCTATTGAATTATATCTAATTCGATTATTACTGGTCAATTGTCGATGATAGAATAGTATGAGGAACAGGACCTACTACCGTCAAGTCGGAAATCCGTAACCTTGTGTCCGGCACAATCAATTGAATACCTGCAAATTCAGATCACACACTTACGTCAATGATGAACATATTAGTAGGTCACAAAGTCGAAGAGTAGAACTTTTATTTTGGAGAAATTTATGGAAGTTGAAGCTGCTAGTATAAATAATAGTGACAACAAATCTGAAAACAGACAATTCCAAGATGTATATAAATCAAATGGTAGAGGTTACCATATGGAAACATAAAGATATGTTGATAAGTTACCTTGTAAGGAGGAACACCACACCTTACTAGACAACAGAAGTATTGAATAACGGAGAACAGAAAATGTCATTAAGCGTCTTAATCGTGAACTTACACTTTTACAGAAAAACGGAAAAATGATTAATGAACAAGAAAAACGTAGATTTATCGAGAGAGTTGATGAACGATCAGCCAAAACAATTGTTCATTCCATACCGCACCATCATTTCCGTAAAAAGTCGTCAACCACGCCAATCAGAATTGTATTTGACTGTAGCTGCAAACCTTCACCTATTAATCTAAGCTTAAATGATTGTTTGATGGATCTTTGGCCAAACTTTAATGATTTAACCGGAATTTTTCTCCGATTTAGAATGCACAAATACGCCGTCTCGACAGGTATAGAAAAAAGCCTTACTTATTATGGACTGGATGAAGAGGATCGTGATGTTACCAGATTCTCTTATGCGTAGTAACCCGGATGACCCAAATAGTCAACTAACCGCAAACAGATTCAAGTCAGTATAATTTGGAGCAACTTTCTCTCCGTTTATCCTAAATGCTGTTATACGTAAACATTTGACTGCAATTCAACAGACTGGACAGCAATGTTAAAGAAATACTTTTATGTTGACAATATTATATCGAGCTTTAATTAACAAAGAGCTTTGTTAGACTTCTTCCATGCATCACGTTTAGTATTTGTAAATGATTTGTATGATGCGAGAGCATAAGAAATGAACATTTATCAAAATCATAATAAAAAAAAAAGCTTAATCCTTATGGAACAATTTTGTTCGGTGGATGGTGGGAGAGATTGAGAGGAATAACGAAAAACTGCATTAAACGAGCACATATGGACAATAAAACACTCAACACGATAATGACTGAAGTAGAACGTTTACTCAGTGATCGCCCACTAACATACGTTTCATCGGATCAAACGCGGACGACGAACCCCTTACTCCGTCACATTTATTATATTGAAAACGGACTAAGACGCTACCGTATAACGGCCTTAAAGACTGTAGTTTACAACCAGGAACCAAAGACACTACGCATGAACCAGTAACTGGCTAGACAATCGAAGTTTCTTTCATTAATTCTTACAAACTACATAAAAAGATGGAAGCAGGAATACATAAATTCGCTTAGGAAATATTACCGATACACAGATCGAAACACATAGAACATTAACGTCGGAAATATGTAGTTCAGATTCAGGACTATGTATCTAGAGTAAATTGGACTTTGGCGATCATTGACAAATTATTTTACGGCAAAGATGGACTTACACGATCAGCCATAATTCGAACAAAAACTGGTTTGATATCTAGACCAATCATCAAACTTGAATTCTTTGGAATTTGAAAATATAGCAGCTCAGAGTGAAGAAAAGACGAAAATAAAAACATAGACTAACATGTGTTAAATATAAATCGTGAAAAGTAAAATGATAACGTGTGATTAGCATATGGACATTAAAATGAATTTAAACCGTGGGCTGTTAAATATTTTACATATAAACTTTAAAATTTTACTAGTAATTTATTTTATAAGAACTTTAATAATTAATGTTGTGATCACTTTCATTTATTTTAAAGTAATTCATGTGCGGCCCAAGTATGTCAAGAGCAAAATCACAAACGCAACGTTCTCGCTGCCCATATTCATTGTAACATGTGTGACATGTTGACATTAGAGCTTGAATAGAAAGAATTATTCACACGAGTCATTATATCAGAGGGAGAGGTATCCATTGCCTCAAAAATGACCAAAATCTTTAATGCCCTAGACTCGTACGACTTAGCCAGGAAAGGATAAGGTTTGTACCTTTATATATCACAAAGTCGAAATGAACTATTGCCAGCTGGCCAAACCAAGACATTTTCCACATGGGTCATGACACAAGAGGTATATGTAGTAGTTGTATAATGGCCCATAGTACTTATGTCCTAGACCCGTATGAGTTTGTCAGGAGGGGATAACAAGGGTTGTGGTACTCCGATTCATCACGAAGTCGAAAAAAACTATTGCCGGATGGCCAAATTAAGAAATTCTCCACGTGGGTCATTATATCAGAGGAAGAAATAGGAATTGCCTCTAAAATGACCCATACTACTATACCCTAGACCGTACGACCTAGTCAGCAAAGAGAAAGATGGACACCTTTATATATCTCAAAGTCGAATTGAACTATTGACGACTTGTCAAACTAAAAGATTCTCCTCGTGGACCATGATACAGAGGTTAAGGTACTAATTACCTTTAAAATGACCAGCAAGTAAAAGTATGTTTGAATATTTTGATATACAAGAGTACTTTCCTTACCCTTTTCCTACCAATACGTACGGATCTATGATATACGATACATGGGCCTTTTTAGAGAAAACACCTACGCTAATCTTTTTGTTAGCCCACAAGGAGAAACTCTTAGTTTGGTCTTTGTGATATACAAGAGTACTTCCCTTTGCTGTTCAACAGGTACGGGTCTAGGACATCAGAACCATGGGTAATTTTCGAGGCAACATTATTCCATACATCTGATATGTTTGACAACGCAATCAGGGTTAGTGCTATGGCCCATCTTACCTCTGCTAATATGGTCCACATTTAGATTATCTTAGTCGGTCAGCTGGCAATATTTCATTTTGACTTCGTTGTACACCGGGATACTATATCTCCCTTTAAACCGTCTGCTGACAAATTTGAACAGGTCTAGGGCATGATTGTTATGGGCCATTTTAGAGGAAATGCCTACCTCTACCACTGGTATAATGGCCCACGTGGAGAATCTCATAGTTTGGCCAGCCGGCGATAATTCAGATCGAATTCGTTGTATACCGTGACACCATATCCCCCCTATTAACCCTTTACTGACAAAATCGTACGGGTCTAGGGTATAAATGCTATGAGCCATTTTAAAGACAATAAGTACCTCTTCCTCTGGTATCATTGCCCACGTGGAGAATCTCTTCGTTTGGCCAGCCGGCAATAGTTCATTTTCGAATTTGTGATATACCAGGGTACCCCCCTTATCCTTTTCTGACTAACTCGTACGGGTCTAGGGCATAAGTGCTATGGGCCATTTTAGGGGCAATACCAACCTCTACCTTTGGTATAATGGTCGATGTGGAGAATCTCTTAGTTTGGCCAGCCGGCAATAGTTCAGTTCGAATTCGTTGTATCCGGGATACCATATACCCCCTTTGAACCCTCCACTGACAAACTCGTACGGGTCTAGGGTATAAGTGCTTTGGGCCATTTGAAAGGCAATAATTACCTCTTCCTCTGGTATCATTGCCCACGTGGAGAATCTCTTCGTTTGGCCAGCCGGCAATAGTTCATTTTCGAATTTGTGATATACCAGGGTACCCCCCTTATCCTTTTCTGACTAACTCGTACGGGTCTAGGGCATAAGTGCTATGGGCCATTTTAGAAGCAATACCAACCTCTACCTCTGGTATAATGGTCGATGTGGAGAATCTCTTAGTTTGGCCAGCCGGCAATAGTTCAGTTCGAATTCGTTGTATCCGGGATACCATATACCCCCTTTGAACCCTCTACTGACAAACTCGTACGGGTCTAGGGTATAAGTGCTATGGGCCATTTTAAAGGCAATAAGTACCTCTTCTCCTCTGGTATCATTGCCCACGTGGAGAATCTCTTTGTTTGGCCAGCCGGCAATAGTTCATTTTCGAATTTGTGATATACCAGGGTACCCCCCTTATCCTTTTCTGACTAACTCGTACGGGTCTAGGGCATAAGTGCTATGGGCCATTTTAGAGGCAATACCAACCTCTACCTCTGGTATAATGGTCGATGTGGAGAATCTCTTAAATTGGCCAGCCGGCAATAGTTCAGTTCGAATTCGTTGTATCCGGGATACCATATACCCCCTTTGAACCCTCTACTGACAAACTCGTACGGGTCTAGGGTATAAGTGCTATGGGCCATTTTAAAGGCAATAAGTACCTCTTCCTCTGGTATCATTGCCCACGTGGAGAATCTCTTCGTTTGGCCAGCCGGCAATAGTTCATTTTCGAATTTGTGATATACCAGGGTAACCCCCTTATCCTTTTCTGACTAACTCGTACGGGTCTAGGGCATAAGTGCTATGAGCCATTTTAGAGGCAATACCAACCTCTACCTCTGGTATAATGGTCGATGTGGAGAATCTCTTAGTTTGGCCAGCCGGCAATAGTTCAGTTCGAATTCGTTGTATCCGGGATACCATATACCCCCTTTGAACCCTCTACTGACAAACTCGTACGGGTCTAGGGTATAAGTGCTATGGGCCATTTTAAAGGCAATAAGTACCTCTTCCTCTGGTGTCATTGCCCACGTGGAGAATCTCTTCGTTTGGCCAGCCGGCAAAAGTTCATTTTCGAATTTGTGATATACCAGGGTATCCCCCTTATCCTTTTCTGACTAACTCGTACGGGTCTAGGGCATAAGTGCTATGGGCCATTTTAGAGGCAATTAAATGGACTGGTAATGTTGAGATTAAAGACTCTTATTGATCTCCGTAATTTTGAAGAATTATGTCATTGAAATAGTAATTGACAGTTTCTATTTTTCTGTTTATTATATTCCTTCAATAAACTATGTTTCTTGTTTTTCTGATATTTTTAATTGTGTGATACTATCGTATGTATTGTATATTTTAGTTTTAGAATTGGACTATATTTGTAGACAACGAACAGATTATGGAATGCCCATATGACAATTAATTCCATTTAATTACCCTATATTTAATCATCTTGTTTTAATTACTATAGTTTACATTGATTCAATAATAACAACATTTTAATGTTCATAATTGTTTTGTGTTGTGTGAGGCAATGCAATTAAACTTTTCATTTACTTTCATTTTAAATGACGCGGACCTTGCAGAAGACACCTATTGGCTTATTATTTCCTAATTACTTTATATTGCTATAAATAGCATAACCATAATGGATATTAACAGCAAAAGTTATTTTATTGTCACAATCTAATAACTACCCAAAACATTTCATCGAACGCGGTTTTGATCTCATGAATATTATTGACGGCTAGCCTCATGAATATTAACGCCGGCTAGATCCACACTAGTAGTAAATTTTTACCTGCGATATTTTAATTTTGATCTGTGAAAATTTAAGAAGTTGTAATATAAACCAGTAAATGAAAAACACTTCACTGTATAATATAATGGTAAAATAAATAATGATAATGGATGACTACCAGCGACAAATAAGATTAATATTCAGGACGATAACATGTAAATATAATAAAAGTATTAATCCCGTTTTTTTACTAGACTGACAAGCTGAGTCGGGTTTTTTTATCGTGTAAGTTCACAAGATATTAGTTCGCAGGAAGAAAAGTCATCCGACCCTGACACATTTCCGACTCTGAGCCGGCTCTTACTCCAAGATGCCATGTGTTTAGCGTTGAAATAGAATACCAATTTCATTAACGTCTTTGTTTGACCCGTTTGGGATTCGAACAAATGACCTCCCGCTCTCGAGGCGAACACCCCCACACGAGACCAACCAGGAGACAGTAGTGATCGGTAGTACAGAATATCATACCAAAAACTAAAATACAATACACCTTCACAGAATTCTCACAGTTACAAAAGCGAGCTAAAAGTATCTAACCTAAATTGGATGCGTGAAATTATATTGTAACCTACACGTAAACATGGAGCTGCAAATGTTTGCACCTGTTCTAAGTCAGGAATCTGATGTACAGTCGTTTGTTTATGTAATTTATACGTGTTTCTCGTTTTTCGTTTTTTATATATAGAACGTTGGTTTTCCCGTTTGAATGGTTTTATACTAGTAATTTTGGGGCCCTTTATTGTAGCTTGTTGTACGGTGTGAGCCAAGGCTCCGTGTTGAAGGCCGTACATTGACCTATAATAGTTTACTTTTATATATTGTTATTCGGATGGAGAGTTGTCTCATTGGCACTCACACCACATCTTCCTATATTTATGATCGACTTCAGGTAGATTTTATGGATCAACGCTCTCGGCAAATTAAAAACTCTTGCACCTATTATTTTGAGTGGTCCGAATATTGCCAGCTGTTTCAAGTCTAAATTTCTGCCCCTATTCAATATACCCTCATTTTCCAGTGGTATTTTAAAGTTTCACGTCCAATCTCACTGTCGACCACCTATTGTACGACCTAACTATTGCATTTAAAATTTATGTGTTATAGTCATGAACATGCATGAAATATTTGCTACCGGACGTAAAGCAAACAACAATCAATCAATTTATTTGATTTCTCTGTACTAGTACTTAGCACACAAAGACAAGATCTTGTAAAATGCTATTATTGACAATTTCCATTTATATGTTTATGTTGTTGTTTGTTTATTTTTTTTTGTTTTTTTTTCGGGGGGGGGGGGGGGGGGTTCTCTTCAGTTTATCACATAACTGACTGCTTATTAAAAAGTTTTAAATATTTTTTCACTATGGTTCTTATCTACTGTTTTGATACGATTTATAACATATGATTATTTTTTGTCAGGCAAGGATAAAACTAAGACAGATAAAAGTTTTTTCAGGTGTTTGTGCTTCATTTAGACTTGAAAAGGGAATAACGGACGACTATATTACAGCAGATTTCATTGAGTGTGTAGCCATAGGTGATATCTTTGGTTAGCTTGCTTGTAAGCTGAACCGTGAAGTCATTGTTAGGTTAAGTAAACTACCCTACTTAAGAATAGACTAGTCCGACAGAAAACCAATCGATCTATCTGTTGGACTATGCTACTTCGAAAGGAGGGTAGTAGACCGGACCTAATAATGCCTTCACGGTTCAGCTAACAAGCAAGCTAACCAAATATATTACCTTTCGCTACACACTTAATGGAATCTGCTGTAAATAGTTTGTTTTCATATAATGCATTGAACTTGCGAATATATCTCACTTCACACGTTTTGATCGGGCCAGTGAAACCTAGTTTAATACGGTTTTATTCATTGGAGTTTGTATATATAGATTTTATTTAAAAAAAAAAAAAAAAAAAAAAAAGTAAGATCTATTAATTAATTGGACTGAATAGACAAAACTTATTATTTTGCATTTTAAAGTAATCACGGTAATGTAGGAACATTACTAAATTACCAAATCAGAAACAAAAGGAACATTTACCGGATGAATATTGTGAAGGACCTTATGCATCTAGGTCTGTCCGATTAGAAGTTCTAAAACAAGCTGTTTAAAAAGCTAATTGTTGGAAGAGTTTACTTTCTGTTTTATAAGGTCTGGTCTTTACGAATCTATTTCATGATTACTGACAGATCAAAAACATCAAGTATATATAGCATGAAGTTGTGGGGCATACTATGATGCATTGGTCAGTTATAAATGGCACCGTGTAGAACGCCACATGCGGGGTGTCGGCTATGTTTGACATGGGGTGGCAATTTTGAAGCGACGAAAAAGTAAGAAGGTAAGTTCAAGCATCAAAATTTCTTATTTCTAGAACTCTCAGTACCATATAATGTATTGCACGGAAGGAACCGCAATTGAATCTATTTCCTGAAAGCAGAAGCAGTCGTTTTCAGTGCTCAGTTTTCTCAAACACCTCGCCCTAGTTTTCCGTGTTGCAGATTTTGAGGCTTTATATGCAAATTTCGGTATAAAAACTACTTTACACAGCCATCCCCCGTATCATTTATATAGAATTGTATTCCTCTCATTGACTTATACCAAATACCAGTTTCTTAGTTAAAATTAATTGGTTTTAAAACTGTTATTCATCAAAATATAAAGTGTCGCTCGGGGTGTCAGATTTTGCGTCGCAAGGGGTAGAGGCTTGTCATAAAAAAATACATATTTGCTTGTAAATTAGGCCGTGTTCACATTGACCTAAACTCGGTGTTGTGTAAGTGTAACTCACACGTAAACTAAACAAAATTACGTTCCCATTGATAAAACTCAATGTTTACATGTAGTGTAAATCATGTTTTGTCTACATGCAGTCGATACTCGATGTAGGCCTTGTGTAGATTAAGTGTACACAACACTAGGCATTTAAAACATTAGTTTCACCATGCATATTTAAGGAAGAAACGATTTTTTTTAATAAAATTGATATTTATAGCAATTATTTATGAAGTTCTTTACAGAAATATTTGTCTCAACTTGATATATTTATTTGTTTTGTTTAGAAATAAAACTTAACGTAGCTTTATTAAGCCCTTATCAAGACTCAAATCAGCATCATTGCCAAACACATAATTCATTTGAAAATTATGGTCTTTCCGAATCGACTTGACTTACACAGAAATATTTGCCACTGGTCTTTACTCAAACAACAATTCACTCATAAATGCATTACCTAAAAAGTGTGATGTAAATGTATTGTTTGTCTAGTATCTCGGATCCGTGAAATTACACTTAAAAAGTAAAAAAAAAAAAAAAACATTACCCCCTTCCTTTGCCAAATACTTCTTGGAGAAGAAATACCATTTGAACAAACAGAAAAGATAGAAATATAGTGATCCCTAATATATCCTTCTTCGTCTGTAAGCACGCTGTTGCAGCCTACGTTTTCTAATGCTAAATCGATGCATCTTTAGTATCTTTAAACTACTGCAAATCATCAAAATGGCTTTCATAAAGAAGCAACCACTTAACTTCAAAAAGAGGAAGGGGGGGGGGGGGCATTTTGTTTAGGTAGCACTCCACAGTTAGGTGTGTAGTTTCGCATTTTGGCCCCTGTGGATTTTTAAAATATGAGAGCTAGTGTGCAATAAAAATCATTTTTAGATAGCTGAGTATTAAAATAGCCTTTGTATTGGGTTTATATGAACAACGAGGTTATGTAATGTATGTAATATAGGCTGTTTTCTGTATGACAGTCCGTATTTGCATGTCCATACCATACATTGGTCCGGCAATTATTGTAATGTTATTTTCGGTAAGCGGAAGAAGGGATCCCGTAGACCGCCCTACGTCACGATTCATGAATTATGCATATTCTATTTATAGGCTATTTATAAACGATTCTGAAAATACTTATTCTAAAAATAGAATATTCTCAACATGTACAACTATTAAAAAAAAACCGATTCAAAATCATTAACTTTCATGTAACACGGTGAATTTGCTTTATTTATTTTGTTTATCACATGAAAAAAAGGAAAATGTACCGCATTACAGTAGCATATATCATAGTACAAATATATATTCCTTTTTAAAATACACAGTCATGATACATTTTATATAGATATAATAAACAGTAGGACTTTGTGCCTTAATTATGTTGTACAGACCTGCAAATGTCACATGCACGTGGTCCCATGGCTTTGGATATACTATGGAGTTAATAATATTTTTATTATCCGTTTAAAAGAGTATTTTTATGTAGGCAAATTGAAAAAAAGATGTAGCTTAATACACATGTTAAACATGTTACACGTACTAAGCTTTACAGGAGTGTGAGAGGGTGTTTAAACTGGTCTGCGTTTAAAGAAACGAATCTGTAATCTGACCCCCTGTTGTCTGACCATTCTACTATAGCTGGACGTTCTATAGGAACCATTGTTACTTGTTTACAATAAAGCTACTATTAGGGCGTTCTACAGGATCCCCTGGTCGTTCTACATGATCCCCTGTTGTCTGAACCTTATATATCTACTACAAAACGTTCTATAGGATCCCTTATATTGTTTGTTTATCATGTATACACTAAAAGGCGTTCTACAGGATCCCCCTGGGCAGTCTACAGGATCCCTTGTTGTCTGAATATTATATATATATATCTACTATAGTATAGAACGTTCTATAGGAACAAGCTTTTGGTCAGGATTCTTCTGAAAAAGCTCAAACCAAATTTATGAAATATATTCTTGGTGTAAACAGAAAGTCAAGTAATATAGCTGTAATGTCAGAGATTGGTAGATTTCCTATGTATTCTACTATAATTTTATCAATGTTAAAATATTGTCATAGACTGGAACGTTTGAAAGAAGGATTATTATTTGATGCATTTATATGTTGTAAACATACAGTTACATAGTTCTAATGTAAATACATGGTATTCTAGTATAGATTATATTCAGAGAGAGATTGAATTACCAAATTTTGACCAATCAATTGGTTCTTTATGTCAGTATGTTAAAAATAAACTATGTAATTTAAAGTAATTTCACATTTTGGAATAAACTGAAGTATCAAACAATTAACTCCCAAAAAGGGAAAAAATTGTTTTAAAAAAGAAAAATATTTAGAATTACAGGACTTCAAAAAAAAGACAGTCAATTTGTAAATTAAGAATAAGCGCTCACTCTTTAAAAATTGAGACAAACAAAAATTCAAAAAAACATGTAGAAAGAGTTGAGCGTCTTTGTTCTAATTGCTCACTCGGTAAAGTTGAAGATGAGCTTCATTTTTTATTAGAATGCCCTCTTTATGATATTCAAAGGGACGATTTTTTCCAAGACATTTCTAACAATTGTTATAATTTTATAACTTTAAATAAATCTTCTAAATTTTATGGCTCTTGACCCAAGAAAATGTTACTCTTATGGAAGAACTGGGCTGTTATATTGGTGACTTTTTTTTAATTAAGGATATCAGATATGAACACTGACACTAAGTCAAGTAAACAATTTGAGAATAAATACATATATAATGTAATTTTATTATTCTTTTATTCACACTATATATGTGGTTTTTGGCTTGATTCTGACCAATGCTTATATTCCAAATATATATGTATATGCCTTTATTATTGTTGTTGTTACCAATTATGTAAATCAATTGTATCTGATTCTATGCCCTTTATGGGCCCTGTAATTTTTGGAAAAAATATATATAGGATCCCATATTGTTTGTTTATCATGAATATACTAAAGGGCGTGTTCTCCAGATCCCCTGTTGTCTGAACATAATATATTAACTATAGAACGTTCTATAGGATACCCTATTGTTTGTTTTTGATGTATCTACTAGGCTAAGAGAACGTTCTATAGAATCCCTTGTTGTTTGTTTATCATGTTTATACTAGAGGACTCTCTACTGGATCCCTTGGTTGGTCTGTGGGATCCCCTGTTTTCTCAAAATTATATATAAACTATAGAACGTTCTATAGGATACCATATTGTTTGTTATTGATGTATCTACTAGGCTAAGAGAACGTTCTACAGGATCCCCTGTTGTTTGTTTTTCAAGTGTATACTATAGGGCGTTCTACAGGATCCCCTTGGCGGTCTACAGGATCCCGTTTTCTCAACATTATATATCTACTATAAGACGTTCTACAGGATCCCCTGTTGTTTGTTTTTCAAGTGTATACTATAGGGCGTTCTACATGACCCCCTAGGCGGTCTACAGGATCCCCTGTTTTCTCGACATTATATATATATCTATATATGATTGCCAATGAGACAATTCTCCACAAGAGATCAAAATTACACAGAAATCAACAACTATTATAGGTCACCGTACGGCCTGTTTCTTTACTTTGTTTGCATGTTACTCGTACTATCACGTATGCATTGAGCACATTCACATTAGTTTGCATTTCACAATTTTTGAGTTATCATTTCGTTTAAAGTAAGACTAAACCTTGCACGACGGAGGTTGCACATTTAGATGTAGGTTTACACAATATTAGATCAGAAACGAAATAATGAAGTAAATCGTAAAATTTAATCGCATTACTGATTTAGAGTTACTGCTAAAAAAACCAAGTATACTAATTATGTTTCTTTAGATCCTGCCCCGAGCTGAGAGACAAATTCTAATTAATTTTATGTTGATGGGATGAATAATAGCAATCAATTTACAGTCAAATTAATTACCACGACGACATTTTTAAGTAAAACCTAACCTTTTAATAATTTCAATACAAATTTATATAAAATCTATCAAAATTGAAAAAAAGTCCGGTTAACCGGTTAGCGTTTTTGGTATTCGGTATTCGGTCGTTCGACCGATTAACCGGTTAACCGGTTAACCGTTGACAACACTAGTCTATACTATAAGACTTTCTACGGGATCCCTTGGTCAGTCTGTGGGATCCCCTGCTTTCTCAACATTATTGTTTACTATAAGACGTTCTACAGGATCCCCTGTTGTTTGTTTTTCAAGTGTATACTATAGTGCGTTCTACATGACCCCCTAGGCGGTCTACAGGATCCCCTGGGCGGTCTACAGGATCCCATGTTTTCTCAACATTATAAATCTACTAAAAGACGTTCTATAGGTTCCCCTGTTGTTTGTTTATCAAGTATGTACTAGACTTTCTACGAGATCCCTTGGTCGGTCTGTGGGATCCCCTGCTTTCTTAACATTATTGTTTACTATAAGACGTTCTACAGGATCCCCTGTTGTTTGCTTTTCAAGTCAGTGTATACTATAGGGCGTTCTACATGACCCCCTAGGCGGTCTACAGGATCCTCTGGGCGGTCTACAGGATCCCCTGTTTTTTCAACATTATAAATCTACTAAAAGACGTTCTATAGGTTCCCCTGTTGTTTGTTTATCAAGTATGTACTATAAGACTTTCTACGGGATCCCTTGGTCGGTCTGTGGGTTCCCCTGCTTTCTCAACATTATTGTTTACTATAAGACGTTCTATAGGATCCCATGTTGTTTGTTTTTCAAGTATATACTATAGGGCGTTCTACAGAATACCTGAGCGATCTACAGGATACCCTGTTTATAAAAATTATGCATTTAAGATAATACTTTCAATAGGTTCCCCTGTTGTTTGTTTGTCATGTATATACTATAAGACTTTCTATAGGATCCCTTGGTTGGTCTACAGGATTTTCTGTTTTTTCAACATTATATATCTACTATATGACGTTCTATAGGGCCCCCTGTTGTTTGTTGTTCATGTTTATACTATAGGGCGTTCTACAGTATCCCCTGGGCAGTCTGCAGGATCCCCTGTTTTCTCAACATTATATATCTTCTATAAGACGTTCTATAGGATCCCCTGTTGTTTGTTTTTCAAGTGTATACTATATGGCGTTCTACAGGATCCCCTAGGCGGTCTACATGATCCCCTGTTTTCTCAACATTATATTTCTATTATAGAACGTTCTATAAGGCCCCCTGTTGTTTGTTGTTCATGTTTATACTATAGGTCGTTCTACAGTATCCCCCTGGGCGGTCTGCAGGATCCCCTGTTTTCTCAACATTATTTATCTACTATATGGCGTTCTACATGATCCCCTGTTGTTTATTTTTCAATTATATACTATAGGGCGTTCTACAGGATCCCCTGTTGTCTTAACATCATATATCTACTATGGGGCGTTCATATGACCCCCAGTTGATTGTTTTTCAAGTCTATACTATAGGGCGTTCTACATGATCCCCTGGACGGTCTACAGGGTCCCCTGTTGTTTATGAAAATTATGCATTTAAGATAGGACCTTCTTAATATTCCCCTGTTGTTTATTTATCATGTATATACTATAAGGCTTTCTATAGAATCACTTGGTTGGTCTGCAGGATCCTCTGTTTTCTCAACATTATATATCTACCATAAGACGTTCTATATGATCCCCTGTTCTTTGTTGTTCAGGTTTATACTATAGGGCGTTCTACAGTATCCCCTGGGCGGTCTGCAGGATCCCCTGTTTTCTCAACATTATTTATCTTCTATAAGACGTTCTATAGGATCCCCTGTTGTTTGTTTTTCAAGTGTATACTATATGGCGTTCTACAGGATCCCCTAGACGGTCTACAGGATCCCCTGTTTTCTCAACATTATATATCTACTATATGACGATCTACAGGGCCCCCTGTTGTTTGTCATTCATGTTTATAATATAGGGCGTTCTACAGTATCCCCTGAGCGGTCTGCGGGATCCCCAGTTTTCTCACCATTATTTATTTACTATAAGACGTTCTACAGGATCCCCTGTTGTTTGTTTTTCAAGTGTATACTATAGGGCGTTCTACAGGATCCCCTGTTTTTTCAACATGATATATATACTATAGGACGTTCTATAGGGTCCCCTGTTGTTTGTTGTTCATGTTTATATTATAGGGCGTTCTACAGTATCCCCTAGGCAGTCTGCAGGATCCCCTGTTTTCTCAACATTATTTATCTACTATAAGACGTTCTATAGGATCCCCTGTTGTTTATTTTTCAAGTATACAGTATAGGGCGTTCTACAGGATCCCCTGTTGTCTTAAAATCATATATCTACTATAAGACGTTAATAGGACCCCCCTGTCGATTGTTTTTCAAGTGTATATTATAGGGCGTTCTACAGGATCCCCTACTTTCTCAAAATTATATATCTACTATAAGACGTTCTATAGGATCCCCTGTTGTTTGTTGTTCATTCACTGGGCGGTCTACACGATCCCCTGTTGTCTGAACATTATATATATACTATAAGGACGTACTATAAGACCCCCAATTGATTGTTTTTTATGTTTATACTATAGGTCGTTCTACAGGATCCCCAGGGCGGTCTACAGGATCCTTTTTTGTTAAAAATTAGGCATCTGTGAAAGGATGTTTGTTTTTCATGTGTATACTATAAGGCTTTTATGATCCCTTGGGCGGTCTGCGGGATCTCCTGTTTTCTCAACGTTATATATCTAAAATAGGATGTTCTATAGGGTCCCCTGTTGGTGTTGTTAGTGTTTATTTTAAAGGGCGTTCTACAGTATCCTCATTTGTCTAAACATTATATATCTACTATAGAACGTTTTATAGGATTCCATATAGTGTTTGTTTATTATGTATATACTAAAGGGCGTTCTACAGGATCCACTGTTGTCTGAACATTATATATCTACTATAGAAAATTCTTTATAATCCCCTATTGTTTGTTTATCGTGTATATACTAAGGGGCGTTCTACAGGATCCCCTGGGCGGTCTACAGGATACCCTGTTGTCTGACCATTATATATCTGCTAAAGGACGCTGTACAGTTTCGACTGTTGTTTTTTTTTCATGTATATATTAGAGGGCGTTATATATATGCTCCCATGGGCGGTCGATATGATCCCCTGTGGTTAAATAGTTGTGTATCTGTACAGGGCGTTCTATAGGATCGCCAGGGCGGTCTATATGATCCCATTGTTTGGTTATCATGTATTCACTAGATTTATCTACTAGAGAGCGTTCTATGGGATCTCCTGTTGGGTCTATATGATCACCTGTTGTGTTGTAATAGTGCATCTGCTATAGGGCGTTCTATAGGTTCCCCGGGGCGGTCTATATGATCCCCTGTTGGTTGTCAATCATGAATCTATAACATGTTGTTTTATAAGATCCCCTGGGCGGTCTATAGGACCCCGTATTGTTTCATAATCGCGCATCTGTTAAATGGAATTCTTTGGGATCCCCGGGTCGGTCCATAGGATCCTCTGCATGTTGTTTGTTCAACATGTTTCTTCTAGAGGGTGTTCCATAAAATCCAAGGGTCGGTCTATAGGAGCTCTTTAGTTGTTTCATCATGTATCTATTAGAGGGCGTTATATATATGCTCCCATGGGCGGTCGATATGATCCCCTGTGGTTTAATATTTGTTTATCTGTATATGGCGTTCTATAGGATCCCCGGGGCGTTCTATATGATCCCATTGTTTGGTTATCATGTATTCACTAGATTTATCTACTAAAGAGCGTTCTATGGGATCCCCTGTTGGGTCTATAGGATCACCTGTTGTGTTATAATCGTGTCTGCTATAGGGCGTTCTATAGGTTCTCCGGGCGGTGAATATGATCCCTGTTGTTTGTTCAACATGTTTCTTCTAGAGGTGTTCCATAAAACCCCAGGGTCGGTCTATAGTAGCACTGTAGTTTCATCATGTATCTATTAGAGGGCGTTATATTTATGCTCCCATATGCGTTCTTTATGATCCCTTGTGGTTTAATAATTGTGTATCTGCTATAGGGCGTTCTAAAGGATCCCCGGGGCGGTCTATAGGATCCCCTGTTGTTTGTTTATAATGTATCTATAACAGGTTGTTCTATACGATCCCCTGGGCTGTCTATAGGATCCCCTGTTGGTTGTTCAGTCATCATGTATCTATAATAGGTTGTTCTATACGATCCCCTGGGCGGTCTATAGGAGTCCATTTTGTTTAATAATCGCGCATATTCCAGTGGCGGATCCAGAAATTTTCATAAGTGGGGGCCCACTGACTGACCTAAGAGGGGGCCCGCTCCAGTCACGCTTCAGTGATTCCCTATATAAGCAACCAAATTTTTTCCCAAAAAGGGGGGGGGGCCGGGACCCCTGCCCCCCCCCTAAATCCGCCTCTGCATTCTAAAGTGCGTTCTATAGGATCCCCGGGTCTGTCTATAGGATACCCTATTGTTTATACCTTGGCGGTCATGATATTCAATATACAAAGTAGGTGTCAACAATTTGTATGATCCTCAGAACTACATGTACCTAGCAGTAGGTAGTTGTGTTTTTTTAGTATAAATTTTATTTCAAAATTGCTGACGGTAACCTAGCAATGGCAAGGTCGTCTGGAAACTTGACAACAGTATGACATCCGCCTTTGCTCGCAATGCCAATTCTATTTGTTTTCGTATTCTTATATATTTGTACAGACAGGAGAAAAGAAATTGACCCGTCTTTTAATATCCCTTTCCGATATATTGATGATGTACTGTCTATTAATGATAATAGATTCAATGAGTATATATGGCAAGCCGTTTTACTATTTATTCTAACTTCAAGATAGCTCATATAATATATCAGATATTTCAAATGATATATAAAATCTCTCTCTCATATATAATATATGAGATATCTAATATACTATACAAGATATCTCATATAATATATAATATATAAGATATTTTATATAATTTACTCTTTATAAAATATCTTATCAACTTTAAAAGATAGCTTATATACTTTATAAGATATCTTATTAATTCAATAAGATATATTATACACTTAAGAAGATGTATTATAAACGAAATGAAAAAAAAAAGAAACGAACAATAACAATATGCCCCCTTTGAAAGGGATAACAAAGAACGTCCTATAGCAGATGCACGATTATTAAACAAGAGGGGATCCTAAGACCGACCCGGGGATCCTATAGACCTCCCTGGGAATCATATAGAACGCCCTATAGCAGATACACGAATATTGCACAACAGGCGATCCTATAGACCCAACAGGGGATCCCATAGAACGCTCCCTAGTAGATACGTGATTACCAAACAACGGGATCCTATAGAACACCCTATAGCAGATACACAATTATTAAACCACAGGGAATCCTACAGACCGCACAGGGGATCCTGTAGAATGCCCTCCAATAGATACATTATGAACAAACAACAGGGCTCCTATAGACCGACCTAGAGATTCTATAGACCGACCCGGGGATCTTAAAGAACGCCCTAAAGCAGATGCACGATTATTAAACAATACGGGATCATATAGACCACCCAGGGAATCACATAGAACGCCCTGTTATAGATACATGATGAACAACCAACAGGGGATCCTATAGACCGCCCTTGGGATCCTATAGAACGCCCTATAGCAGATACACGATTATTCAACAATAGGGGATCCTAAATAGGACACCTTCAAGTGGATATATCTAGCAGATACACAAATATTAAACAATAGGATATAAAACGCCCTGTTATGGATACATGATGCACAACGAACAGGGGAACTTATTAACGGTCAAGAGAATCTTATAGAACGCATTATACTGGACACATAATGAAAAAAATAACCAGGGGATCCTATAGACCGCCCCGGGATCCCATAGAACACCGTATAGCAGCTACACGATTATTAAACAAGAAGTGATCATATAGATCCAACATGGGATCATATAGAACGTTCTCTAGTAGATACATGATAAACAAACAACGGGATCCTATAGACAGTCCCGGGGATCCTATAGAATGCCCTCTAATAGATACATGACGAACAAACAACTTAGATCGACCTTTGTATTATATCGAACACCCTCTAGAAAATACATGGTGAACAAACAACAGGGGGTCCTTTAGAACGACCCAAGGATTCTATAGAACGCCCTATAGCAGATTCACGATTATAAAACAATAGGGGATCTTATAGGCCGACCGGAGATCCTATAGAAAGCCCTATAGCAGATGCACAATTATTAAACAACAAGGCATCCTATAGAACGCCCTGTTATTGATGCATGATGAACAACCAACTGGGGAACATATAGACGGCCCAGAGGATCTTAAAGAACGTCTTATACTAGAAACATAATGAACAAACAGCAGGTTATTCTATAGACCGCCCCGCAGATCCTATAGAACGCCCTATAGCATGCAGATACACGACTAATAAACAACAGGGGATCCTATAAAACGCCCTCTAGTATATACGTAAAGTAGATACATGTTTAGAAAAACAGAGGACCCTATAGAAGGTCCTATATATCCTAGATGCATATAAATCAAACAGGGGATCCTGAATAATATATAATGCTCAGACAACAGGAGATCCTGTAGAACGCCCTATAGTATAAACATGAAAAACAATCAACAGGGGATCCTATAGAACGTCCTATGATAGATATATAATGTTGAGAAAACAGGGGATCCTGCAGACCGCCCAAGGGATCATAAACGCCCTATAATATATACATAATAAACAAAGAACAAGGGAACCTATTGAATTTCCTATCTCAGATGCATATTTTTTTTAACAAAAGGTGATTCTGTAGACCGCCCAGGGGTTCCCGTAGAACGCCCTTATAGCATAAATATGAAAAACAAAGAACAGGGGAACCTATAGAATTTCCTATCTCATATGCATATTTTTTTAACAAAAGGGGATTCCGTAGACCGCCCAGGGTATCCTGTAGAACGCCCGATAGTATAAACATAAAAACAGACAATCAACAGGGCATCCTGTAGACCGCCTAGGGGATCCGGTAGAACGCCCTTTAGTATATAAATAATAAACAAACAATATAGGGGATCCTATAGTAGATATATAATGTTCAGACAAAAGGCGATCCTGTAGACTGCCTAGGGGATCCTATTGAACGTCCTTTAGTATATAAATGATAAACAAACAACATGGGATCTTATAGGATCCCTTGGGCGGTCTACAGAATACCCTATTGTCTTTACATTATATATGTACTATAGGACGTTCTATAAGACCCCCTGTTGATTGTTTTTCATGTTTATACTATAGGGCGTTCTAAAGGATCACCTGTTTTCTCAACATTATTTATCTACTATAAGACGTTCTGTAGAACGCCCTTTAGTATATACATGATTATCAAACAATAGGGGATACTTTAGAACGTCTTATAGTAGATATTTATTTTTAAACAAATGGGGATCCTGTAGACCGCCCAGTGGATCATGTAGAACGCCCTATAGTATAAACATAAAAAACAATCAACAGAACGTCCTATAGTACATATATTATGTTGAAAAACAAAGATTCCTTCAGACCGCCCAAGGGATCATATAGAAAGCCCTATAGTATAAACATGAAAAACAATCAACAGGGAATCTTAAAGAACGCCATTTAGTACATTTATATAACGTAAAGACAACAGGTGATCCTTTAAAACGCCCTATAGTATAAACATGAAAAACAATCAACAGGGGGTCTTATAGAACGTCCTATAGTACATATATTATGTTGAAAAACAGAGATCCCTGCAGACAACCCAAAGTTTCCCGCAGACCGCCCAAGGGATCATATAGAAAGCCCTACAGTATAAACATGAAAGACAATCAACAGGGGATCTTATAGAACGCCATTTAGTACATATATAATGTAAAGACAACAGGGTATCCTGTAGACCGCCCAAGGGATCCTGTAGACCGCCCAAGGGATCCTGTAGAACGCCCTTCAGTATATACATGATTAACAAACAATAGGGGATCCTATAGAACGTCTTATAATAGATATATTATGTTGAGAAAACAGGGGATCCTGTAGACCGCCTAGGGGATCCTGTAGAACGCCTTATAGTATATAAATGAAAAACAAACAACAGGGGATACTTTAGAACGTCTTATAGTAGATATATATTTTTAAACAAATGGGGATCCTGTAGACCGCCTAGTGGATCCTGTAGAACGCCCTATAGTATATACATGATTAACAAACTATAGGGGATCCTAAAGAACGTCTTATTATAGATATATTATGTTGAGAAAACAGGAGATCCTGTAGAACGCCCTATAGTATATAAATGAAAAAACAAACAACAGGAGATACTTTAGAACGTCTTACAGTAGATATATATTTTTAAACAAATGGGGATCCTGTAGACCGCTTAGTGGATCCTTAGAACGCCCTATAGTATAAACATAAAAAAAATATAAATAATAAACAAACAATATAGGGATCCTATAGAACGTCCTATAGTAGATATATAATGTAAATACAACAGGGGATCCTGTAAACCGCCCATGGTATCCTGTAGAGCGCCCTTTAGTATAAACATGAAAAACAATCAACAGAACGTCCTATAGTACATATATTATGTTGAAAAACAAAGATTCCTGCAGACCACCCAAGGGATCATATTGAAATCCCTATTGTATAAACATGAAAAACAATCAACAAGGGGTCTTATATATACAACGCCTTTTAGTAAATATATAATGTAAAGACAACACGGGATCCTGAAGACCGCCCAGGGGATCCTGTAGAACGCCCTTTAGTATATACTTGATTAACAAACAATAGGGGATCCTATAGAACGTCTTATAGTAGATATGTTATGTTGCGAAAACAGGGGATCCTGTAGACCGCCCAGGGGATCCTGTAGAACGCCCTATAGTATATAAATTAAAAACAAACAACAGGGGATACTTTAGAACGTCTTATAGTAGATATATATTTTTAAACAAATGGGGATCCTGTAGACCGCCTAGTGGATCCTTAGAACGCCCTATAGTATAAACATAAAAAAAAAACAATCAATAGGGCATTCTGTAGACCGCCCAGAGGATCCGGTAGAACGCCTTTCAGTATATAAATAATAAACAAACAATATAGGGATCCTATAGAACGTCCTATAGTAGATAAATAATGTAAAGACAACAGGGGATCCTGTAGAACGTCCTATAGCAGATATATAATGTAAAGACAACAGGGGATCCTGAAGACCGCCCAGGGGATCCTGTAGAACGTCCTATAGTAGATATATAATGTAAAGACAACAGGGGATCCTGTAGACCGCCCATGGTATCCTGTAGAACGCCCTTTAGTATAAACATGAAAAACAATCAACAGAACGTCCTATAGTACATATATTATGTTGAAAAACAAAGATTCCTGCAGACCGCCCAATGTTTCCTACAGACCGCCCAAGGGATCATATAGAAAGCCCTATTGTATAAACATGAAAAACAATCAACAGGGGGTCTTATACATACAACGCCATTTAGTACATATATAATGTAAAGACAACAGGGGATCACAAAGACCGTCCAGGGGATCCTGTATAACGCCCTTTAATATATTCTTGATTAACAAACAATAGGGGATCCTATAGAACGTCTTATAGTAGATATATTATGTTGAGAAAACAGGGGATTCCGTAGACCGACCAGGGGATCCTGTAGAACGCCCTATAGTATATACTTGAAAAACAAACAACAGGGGATCCTGTAGACCGCCCATGGTATCCTGTAGAACGCCCTTTAGTATAAACATGAAAAACAATCAACAGAACGTCCTATAGTACATATATTATGTTGAAAAACAAAGATTCCTGCAGACCGCCCAATGTTTCCTACAGACCGCCCAAGGGATCATATAGAAAGCCCTTTTGTATAAACATGAAAAACAATCAACAGGGGGTCTTATACATACAACGCCATTTAGCACATATATAATGTAAAGACAACAGGGGATCACAAAGACCGTCCAGGGGATCCTGTATAACGCCCTTTAATATATTCTTGATTAACAAACAATAGGGGTTCCTATAGAACGTCTTATAGTAGATATATTATGTTGAGAAAACAGGGGATTCCGTAGACCGACCAGGGGATCCTGTAGAACGCCCTATAGTATATACTTGAAAAACAAACAACAGGGGATCCTGTAGAACGTCTTGTAGTAGATACATAATGTTTAGAAAGCAGGGGATTACACAGACCGTACAAGGGAGCCGCTAAAAAGTCCTCTAGTAGATACATCAAAAACAAACAATAGGGTAACCTATAGAACGTTCTGTAGTTTATATATAATGTTCAGACAAAAGGGGATCCTGTAGACTGCCTAGGGATCCTATTGAACGTCCTTTAGAATATACATGATAAACAAACAACATGGAATCATATAGAACGTCTTATAGTAGATAAATAATGTAAAGACAACAGGGGATCCTGTAGACCGCCCAGGGGATCCTGTAGAACGTCATATAGTATATATATAATGTAAAGACAACAGGGGATTCTGTAGACCGCCCAGGGGATGCTGTAGAACGTCCTATAGTAGATATATAATGTAAAGACAACAGGGGATCCTGTAGACCGCCCAGGGGATCCTGTAGAACGCCCTATAGTATAAACATGAAAAACAATCAACAGGGGGTCTTACACAACGCCATTTAGTACATATATAATGTAAAGACAACAGGTATCCCGTAGACCGCCCAAGGGATCCTGTAGATCGCCCTTTAGTATATACATGATTAACAAACAATAGGGGATCCTATAGAACGTCTTATAGTATATAAATGAAAAACAAACAACAGGGGATACTTTAGAACGTCTTATAGTAGATATATATTTTTAAACAAACGGGGATCCTGTAGACCGCCCAGGGGATCCGGTAGAACGCCCTTTAGTATATAAATAATAAACAAACAATATAGGGGATCCTATAGAACGTCCTATAGTAGATCCGGTATAACACCCTTTAGTATATAAATAATAAACAAACAATATAGGGGATCCTATAGAACGTCCTATAGTAAATAAATAATGTAAAGACAACAGGGGATCCTGTAGAACGTCCTATAGCAGATATATAATGTAAAGACAACAGGGGATCCTGAAGACCGCCCAGGGGATCCTGTAGAACGTCCTTTAGTAGATATATAATGTAAAGACAACAGGGGATCCTGTAGAACGCCCTATAGTATAAACATGAAAACCAATCAACAGGGGGTCTTATACAACGCCATTTAGTACATATATAATGTAAAGACAACAGGTATCCCGTAGACCGCCCAAGGGATCCTGTAGATCGCCCTTTAGTATATACATGATTAACAAACAATAGGGGATCCTATAGAACGTCTTATAGTATATAAATGAAAAACAAACAACAGGGGATACTTTAGAACGTCTTATAGTAGATATATATTTTTAAACAAACGGGGATCCTGTAGACCGCCCAGGGGATCCGGTAGAACGCCCTTTAGTATATAAATAATAAATAAACAATATAGGGGATCCTATAGAACGTCCTATAGTAGATCCGGTATAACACCCTTTAGTATATAATAATAAACACACAATATAGGGGATCCTATAGAACGTCCTATAGTAGACATATAATGTAAAGACATCAGGGGATCCTGTAGACCGCCCAGGGGATCCTGTAGAACGTCATATAGTAGATATATAATGTAAAGACAACAGGGGATCCTGTAGACCGCCCAGGGGATCCTGTAGAACGTCCTATAGTAGATATATAATGTAAAGACAACAGGGGATCCTGTAGACCGCCCAGGGGATCCTGTAGAACGCCCTATAGTATAAACATGAAAAACAATCAACAGGTGGTCTTATACAACGCCATTTAGTACATATATAATGTAAAGACAACAGGTATCCCGTAGACCGCCCAAGGGATCCTGTAGATCGCCCTTTAGTATATACATGATTAACAAACAATAGGGGATCCTATAGAACGTCTTATAGTATATAAATGAAAAACAAACAACAGGGGATACTTTAGAACGTCTTATAGTAGATATATATTTTTAAACAAACGGGGATCCTGTAGACCGCCCAGGGGATCCGGTAGAACGCCCTTTAGTATATAAATAATAAACAAACAATATAGGGGATCCTATAGAACGTCCTATAGTAGATCCGGTATAACACCCTTTAGTATATAAATAATAAACAAACAATATAGGGGATCCTATAGAACGTCCTATAGTAGATAAATAATGTAAAGACAACAGGGGATCCTGTAGAACGTCCTATAGCAGATATATAATGTAAAGACAACAGAGGATCCTGTAGACCGCCCAGGGGATCCTGTAGAACGTCCTATAGTAGATATATAATGTAAAGACAACAGGGGATCCTGTAGACCGCCCAGGGGATCCTGTAGAACGCCCTAATAGAACATGTAGCTTCATTATAAACAATAACAGGGGAAACGAAGACTAGCACCCCCACCCCACCACCACTACCACTACCCCCTCACACCCCGTAAGGGAAATGTCTCGTGCCTAAGAACGTGTAAGCTACATGTTTTTTTCAATTTGACTACATCAAAGTACTCTATTAAGCAGATAATAAAAATATCAACTCCATAGTATATTCAAAGCCATGGGATCACGTGCATGGGACATTTGCAAGTCTTTACAACATAATTAAGGCACCACTACTGAACTTTATGCAAATAAAGGAACAACATCATTGGCCTTACCGCCTTATCATTTCTTATCACGGAAACAAAATTAAATCAATTTGTAGAGAGCCGTGGTGTTTTGGTTAGTGCATCGGACTACTAACACTAAGGTTCCTGGTTCGATTCCCGTTTGAGATGAAAATTTCAGGAACTCATGCAATTTTCGGCTCTCCCTCGACACCATTTGCGAGTATGGTCTTGAGGAAACGATGATAGTCCGTCGGAAGGGGACGATAAATGGCTGACCCGTGTTAAGAGAGAGCCATATCTCTTGCACGTTAAAGACACCCTTGTAGATTTCGAAAAAGAGTAGGCTTATTCCGCTACAAGGCAGAACTCGCACCCGCAACGTGGAAAGGGATTAATATAAGTTGCAAAACTTGTTTCCCAATCCACTATAAATAAATATGTTTAAACATAAATCAATTTCGTTCTTGGCCATGTTGACGATCCCTGTCTGGTGTTTGATTTTTTTTTTGAAAAATACTGAGCACGCAAAATAAGCATTTGAATCACGAAGCACGTACAAAAATTACATAAGCAGAACATTTTGAACACCTAGCTGTTTTGCACGACTGAACGTGTAATAAAAAAGTAAAAACACGTTGAACGTGAAATAAAAAAACGCGATCACGTTCCACGAAAATAACGCTTTAATTCCACTCTCCATGAAAGTTAATGATTTTGCATCGTTTTTTTAAAGATAGTTTTACGTGTTAAGAAAATTCTATTTTTAGCATTGGTATTTTCCGAATCGTTTAAAAATAGCCTATAAATAGAATATGCATAATTCGTGAATCGTGACGTAGGGCGGTCTACGGGATCCCTTCTTCCGCTTACCGTTATTTTCCAACTTTTTATCGCACGAACTTTGTGATTGGATTTTACGAAAAAATGAGGCGAAAGACACCCATTTTTTATTTGATCATTAGAAAGATTTATGAAAACAGTTTCTAAAAAGGTATCACTCAAAGGCATTGAAATTCTAGTTTGATCCAAATTTTGGGGGGATATGTGACATGTTCACCCCCCTTTTTGCAATATTTTATGGTAAATAAATGCAGAATGTTGCCATGGATACACATAAAAGGAATTAATTTTCACCCTTTTAACTTTTGAAAATCAAATCTATGGAAGATACTGATTACATACATATGCACATGTACAACACAAACAGTTAGGTTAATGTATTAAAAATCCAGGAATAGGAGATGATAAAACATTTTGGGGCTCATTTTTAATTTTATTTTCTAACTGTGGAGTGCTACCTTATGGCACATCAGAAAGTACAGAAATGCACTTTTTAAGATAAAATTTACCATAAATCTTTAGTCTTGTATGTTCTTGTTTTAGTTCTGAAGGTAAAAAATCTGCTAGGAATGCAATTTATGTTAATTTTATTGTTTACTGTCCTTAGCAACCAAATATACACATTTTGACACTTAGACATGTTGCGGTCTTAAATTTGTACTCCATTGGCTTTGCCCTTGTAACCAAAGATTGCGCTTTATATGATATCCTCAGAATGTATCGCTTTAAATTTTTTAATGCGAATAAGTCAAATAAACATTTTTAGCAGGATTTTATATTATAATTTGGCATTAATTAAATTAAATGATGCCAGTACTGTTAGAAATTTATACCCAGCTTGAGAGCTTCTAAACCAAGGTTAGGTATGCTATTTACAGCAAAAATGACCTATAAGTGCTTTCAAACGCCTAAAACTTGTACAATTTGTCCTCTTTTAAGGTAATTTTATAATTTTAAATAAAAAAAAAAGGGAAAAGTTTTAGAAATTTACCCCAAAAATGAGACAGACTTGAAGTATTTCACTATGATCCAGTATTTATTTTTAAATCACTTTTTGTCGCGTTTCAACATCAACTGCTAACCTTCATAAAATCTTTATTACTGAACCAATTTTAAAAACTAAGGTACCATTTTCATCGTAACAGCTAGTAGAACACAGAAAACATAAAACAAATTGAGACAGGAGAGGAAAAATTTCACCTTAAGGTAGCACTCCACAGTTAGGTGTGTAGTTTCGCATTTTGGCCCCTGTGGATTTTTAAAATATGAGAGCTAGTGTGCAATAAAAATCATTTTTAGATAGCTGAGTATTAAAATAGCCTTTGTATTGGGTTTATATGAACAACAAGGTTATGTAATGTATGTAATATAGGCTGTTTTCTGTATGACAGTCCGTATTTGCATGTCCATACCATACATTGGTCCGGCAATTATTGTAATGTTATTTTCCAACTTTTTATCGCACGAACTTTGTGATTGGATTTTACGAAAAAATGAGGCGAAAGACACCCATTTTTTATTTGATCATTAGAAAGATTTATGAAAACAGTTTCTAAAAAGGTATCACTCAAAGGCATTGAAATTCTAGTTTGATCCAAATTTTGGTGGGATATGTGACATGTTCACCCCCCTTTTTGCAATATTTTATGGTAAATAAATGCAGAATGTTGCCATGGATACACATAAAAGGAATTATTTTTCACCCTTTTAACTTTTGAAAATCAAATCTATGGAAGATACTGATTACATACATATGCACATGTACAACACAAACAGTTAGGTTAATGTATTAAAAATCCAGGAATAGGAGATGATAAAACATTTTGGGGCTCATTTTTAATTTTATTTTCTAACTGTGGAGTGCTACCTTATTTATCTGAGTCAGAATTTTGCCGCGCAAACGTTTTATTCCGGTTTTTTTTTCGATGCTGGTAATCAATTTTTTTTTCTTCAACATTTAACACTATAATGTGTGGGGAAACTCTTGATTCAGATTATTTTTTATCATCTGTAGAACCAGAATTGTTTTCTTTATCCAATTGGGGTTCGGAATATTTCCATCCCCCCTATTTAGAGTCAATGGTCGTTCCCTTGCTGCTAGAAAAGTTGTCCGGAAACGTTTCATTCGATTCTACGTAATAAACATTTTTAAATGACATAGAGTTTACAAATGTGAACAAATCTTATGTACAGGTAATTAAACAAGGTGTATAGATGTGAACAAATTTAATGTGAAACCAATGTCCAGTTCATTAAACTAATTGTAAACAAGTTTACTGTACATGGATTTTGGTGTGAACACGGCCTTAGTCTTCATATGGTACATTTTATTTCAAACACATCTACTTTACCATGACAAAACAAGGATTTTTCATTTTGCCTGTTTTTGGTCTTATAAAATATATGCTTTTGATTTCATTCACATCTACTTTACAATGACAAAATAAGGGTTTTTCATTTTGCCTGTTTTTGGTCTTATAAAAAATGTGCTTTTGATTTCATTCATTTATAAGAAAATGTATTCTTTTTTTATGACAAGCCTCTACCCCTTGCGACGCAAAATCTGACACCCCGGGCGACACTTTATATTTTGATGAATAACAGTTTTAAAACCAATTAATTTTAACTAAGAAACTGGTATTTGGTATAAGTCAATGAGAGGAATGCAATTCTATATAAATGATACGGAGGGTAGCTGTGTAAAGTAGTTTTTTATACCGAAATTTGCATATAAAGCCTCAAAATCTGCAACACGGAAAACTAGGGCGAGGTGTTTGAGAAAACTGAGCACTGAAAACGACTGCTTCTGCTTTCAGGAAATATATTCTGTTGCGGTTCCTTCCGTGCAATACATTATATGGTACTGAGAGTTCTAGAAATAAGAAATTTTGATGCTTGAACTTACCTTCTTACTTTTTCGTCGCTTCAAAATTGCCACCCCATGTCAAACATAGCCGACACCCCGCAAGTGGCGTTCTACACGGTGAATGGGGTCTGTATAGGGTTTTGATTGCGTGATTTATTAAATAAGAAATCGTTATTTTGTGAAAGTTGGCCAAAAAAGTACAAATTTACCCCCTAATTTTATAAAACTATCATTTGGTGTTATTTAGAAGCTATTTTTTTTTTTTATCATAAATAAATAATTATATGATGTAATGCCATTAAATCCGTCCGTTTTAATTTCAATTTTGTAACTGTTAATTGTTACAGTATATATCCGTCTGAGTACTGTTTAACTATCATTCAAGTTGAACATATTTAGACTCGTCCAGTTCAGGGGAATCAGGTTTCTGTAAGTGCTTTTTATGTAATTTTCTTATATTTTTGCCGGTTTGTAAGTCAGTAAAAGTTCAATGATTAAGTTAATATTGACATTAAAAGACCTCCTCACAAAAAGGGATGTTCAAATCCCCTCGACCTTCGTGCTCGGGGATCTGAACACCCCTTTTTGTTCGGAGGTCTTTTAATATCAATATTAACTTATCATCGGACTTTTACTATTGCAAAAACTTAAAATCGTCACTTGAAATTTTTACTTATTGTTTAAGGATTTTTCAATAAGGAATATTTTTACTAAACTTTGTATAAGTGACCATTGTCTTGACATAGAGAATGGTCGTTACATTAAAAATCCTCGAGAACAAAGACTATGTAAAACCTGCAAAGTCATCGAAGAGGAACTTTATTTTATTCTCAATTGCAAAAAAAACGAAAATATCAGAAAAAATCTAAATAATGATATACAATTAGATGATGAACATTTTATTCAATTACCTGATGATCAAAAATTATTTTATATATTAAACCCCGATTCCTTTAGACATGGTAGAATTATCTTCTTTATAAAAAGGTTGTTAGAAATGAGGACAGAGCTTTTATTGTAACCTTGATATTGAATATTATATTGTACTATGACTAATATTATAGATTTATGTTTTTTGTGTCTATTGGATTAACTTTTGCATATTTTTTTTTTTTTTTTTTTTTTATTTATTCAAAAACTCGTACTTCTCACTATGTATCCTTCCAAATGTCCCTATTTTTCAAAGAAAGTATTTACTTTAACCAATCTTATCCTCTACTTCTATCACTTATAGTATTTGATAAATTACTGAGATTGGGAGTGCCTTCCATTTAAAAGCTTCTTGATTTTGCTCCTGTATATTTCTTTAAAAAAATTGTCATTTATAAAAACGTTTACAATTATAAAAACACTTGCATTTATTTCACTAATAAAATTGTTTCATTCAAACAAAATCAAGCAATACAGTTATCTTTTACAAAACTGTACTTCTATTATGAAAATTGCTTTCCCTTACTCATATTTCACGTAGGGGCCTCAGTAGCATAGAGGTCTTAGTAGTTACTACTTTAATCACTAGCCAGTCAACAGTTCGAACTCCGCTCGTGCGGGTACACTTGACTCCAATTTTAATTGGCTGAGATTATCAGTTTTCCTATCGAAGGCCGGTTTTTTTCTATGGACACTCCGGCGCCCTCCACCAATAAAAACTGACCCCTACAAAAAAGCGTAAAAGCGGTGCTTAAAAGTGTCATTAAAACACCAAAATTCCCCAAAATTGTCAACCTATGTTACGAAGTAACTGTTCCGTCTACCAATTATTTCCATTTTTGTTAATACTGATTTATTTTCTTATATAAATTTTAAAGTGATTTACCCAACTGTGAATAATATTCTTCGGTAAAACTAATACTTAAATCTAATGCAAATAAAAGGTCCAGACTTCAGTCTAATGGAAAAAAAAAGCCCCGGTGAGACAATTGATGGTTTGTCTTCAACATAGGTCCAAATTTGGTTTAAAAAAAAAGCCTACTCCAATTTTTAAAAGAATGTCAACATTTCACTACGGCAAAACTTTTATACCAACTAGTCGCACATGATAAATAATGCTCCAAGATCTATAAGCCCAATAGGCCTAGGTGGGACAACTCATTGTGTGTCTTCATCAAAGGTCTAAAGGGTCAAATATGCCTACACTTAAATTTCAAAAGTATGTAAAAACTTACCCGTTAGGTGCAAATGATAGATTACGGTTAAAAGTCAAATGGGTCAGAAGGCCCAGGTGGAACAAACCATGGTTTGTCTTCACCATAGGTTGAAAGTTAGATTAAAAAAAAACTGCCTGCCCCAAATTTTTGAAAGAGTGTCAAAAATTCCCGATGGCAATACGTTTATACACACTAGGTACACATGATAAATAATGATATAAGTTAAAGGTCTATTGGACCAAAAGGCCCAGGTGGGATAACACATAGTTTGTCTTCACCAAAGGTCCGAACTTAGGTCTAAAGGGTCTGATATGCTAACCCCATATTTTTAAAAGTCTGTCTAAAACTAACTACGGTAACACATTTGTACCCACTATTTGCAAATGATAGGTAATGGTTTAAGGTCTGATGAGCCAATAGGCCCAGGTGGGACAACTCATGGTATGTCTATACAATAGGGCAAAAGTTAGATTTAAAAAAAAAATGCCTTCCCAAAATTTTTAAAACAATGTCAAAATTTTCTTGCGGCATTACTTTATACCCACTAGGTGCAAATGACAGATAATGGTTCAAATCTATTCGGGCGAAAGGCTCAGGTGTGTCAACTCAAGGTTTGACTTCACCAAAGGGCTAAACTAATGTCTAAAGGGTCTAATATGCCTACACCTAATTTTAAAAATTCTATCAAAATTCCCGACTGCTATACTTTTTACCCACTAGGTGGAAATGATAGGTATTAGGTCTAAGATCCAATTGGCTAAAACGCCCAGGTGGGACAACCCATAGTTTGTCTTCACCATAGGTCCAAAATTGATTTTTAAAGAAAATGCCTACCCGGAATTTTTGAAAGAGTGTTAAAATTCCCGTCAACAATACTTTTATTCCCACAAGGTGCAAATGATAGGTTATGGTCAAAGGTCCAATGGGTTAAAAGGTCGAGGTGGGTCAAACCATGGTTTGTCTTCATCAGAGGTCCAAAGTTAGATTAACAAAAAAACTGCCTACTCCTAATTTTAAACAGCAAAACTGTTATTACCATTAGGTACAAATGAAAGACAATGGTCTACGGACTGTTGGACCAAAAGGATCAGGTTGGACAACTCATATTTTGTCTTCACCAAAGGTCCGAACTAAGGTCTAAAGGGTCTTAATTTTTAAAAGTCTGTCAAATATTCCCTACGGGGATACTTTCCCCCACTATGTGCAAATGATAGGTCATGGTCGAAAGTCCAGTCAGCCAAAAGGCCCAGGTGGGACAACTCATGGTTTGTATTTACCATTGTTCTAAAGTTAGATTTAAAACAAAAAATGGCTTCCCTAAATGTTTGAAAGAGTGTTAAAATTCCCGTCAATACTTTTATACCGACAAGGTGCAAATGATAGGTTACGGTCTAAGGTCTAATCGATTAAAAGGCCCAGTTGGAACAAACCATGGTTTGTCTAAACCATAGGTCCAAAGTTAGTTTAAAAAAAAAATTGCCTACTCCTATTTTTTGAAAGGTTCTCAAATATTCCCGACGGCAATACTATTAAACCAAATAGAAACAAATGATAGATAATGGTATAAGGTCTATTGGACCAAAAGGCCCAGGTGGGACAACTCATATTTTGTTTTCACTAAAGGTCTGAACATAGGACTAAAAGCTCTAATATGCCTACCCCTAATTTTTTAAATTCTGTCAAAAATTAACTACGGTAACACTTTTTTACCCACCAGTTGCAAATGATAGGTAATGTAACAAAGGGCCCAGATGGGACAACTCATGGTTTGTCTTCACTATATGTCCAAAGTTAGATTTGAAAAAAAGCTTCTACCCCCAATTTTTGAAAGATTGTAAAAAATTCCCTTCGGCAATACTTTTTACCCACTAGGTGCAATTGATAGATAATGGTCTCAGTCATGCTTGTACTTCGTCAAAATTATTTCCCCATTACGCCAGTTTATTTTTACTATCGTAGAAATGGAAGCCATTGTAGGTATGACGCGCTGCCAATTTTGCTCTTGAAAACCGCTAAATTTATCCACATATCACCATTACGATCCTGATATGTCAGTTATATTTTAAAAGACAAATGTACCAACTAGCTAATGATCATCATTTAATGATCTTGTCTGCATTGATTCAACTTAAAACTATTATCTGATCGGTTGTCAGGTGAAAATTTTCGAAAATTCGTAAACATTTAAAACAAATTCTTTTTAAAAATTTTGTGGAAGGGCAGATTAAATATTTTTATTTTTCGAATGTATGCATTTTCATCATCCAACTTAAAAGACTGTCGTCAAGTACTTTTGGTAAAAAAAAGCTACTCGAACACACCTACTCTGTTTTGTGATTCATTGGATAAGTATTTCACGTGACCCATATATTTTATCTTTTCGTACTGCGATTTTTTTTATGTTACACAGTCAACCTGTAGCTTTGATATATAAAATTGATAGAATCTGAAGCGAGATGATATATAAAATACTCTTGCTTTGTACGTTTAAAGACAAAATATACACCTCAAACACGCCCTTGCATAAAAAGGTCCTCGATTTTCTCTTTTCGATACAATTATTACCCATTTTTAGGAATTTTTTCTTGAGTCACATAATGCAAGGGCAGAAAGAACATTACCGAACTAATAGATTATGTTCTCCGTCCGTGGTAAAAAAATATATAAAAATTGGAGGTTATGCATTTTCTACATCCAACTTGATAGATACCCATGTTGTCGACTTGATATCTAATTGTTCTGCATTACTATGTAATAGATAAATTAAAACTTATGCAAATAGTGTTTTTAAAATAAAACACTTCGTATATACGTAACTGAGTAGAAAATTGTCGTTTTATTTTTTTCTGTTAACTTTTAAATTTTGTGTTACTATAGTAAACATTACAGTAAGCATTTATCGCCTTCACTAACCAAGAGCTTCGATTCTTTTGTTCTATTTCAACTGGGTTTCCGCCTGGTCTAAGGTCTATCGGGCTAAAAGGCCCAGGTATGACAACTTATGGTTTGTCTTTTTTTGTCAAAATTTAGATTTATTTTTCAAATAGCTAATTAATTATTTCCTGGCACACATATACATTTAATGCAAAAATAAACCTTTTGTCTAAAGACATGTAAGCGAAATCCACAGAGTCCCTTTGCACTTTAGAATCCTACATCTGTTGCGTCTGAATGAATTGTAACACTTTATAGTGACTGAAGAGGACAAACAAATCATCAGAAAATGTAGAAGATACCTCAAAACAGCACCTGAACTTTTGACATTGCAGATTATTAAGTGAAATTCGGATTTGAATAGTTCCTTAGCAGAGGTAAAACAATGTAAAATATTGTTATTTGAAATTTAAAAAAAAAAACACAAAAAGGCAGATAAACACTGTTGTTTTTTAATGAAGATATGATTATGTAGATATTTATGTATGGGCAATGAAATTTTAACTTTTCTTACCAAATTTATAAAAAGTGGGAATAGGAGGAGTGAACAATAGCTATCAGTAGTTTTGTTGGCTTTCGTAAGAACGGGGAACAATGATAGATTAATATATGTTTTTTGAGTTTTGAGTTTTGAATTTTGAATTATGAATTATGAATTTTTAATTATGAATATTGAATTTTGAATGATCCTTCTCGGCTTTCGTACAAACGAATATTGATAATAAAAATACCGATATAGACCAATAGCGTTGTTTACATAATAAAATCTGAGGTATGACATGACCAGTCCTGGACACGGTAATCTGTCAGTGTAGGCGGTACCGTTGCTATGTCTCAGATGAAGGGGTTCGTAACCTGGCGAGGGATGATCAAAATTTAGTAATGCTAATTTTAATCTAACGTTCCTAAATTAAATTTTAAACGAAGATTTTAAATTATGGCGTTAGAACTGTATCACCACATGTTATCTGATATAGGTGTTGACACAATGTCTTACATTCAGGGGTTTGAATCCTGATGTGGAAAAATCAAAATGTGCTACCGCATCTTTGCAGATCTAACATTGCATGTTGGGCTACATTTGAGAACAAAAGTATATATTATATTATGGTGTTAGCCCTGTATAAACACATGTTATAATTATAATCCTGGTACCTTTGATAACTATCTATAGAAGAATGACTCTCGTTTTTTCAGGTATCACGGAAAAATAGTATCTATTACAGCACGCTATTTCATAATTAGTGACATGTGTAGAGTTATCAGTTCTGATAGACAAAGATTTAATAAATGGTTGGTGTTTCTTGAATAGTGTTCGAAAAGGATTTAAAAGAATTCAACACTATTTTGGTAATTATAAGTAGCTTTTATGTACATATTTTGTAAACAGAAACACATTTAATCAATAATGCACAATTTATGTTTATTACTTGTATATTATTTAAACTAAATGAACTTAATATATCCTACAATTTTCATGTGTAGCGTAACAACATGATCATATCAAGTTAAACACTATGCTTTTATAAATACCCAGAGTGGTATACAATAAAAAAATCATGTGTCGAATAGGAAAGGTCCTGTCCATAAGAAATATAACTAAAAGTTAAACACATATCTACATTTCATTAAACAGGAAATTATGTTTGAGTGAAAAAATCGTAGAATTTTCAGAATCGCAGCATCAGTTTTGGTATTTACTATTGGTTTGCTCACCCGAGCCTATGGCCATTGTAAGGTTTAGTTATCAATTTCGTTTTTAACATTTTTAACAATATTTCTTTCGAAGCACATACTGAATTTAGAATAAATACATATTATACTCAGCTATAAAAGGCAAACAAAGACAGATGTAAAACAATTAATACTTCAAACGAGTAAACTAAATGAACAAGCCTGATTTATGTTCAAAATAATGAACGAAAAACAAATATGAAATACATCAACAAACAACAACCACTATGATATCTAGGATGTCTAAGATTTTGGTTGGGTTCGTGTTCCCCAGTCACTAGTTTTCTACGTTATGTTTTGTGTACTGTTGTTTGTCTGTTTGTCTATTATTTTTAGATAGGGGGTTGTCAGTTTGTTTCCGACTTATGAGTTTGCATGTCCCTTATGTATCTTTTGCCTCTCTTTTATATAATTTGAAATATTTCTACATGTACTTTTAACCTTAAATTTCTCCGGTTAATTAAGATATCAACTGCATAATTTCAAATATTTTGGCCACGAGCATCACTGAAGAGACATGTATTGTCGAAATGCGCATCTGGTGCAAGAAAATTGGTACCGTTAATTTTATTATTAGAATAAAAACCTTGTAAAACTTAATCTTTATTTTTTTGTTAATAGATTATGGTTTACACACTTCGGTGTTGACATGAATATCAATAGTGTGGTTATTTTGATAAACTTCCTGTTTACAAAACTTTGAATTTTTCGAAAAACAAAGGATTTTCTTAACCCAGGCATAGATTACCTTAGCCGTATTTGGTCCAACTTTTTGGAATTTTTGATCCTCAATGTTCTTCATCTTTGCACTAGTTTGGTTTTATAAATATTTTGATATGAGCGTCACTGATGAGTCTTACTTATGTAGACGAAACGCGCGTCTGGCGTACTAAATTATAATCCTGGTACCTTTTATACCTAATTATACATACTGGCAGAAGGTTTAGATAGCTATAAAACAGGTATTACAGATTGTTTGTTTTCTGTCACAATATGCATGATCCATTTTATGAATATGTTAGTTATTTTGCACACATTCCGTGGAATAATAACGTTTGATTTTGTTAGTTTTAAGAACTCTCTTGTTTAAATAAACCTTTAAATTAGTTTTTTTTTTTTAAACTTTACTACTTTTATTATAGGTTTATTGTTTACTTTACTACCTTTATTATAGGTTACTTCGTTGGTTTATCACATAAATCCGACAGACGGAACAGAGTAAAATGTTGATTTATATGGTTCTGCTTGTAAACCTTATACTGCCAGTAACTCTTGGTAAGTTAAAACTTCCTCATAAAAATGATTGATTTAATTCAATCCATCCTCCTGAGTCGGGAATCTTACAATGCTTTTTTGTTTGAACATTATTTACCGTCAAAATTAACTTATCACCCAAATCATGCAAATGTTTCTACAATGTATAACTCATATTGAATTGATAGTGTAGTTATTGCAAGAACTCCTGAAGATATACGCCGTATTATATTAGACGACCTCTATAGTCTTTCGGCACACAAGAGGTCATTTGGGAATTCATCTATTCTTTCCTTTGGCACACTGCATAATAGGTAATTAATTGAACTAAATTAAATGAATAATTATTAGCGTTTTGCAGTTACTATAGAAATAAGTGTTTACGTGAACCCTGAGGGTTTCACGCAGTTAATTTTGTATATATTGGACGACCTCTGTAGTCGGAAAGCTGACCCCGGTTTGACCCCATTTCTTGAAGCAACAATGGAAGTTATGTGATTACCATATATGGGCATTTTTTTTTACCAAAAACAGTGACGCCCGTTTTTGGGAATTTGTATTATGTCGCATGAAAAAAAACTTATTTGGTAACATTCTTGAGTATATAAAAAATATATTTATCTACTCAATTATGGATTAAACTCATTTTCTCTCTCAAAATGTGTCTTCAAAGTCTAGGTGTTGACCAAACAAATTGGTCACACAAAATTTAAATCGTAATTTTCTTTCTTAACTTTTTGGGAAGCTATGTTAAATTTAAATTATGTTATGTAACATAACTTGGACTATGATATGTCAAATTTGTGCCAGATAATACGCTGTAATGCGCAAATGTGCCACTTCGATGTGTCGACATTTCTGACGAAGCGGGGCCGATAGTAATTTACGAGCTACGTCCCTTTGGTGGACACTCTCATGAACAAACTATTGTTATATCAAGCACCATATGCTGTCATTTACATTTGGATATTATTAAAATAATTTTATTAAATATAGTTTGATACTAAAGACATGTGCAAAAAAAAATAGTGAAACACATTTCATCACTGTTCAGAACTCAGTCTCAGTGAAATAGGCCCTATATATATATGCCATAATATTATTATTTCAAGAGTTAATTTAATATTTATATTTTGTTAAGAATTTTTACTGCTGTAACCAAATTATTTCAACACAGAAATTAATTTCTACTACGTTTATACAAGGGGTAGCCAAAATATTCATGAAATCAATGGATCAAGACAGGATTAAAATTTAAAAAACAGGAATTCCTTTTCATTACTGATACCTGGTCCTACCTTTTTTCATTTAAACTTAAAAGAGATCACAATGAAAGTATTCTGAATGTAAATTCTTTATTATTTGAAATAAAAGGAACTTAATTTGCAATCATTGTATGAACAAACTAAATATAACAAAACAAAAATTGTCTCATTGATTCCATGCAAGTTCTAATGAATGGACTCAAATTATAAAAAAAATAACACTAAACCAATAAAAAAAAAAATGGTTATAATCATGAACTTGAAAATAAATAAGAACAAATAAAACTCGGTCTAATATTTTTCTTCTTCTATTAATTTTTTTTAATGACTATGCATTTTTATATTTAATTAAAAGAATTTCAGTAAGTCACATTTCATGTCAGTATAAACATGCTTTGAATAAGAATGATTTAAATGCTAGTCTGAAAGAGATTGTTTTTAATTTCAAATTTCGGACAAGTCTTTTTCATTTACTTTTGCAGGATTCTTTCATCTTAATTGGTGTACATTGTGTTCAGATGCCAGTTGACATCGATGTGTACGACCAAAAAACTGCAATGTCAAAAAATGTCTTTCGTTTGGAATTAAGTTCCAGCGGGGTTTCCTTAGGGTGATAGAACGTTAGACTTATTTTTTTTTAAACTTTGAGACACGTATTATTGATCTTTTATATAGTATATACAATCTTTGTTTATCAGTGAAAAACGAAAAAAAAAATAACAGACAATAATTTTGCATAATTTATATACGACGATCAACGGCGTTACGTAATTGTTAAAAGACGGCCAATTTAACATGTTTGAATATTATTTTTATAATAAGAAGACCAATGCTTTAAAAAATCCAAAACAATCTATGTCTGACCCTAATGGCAAAAAAGAAACAGAAAAAAGAAAAAAATCCAAATTGGCGCCAAATTATTTTTTCCGCGACATTAACGCAATTTCAGAATGGCGGGTGTTTTATATCAGTCCCATTGTTTTCTTATGAAAGTAGCAAGAACGGTCGTTTCGTAGTGCTGGCTTTCCGAATGTATCAGCCTGGACAAAAAGAAATTTCTTAGCTTGTTCTTTTTCTTTATGTTTGATACGAGAAATAGGATTTTAATGGTTGTTGTTTAGTGTAAAATGTTCTTAAAAATGTTGTATACGTTTATCAACTATGTTCATTACTGAATTAAAAAAAAGAGTCCAAAGATTTTTTTGTCAGCTTTGTCCCGTTTTATCCATTTCCAGTAGTACGGACAGAGTGAATCTTAGATGATGTTACGACACTTATTCCAATTAATAATTGACGGGGAAGATATTCTGGCCCTTTACTGAGGATGATTTTAACTCTCCGTCGCGAACGATGTTAAGGTCTCCATAAGAAATGGGTCCATAAATGTAGTCGGAATTACTGCAATTACATGACGTAGGTGTCTTTTCATTAATATTCACATCTAAGTTTATTCGTGCCCAAAATTTGATGTTTTATTCTATATTGACACCACTGCAATTTTGAATTCTTAGCAATATAAAAGGACAAAGCATGGATATTTTTCCAATTGAAGTTTGTAATGAGAATTAATGACTTTTTATGTTCACAAATTTTATTTAGGATTTGACTTTTTACAATTAAAAATATTATACATGTTTTTTGAACAAATCCTTTAAACGGAGGGCAAGCCTGGACCATTTTCTCTCTTTAAGTCATTAGATCATATGTTATATTCTTTTAAATACTTTTTTATTGCATAAATTATACCTTGATATGTAAGAAAATTAGTTTTAATATTGTTTACATATTTAAATTGATCGAAAGTCATCAAATTTTCCATCTTCCTCTAACATATCTTTAATCAGCCAAACACCCTTTTTGTCCAATCTCTAATTATATAATATTAAATGGTTACCAATCATTATTTCATCAATCTACCATATATGGCAAGTGTCAATTTGAGAGCTATTTTGTATATTTTGAAGATCTTGCCAAGCATCAATTTTTTCTTTCCGGTTACTTCTTTCGCTTTGTGAACAAACCCATGCTCTAAATCCAATAAAATTTGTTTGCACATGCGTATATTGACTTTTTCAGAATTATCATGCACTTAATATATTTCCTTAACTTTAAAACACTTTCAAACTCTTAAATGGTGCACATGATGTTCCTAATTCATTTATTGTAACTCTCATCTGTTGCATTCCGAAATTGACATATTTGACCTAGATGCAACAACCGTTGATGCTGGCTGTTCAAACTCCTCCCGCTGAAAATCACAGCCGTTTGCTTCATTACAAATAAAAAAGATAGGTTTATTGAAGAGCCTACACAAACACTTTTGCCCTTATACTTATCGGACATAAAATTTACCTTAATTGTCCTATTCAGAATCGAAATAATTGATGCAAGCTATACTTTATTGTACTTTTAACATGGGTAGGCATTATATTCGTGTTATTTTAGCCCTCACTATATATCGCTCGGGCAAACATAATCATGAATATAATGCCTACCCATGTTAAAACTACAATAAAGTATAGCTTGCATCAATTATTTCTTAAATATACTGCATCTTTTTAACTTTGCACCTAACGCTCTGAATGGTATTTTGTCGCCATGTGTGTTTCTCACAGATTCTTCAATAACACAAAAAGTTCTGAAAAGTATTATCTATATATGTATATGAAAATTATTAAGCTGGCGTCTTAATTTAAATCAATAGATTTGGTAAATATTTGTCAAAATGAAGTTTTTATCATGCTTTTTTTTTTTTTTTAAATATAATAAAAAGAATGGATCGCGGGATTTTTGTTAACGCTACAGATCGTGCAAAAATTGTCAGATTTTGTATAGATTATGTTTTTTAAATCCAATTTTGTGTAATCAAAAGAAAACTACACTATACAATTGTAAAATAAAATGTGAAAAGATAGCTCTTATAACATGCTTTTAGATGATAAAAAGAAAAAGGGCATCACCGGCCTTGTTTACTTACTACAAACTGAAATAGGTAAAATTACAACACTCTCTATCTGAGTTTGCATCTCCCCTTATATGGCAAGTTTGAAAAAAAATGTATCAACAACAAATATTGTGTATTTTAGAAAACGCATTCGTAAATATGATAAAACACTTAATTTTCTACATTTACATTAAAATTCTTACACATGAATTACATACTTCTATCAAATTTTGGACATTTCATTAAAGATCGATCTAGACCAATTTTTATCGTGTACATCAAAATCCAAGATGGAGAAGACACTCGAGCCACCTTGCATGATTAATGATCAGGCAAAATCTAATTGCTAAAATAGAGAGGACAAATCCGATACTCTACGGGATTGAAGGACATTAACTAGGTTTGGATTGTCCTAACCAATCAATAAACTTTGATTATTCACGTCTCGTAATATCTTCCAATCAGGTAGCAAGAAAAATTCACGCACTGACTGTCCATCGTTCAATTCAAATATCGACTCCTACCTAGGAATCGATAATGAATGACTGCCCGTCTTTTGAAAGTCAGAATGGTCCATTGAAAGATAGGTTAAACGGGTACTAGCTACGAGATATATACAAAATCTATTTTTGCATGAACCCCCTGAGGGGTTCATGCTTATATATTGGCGAGTTTTGGATGTGTCTATGGGCCACTCGATATCTCTCGGCCGGAAGTCCGAATAAAATTCTATGAACGTCTCTAGAGTTTTCGGTTATTTATACAGGTCTTAAGAGGTTGTTATCTACGTCTTTGATATGGTCACTTGATGGCCCTTGACGACGCAATTATATTTGTTTTAAAACGACCACTGTGCACTGTGTGTATCTGGGTCAATTATAACGTGGTATTGTCTGTTGTCTCGATAACATGTAAACTAATTATGTTTGAAGATTTAACCACGGGCTACTGTGTATTTCATCATACTAGACTTACGGGAGATAACATTCTGGTTAAAATATTAATATTAGATCGGAAAACTGAAAGACAATATTAGATCGGAAAACAGAAAGATAATATTCTTAACAAAAGTATTGAATTCAATCGGAATCAAACAAATATATACAAAATAAATATTGTATTTATGTTTCTGGAGAAACTAACAATGATTGAAATCAGAATATTTTCAGAGTTGCATTTAAAATATTTTATATGACAAGATACTCTGCTTTGGTATTTTTAAATATTCATTTGTAAACTAAGGAAACTTGCATCCTACAAAAAAAATGTGTATAAACAATAATCATTATATTTCTACATTAATTATTTCATACCATTTTAGTTTTTATGTTTTTTGAGTAATTATTATTTATTTTTTGTATTGTTATCAGACCTTCTAAAATTCAAACTGACCATCATTCCGTGCGTTCATCGTGTATCGTGCGTGTTGCGTGCGTGCATCGTGCGTGTATCGTGCGTGTACCAATCGTGCGTTCATCATTCATCGTTCCGTGTATTTTCCGTGTAACGTGCGTGCATCGTGTATTCTTAATCGTGTATCGTGCGTGTATCGTGCGCTCATCAAACATTTATTCTTTACCGTGTATCGTGCGTGTATCGTGCGTTCATCAATCATTCATTCTTAACCGTGTATCGTGCGTTCGTCAATCGTGTATAATTGTGTAGATCAGATAACGTGCATTTGTGAAACGTTCATCTCTAATTGTGTAACGTTCATACATTGCGGTTTTTATATGATAGTCGGTTATAGAGCGGTTAAAGTATATGTATATATATATAATATATATGTATGTTCCGACTTTAAATAAAATTTACAGTCATACTTACTTTCTTGTAGACTCTTAATTAACTTCATCGTACATAACGTGCATACAGATTCATGACTTTTTGTGTAAATATTTTATCATCTGTAAAGATTTTGTGGTTATTCAGTGAATCTTGGCTGGGACTGACACATTTTGATATAATGTTACATGTTGTACGTACAAACAATAACATGATATTGACATTTCTACGACAGAAGAGTTAAAATTGGAAGTTCTATTCAACTGAGCGAAAATGGACTTAAAAAATATACTGTTGGCCAACTGGTATTTGTTAAAAATATTCTGTCAATTAAAAACAAATGTGTTTTTTCAAAATTTAAATGTGGGGTAGCTCCACTAAAAAAATAGAAACTGGAAAGTATGAAAGAAAAGAAGTCCACGAGATGACATGTGTTGTAGCTCTACTATTGAAGATGTACTTCATGTCATTCTAAAATACCCATTATAGTATAATATTATACATTTTAATGAACATTTTAACCCGCGGCTATGATTATCAGATAGCGAAAATTTAATATTTTTATTTAATAACGGCAATGTTGCTGCTATAGTCGCCAAAAACACCAACAATATTTTATTGAAAAGAAACTATACAGTCCTTGGTTGTAAATCCTAGGTAGATTATAATTCTTCGCTTATTTGGCAAATTCCTATGCTACTAAGATATTTCGAAATATTTAAGTTTTGATAAATACCATTATAAATATCATTTTTGTCTTAGATTCTAATGGTCACATGCACGTTATGTTATTTCATTGAGAAAATACAATATACAAGATTGTCGGGTAAATGTGGATTGCGGATTAAAATGTTAAATGTCAAACATGAATTAACAAATTAAACTGAGGTGAATTAACACGAATATGTATATTCTCTTCAACAGTGTTTGAATTCTCTGTTCTGAATTTCATTTAAACTAAGCTAAAATATTTTGTGGAAAATTGAATAAAAATAAACATTACATGTATTTGAAGGCATTATTTTAATTAAACAAATATAAGATCACGCAAATATATCATGTATTATTTTAAATTAAGGAACTTTTAAAACTTGAAATCGGATTTACAAGTTTAAGATATAATCTTGGTTTTTTTTTTTTTTTTTTTTTTTTTTTTTTTATATAAATTAGTTAACTATATGGTATTATCATAACAAGTCTTTACTTGAATGGAATAAACATGGAACACTTTCATGGATTCATTTTTCATTGTGTTCATGGTTGCCTATCAATGACACCGTTTTTAATGTATGTCTAAAAGATTATTATCCGAAAAATAATTCACAATAGTACGTTGTTACTGACTAGGTTGGTCCCCTCCGTAAAACATTCAGTATGCCTTCGGAACATACAAATATTAAGGTATTGTCAAGAATTTCAATAACGGCCGGGAAACAAACTAGTTGTTAACCTTCTATGATTATTAAAGAATGACGGATTTAAAAAAAAATAAAAATCGGTACGTCTTAACACTGCTAAGGAATCCTTAGTGCACTAAGGCTTTGACTATACAATGCCACTAAGGAATAGAAGGAGTGCTGTTATATGTATTATTTTTATATATCGTGTTAGAGATTAATATTTAATGCATAAATTTCAAATTTTACAGAAAAATAATCATAAATAAACGAGATATTCAACATTATTTAGACACGTGCCGGTTTTTCTTTGATATGCCGAAAATTAATGAACCGTTTGACACGTGCCAAATAACATACATATATAGCAACTGATTAAACAATGACGATCTTTTTTATTTTAAGTGATTTAAAACAATTGTATCGAAAAGATTTATGCTTCAAATATTTAATTAATGTGTTGTTCTTATTTATAATGATGAAAAGGACAAATAATTTTGCTGTTGTTTCATTTCTTTTGCAACAAAATTGTTTGCCATAGGAGCACGACTTTGATGTGCGCTAACTTATAAATAAGAGTGTGGTCAGCTTGGTAAAATGTTTATGTAAAATATACGGAGACAAAAGGAATATATATATTTATAAGTGTTTTGTTTTTATTTTAATTCCGACAAAGATGCGTGAAAATACAAATGGTTTCACTAAAAATATGAGTAAATTCCGAAAACCATCATAAGAAACAACTATGTTAAGTTTCATGAAAGAGATAAGCGGTTCTCAAGTTACAGTGCGACATGCGGACGGACGGACGCCGGACATTTGTATACCATAAAACGTCCCGTCAAAATGTTGACGGGCGTATAAAAAAGCGTAGTGCGCCCGTATGTCAGAAAGAAATCTGATTTGTATGTTTTTTGTTGAGACTTCGACTTTAGTCGAAAAAGCGAGACTAAGCGATTCTACATTCCGTCGGCGTCTTTGAAATTTTAATGACCGTTTCTTAAACTATCCTGGATTTCTATTAAACTTGGACAGAAGCTCGTTAATAATCATAAGATAGTATCAAGAAGTTTTAAAACACTTATTAGATTCATAAACTGTCCTGGGTTTTTATCAAACTTGGACAGAAGCTTTTTTCAATCAAAAGATAGTATCAACAGGAATATTTTATTGATTTATTTCCTCATTTTTTTTTAACAAATTGTCTGTTTAACATAGTGTATGAGATAATTTATGAAATAATTACTGTGGTGTGTTCATTTCTCACTGTTGAAGGCCGTGGGGTGACTTATGGTGAAAACTTCTGTGTCATTTTATTTCTTGCGATGAGTTGTCTCATCCCCAATCATACCACATCTTTTTCTTGTTATCAAAACTTCAACACGTATTTTCAAAAACTTTAAGAACGATTGTACGAATATGTATTGAAACCTCGTAACCAGCTTCAACATGTTCATGTGTGGACAAGTATCATTTGCAAATATTTAAAACACGTATTCAAAATGGCGATTAACTGGAAACAACAAAGTATTAATACCAGAATTTTGTGAAAACGCTCCACGAACAACTCAAGCTGACGACTTTGGCGCAATGGAGTGCGATGGTTTATAAAACGCGGGATATCTTAATTAAAGTCTACATATGTGCAATTATTATGAGCATTATATTTGTTTCAATGTCAGTATATAAAGCATTTTTTTAATTTGTTTTTTAGGGATGCACCCAGTTGCACCTTTTCATTTAAGATATATTTCCGTGACGTAACCTCGAAAGATTAGTCACATCACTAAAAACAATAAGGGAAATGAAACTTCTTGTCGCATGTTGCACTTTGGGCAATAGTTCTCTTCGACAGAATGCTGCCTTGAACTCAATTTTGGTATAATTATAAAGAAGCCAAAATTTGGTTCTGAAATGTATATTTTTGTAAACTCTAAAAGCTAGGTAGCATATCCCTTAATTGATATAGGCTCTTAAATTCGACAATGTTTAGAGACAGTGCTAGGGCTGTTAGCAAGTCAAGGTCGCTAAACTCTCATTACCCGTTTAGAGATTTTCTGAAAATACAATGGCTTTTGCCTTATTCGAAACAAAAACATTAGCAAATATAACTGGTGTCCTTCGGCTGTCAATTGTTCTTTTCGGGTTGTTGTCTCTTTGACACATTCCCGATTTTCATTCTTAGTGTTAAAATATCTAAAAATACTATTTACAATTGTCAGTTCAAAATACATTTAAGAAGTCAGTGCGTTTATACATGTTATATTCTACTGAATTAACTATATCCGTTATTATTACGTAATATATATATTATATAAGTCCTGTGTCCAGGTGGAAATAACGGGCCGTAATAACAATATGTGATTTGTATGTCAGGTGAAAGTGACAACGGGTGGTATGTATACTAAAATGTTTATCGTCTTCCATTTTACATGAGGGTGTGAATGGGGGTTTATAGAAGGAAATTATAGACAAAAAAATAAAGAATACAAAAAATAACCAGACAAATAGAAAAGAAAATGATGAGGTACTAGAATATATGGAATAAAGAATGATCGGCAAAAGGTAAAACGAATTATAAAACAAATTGCCTAAAAATATGGAATACAGAAATACTGAATCCCCATTCAGACCCTCATGATCTGACATTTAAAGCTTTAGGACATTTATGGGCATGCGATACAGTTTTAGACCGACAGTGATTTTTTTTACAAAATCAATTTGTACATGTGTATATGTGCTAAAAATTATATCTTCATGTGCTAAATTCAAAAGACAAATGGGAACATTTTATGTTTCAAAATATAAAGATATGCAGATTTCGGTAAAGAGATAAGGAATATCTTTGTTGCAAAATTGGGTTCTTCCTACATTTGTGTAACAATTTTTTGCTAATAGTTGATTTTTGTTAAAAGAAATTGATTTAAGAAAAAACGGTATTTTTGTTGAATATTTATCTAGTTAAAAAAAGTCGTTAATTTCTTCATAATAGTTGGAACAAAAATCTCCATACGGTATCAAGCCAAATTTCTAAAAAGAAGGGAAATATGCTCTTAAAGGGAAACTTCGCAAAAAAAACCAAAAATTGATATTAATATGTTAATTCAGTATAAAAATGCTCAAATTCATAGTTAGTAAAGTTTTATTCCGCTAGATAAGCGATCACCATCGATTTTAAATTTAGAGTATCAATTCTCTGCGTTCGGCCATTTTGTCTTCTTTCCCGATTAATAACAACGATATGTCTATAAACCACAAAGGAACAAAACTACAGTAACCGATGTAGTCGTAATTGCGTGTCGATATCTTGTCAATCGTACGGTTGTTTTATCCGACTAACTAACTTGATACGGAAAATATTCTTATTTTTTTAAATTACTATGGTCTGTTGTTTTTAAACTGTTGATATTGGAATTAGGTAAAAAGTCAAAGTTGAAATCATGAATAAGTGTTCCGTGAAAATTGTTTTCGAAAATCTAATTTGTTCATAATTCTTTAAAGTAATAAACTTTTTTTTCAAATAAATTCTGATCTTCCCTCATCTGATCACCAGCATGGCTAAAGGTATTACTTCCAAAGGTATTGTGAGGGGTGTGAGGTGACACGTTGAGGTATTCAAGCGATTTCCTGTCGGGCTTGCAAGTTCATGCATCGTTTCACCTCTGCAGGTATTGATCAGTGTACACGGCGGATAACTTATAACTTTCCATTTTGAACTATCAGATGTATAATATACAACTCTGTCTTACTTGTCATTACTAAACTCATACGCTTGTTTATAAATAACATTTCTGGTGTAAAGAATATTATTCATAAAAATATAAATAATACCCAAAAAATAAGATTTGATGAAATTAAAATCTATTTAAATATTTTTTCCAAAGGTGAATTTGGGAAAATGTAATATATACTCATTGTCAATATTGGAACATACCAGAAATATTGATTTAACAAAATGTACGCACTTGTCGACGATTCGTTTATACGACTGGGTAGAAAGTTACGGAACTATACCGCAATTTAAAATATATACATGTATACATTGAACATAAGAAAAAAACATATATTTTGAATAAATTGGGGTAAAAGTTTTGTAAATAGACTAGTCCACGTATGCCAACAGTATGTAATCATCGAATGTCGATAGACTATTGTATACCAGAAGAAGAAGAGAACCAATTTGATTTAAATACAGGTCGATGTATAATTTGCTTTGGTTCATCGAAGTTGTGGACATAGTTAAATCACAGATTTATATTTCAATAAGATTGTTCTCGAACAAAGAAAGGAATTCGTCATCACAATTGTCATATATGCCACTGGACGAACACTAATTATCCCCAAGGGATGTGAATATTTTGCTGGGAAACTATTGAGTATCAAAGTTTCAAATTAATTTCGGAACAATAACGGTAATAATTAAATTGTGTAAATTAATTGAAAATAAAATTCAGATTCATAATTCCGAAAGTGTATAAAAATAAAAGGAAACAATTTTGGATTACTTTCTTAGCGGCAATTGGCGTAAAGATTCAAATATGAAGTAAAAAATAGTAGTTTTAATCTTGAATGAAAACTAAATGCAATATATCCCAGAATTCAACAAATCGGGCTAAAACGTCACGACCCACTCGAGAATTCAACCAAAAAAGTTACAAATACTTGATTTTCTCCGTTATTAAAAGGAATATAAATTTAAAACTTTGCAAATGTGTTTTTTATGTTAAGATGAACATAATAAGATGATAAGTAAAAAATCGCGGAATTTCCCTTTAAGCTAATGGTTCAATCTCGAAAAAATGTTAAAATGCTAAAAGTTTTTAAAAGAAAGAGTTTAATGTCTGCTATTTTAGATTAATTCTGCGAATTGTTTTTGTCTGCAAAAACATAAAACAGAGAGATAAAGAGAATCACAACTAATTGAATAAAATTGAGGATTGAAATGGAGAATGTGTCAAAGAGACAACAATCAAACCAAAGAGCAGAAAATGGTGCGTGTAAACACGGCTAAGGACTCATAAGTGCACTAATATGTTATAATATGCTACTAAGGACTAAAAGAGTGATGTGCAGTGTAAACAAATTTCTTATCTATATTGAGATTGATATTTAATGCATATATTCAAAGGTAATCAATAAAAGATCAGTGATAATAATTGAACAATGCCTGTGCCGGTTTTCGTTAATTTTTCCGAAAATCACTGAACTATAAGACACGTGTCAAATTACATAACTGATAACACTATTACCTTAAAAAATGAAAAAAAATAATTATTTAGAGAGGAAAATCACCCAGACATTTAGATATATTTACCATAAAAATATGTTTTTAAATTTTTAAAAAATCATTTAATATGCATCGGTTTATGATTAAATGAAAACATATAGAAAATTGTTAAGCTGTTTTTTTTTCAGAAAGGAAAATAAGGTTTGTATCGAGAAAATAGCCCCTCCCCTATAAATGACCATTAATTTACCTAAGTGGGAGCTTAAATTTTGGAATCAATCGCGAGGCCTGACTGCCATAAACAACAGATTACGAACAGCAAACAGTGGATACACCAATTCATTGATATGTATGAAAGACAACGACGGACACAAAATGATTGCACTGAATAATTTCAACTACCATTGAGATAGATTTTTCAAATCTCCTTATCAAATTAGACATGCATTTAAAAAAAAACCTTGGGATATCTATTACCGTTAGGTTTCAAATTGGAATTAAAAATTGCATTTTCCCAAAGAGTTTTAGGTAAAATCTCGTGAATCTCACCTCCTAGAAATTTGAAGTGTCAGCTAAGATGTTTGAAAATATGTATGCATTTTCTTACATACTTGAAATTGGAAAGGAATATATTTACACATTCAGTATGTTTACTGTACAAACAAACAACAGAAACCAATTGTGTCTTATGTTGTTGAAGTCATTTTTACTGAGATCAAAATTTGATTAATTGATTTTTCAGTGGTTGTTTAAACGTCCAGTGGCAAACATTTCATGCATATTCAGGACGAAAAGTCGTTTCAGTATATAATGAAGTATGTGGTATTACAAATGTTTAAATTTTCTAATTATCTAGTAAATGTCATTTTCTTAGGTAGTTCTAATTAATTTGTACGAATCAAATTTTTCTGACAAAATAATATCTTTTGCTCTCAATTAACACATACGATTCTGATAACAATGGATAATATAAGGAACTTTGTAACTTAAAAAAAAGAAATTATGATTGTTTAATCAGGTGTTATGTCAGTTCGCTTGTGTCAGTCGGATCACTGATTTTCGGCAATATCAAGGAAAAACCGACACGTTCTAAAGATTTTTCAACTACTCATTTATTGGTGAAATTATAACCTAATATGTCCTGTTGATAAGTATATATGTACAAAACTACAAAAATTTGCAGTGAATGTTAACATAAAAGAATCAAATAATTTCTGCTATGCTTGTAGTGAAAACGAGAACAGCTTACAATATTTTTTTAGATATATACATATATAATCGTTTATAAAATGTATCCGTCAAAGTGAAAAAATATATAACATGTAAAAATACATAGATCATTCATTTATTGCAATCAATTATATCAAACATGTTAGTTAAAATAATTTCTAGAACCAGTCACTCTCTGTAGATATAATGCGTCGGACATTGTATGCATAAAAATAAAATTTCGATTTTTAACTGTATGAAATAAAATTAGTAAGAGTTTCGCGGAACAGAATGTCTCGCCTTCGTTTGCCGTAAACTTGAACTCTCAGGGTGAGGCTGAACAAAATCAAGACACTATATTTTGATTGTTATGAGCTTCTGTCCAAGTTCAAAAATATTTCCGGTGCCTATAAAATAGCCGACTTTAATTAAGTTATTTGAATCTGAGCTGGCAAAATAGCATATTATCTATTATGGTGGTATCGGCAAAACAGCTACAAGTATTGCCTTTAATGAAAATGCATATCAATTTTAAATACTATTCTAAATAAAATAGCTTTGAGAATCGTGTTAAAAGCGTTCGTTGTTCAGTCGTCAATGAATCATTCAACGTGCGTGTATCGTGCGTGTATCGTGTATTTATCATTCATCGCGCATCGTGCGTGTATCGTGCGTTCATCATTCATTATTCATTTTGCGTTAATCCTCCGTGTAACGCTCATCGCTCATCGTGCGTGTATCGTGTATCGTGCGTGTACCGTGCGTGTATCGTGCGTGTGGTCAGTTTGAATTTTAGAAGGTCTGTATATCCATAAAACGGAAAGTAAGATCAATTTATTAAATATTTAAATTTTAAACGGTCGTGAATAAGAATACTTGTGTGTTTTCAATTCATAAAGCATGATTTTAAATCCTTGCAGCTCACAACAACCGTACAAATATTTAACAATAATTACAACAAAATTTAATTACAACCCCAATGTTTATTATTTTATACTGTTAGTATGGATTTGGAAGTCTTTGCTTATATTTTGTATACATGTAGTAATATATTCAATAGTGGAATGTTAGAATTTAAAAATAGATTCATTCGATAAATAAAAAGTCCATCCGTAAATACTTGACGTTCGTGTTTATTGATATTATATATATTAAAAAGAATTTGAAAAAAAATACTAACAGGAACGTTAGTTTATTATAAAATTTTAATTCAATTTTTGTTTGTTTTACCTTATAGCATCTAAATATTTATACTATGGTACGGTTTTGAAAATTGTATTAATTGTGTTGACCAACTATCCTACACGTCTTGATTCATTCACATTTCAAAAGCACACTATATATATCGGTTTGCGTCCTCAAAAATTCCGGATAAACTGTCAATTAATCCGGAGTCAAAACATTTAATGTAGGCCGTTTGACATTCGATTTCAAATATTAGATCTATAAGATATGTGATGACGCAAATGCGTATTTTCTCCTGAGTATCAATGAGATGCTTTCTATTTACTATTTCGTGCGCAAAGATACTGCTTGCATGCAATACTATTAAATTCACTCGTGGAAGCTTATTTTCGTTTTTGTTATCTAAATTTAGGACACGTCAGAAAAAGCTTCACATGTGACTTTCAAGCATGGTCATCATTACTAACGGTATTCTGACCTCGAGTTGTTTCTCTTTTGTTTCATTTTTGAGTCACTGTCCTATTAAAAACTTTGACATTTTCAAAAAAGCTGAGGATTTTCTACGCAATGAATAGATTCCTTAACTTTGTAATGTATTTAGCCTTTTATTTTTTTTCATTCGAGCGCCACTGATGCTGTTTTTGTAGACTTAACTCGTGTCTGGCGTTTTTTATTTCTACATACCTTTTTATATAAATTGGTTATTTTGAAAGTGTGTACAGGTATTCATAAACTTCTGAATTAAGAAATTCTTTGGCAAAACTAAGTTTCTTTTGACATCGGACTCGGACTTCTCTTGAACTGAATTTTAATGTGCGTATTGATATGCGTTTACTTTTCTACATTGGCTAGAGGTATCGGGGGAGGGTTGAGATCTCATAAACATGTTTAAATCCGCTGCAATTTTGCGCCTGTCCCAAGTCAGGAGCCTCTGGCCTTTGTTCGTCTTGTATGATTTTTAATTTTAGTTTCTTGTGTATAATTCGGAGTTTAGAATGAAGTCCATTATGACTGTACTAGTATACATATTTTTGGGGGCCAGCTGAAGGACACCTACGGGTGCGGGAATTCTCGCTACATTGAAGACCCATTGGTGGCCTTCGGCTGTTGTCTGCTCTATGGGCGGGTTGTTGTCGCTTTGACACATTCCCCATTTCCTTTCTCAATTTTATTCTCTGTATAATGTTTGAATTGATTTAAGTAAAATCAGGAAATCCTTAAAATTTGAGATGTTTTATGGGACCAAAATAAGTCTCTTCATAAGAGGTCCCAATCAATTGCATGCCACAGGTTTAACCGCATACAACATCTACCATGAGTAAAGACAGCTTCAAATATGAGTTGAGAATATAAAGGCATTCATTTAGGAAACAAAATATAAAGATATGATAGATAAAATAAATGCATCCAGAATTCCAGATTATAAAGCAAACTGACTGCATACATTTGTATTGTGATAGGTTTGTGCAATTTGCAAAAGTCACCCGGTTAGTAGAAATTAGAATTTGCCAATGGGTTATAATCGGAAAAAATATGTACATTCCCAAGTAATATATAAAATAGTCGAGCTTTAAAATAACTATTCAAATAGAAGCTTTAAAATAACTATTCAAATAGAAGCTGTAAATATATACGTTCAACTGGCTTCTTCTATTCACAGTTAATTATTTCAATTCAAAAGCAAAGACAAATTAAGAAACAATCTTTTGGTGACCCGGCAGTCAGCGGTCTTAGGTTCATGTATTGCTTTTCTTTTTTTAAAGAAAGCAACTTGTTTTTTGGTTCAATCATTAATAAAAGTAATGAAATAATAATTCGCTTTTAGCAGCCAGTCTGATTCAATTTTGTCAAAATACGCTTATAAGCATTGTTGATGAATTATTCACTTGCAAGTGAATAATTCGACATCATCAAGTAAATGCACATCAATGTGAACTTCAAATTAACTCCTTACCTAGAGATAGATAACGCATGATATGTCCGTGTAAAGTTATTTAAAGGCAAAGAATGTCAACATTGAAAGAGAAACAAACTAAAGATAAATCATTTGGTTGACTGATTTGATCCACAAAAAATCATTCGTTTACAGGTAAACACGATGATTAATATATTCTGTTATTTATAAAGTGAAATTAAACAGACCTAGAAAAATCCAATTGCACGAATTTGAAATCTATATTTATGTTCATATCACTTATATGGTCATCGAAGTTCGTCCGAGGTCAACTCAAAGTTTATGACATGGCGTCTAGACTAAGATACACACGAAACGAAGCTATTTTGAGTCCAATGCCTTGTACAAATTGTATATTTTTGACATTTTATAGATTGGACCAATGTTTTTCATTGTTATCAATCATAAATAAGAATTTGAGGTAAGTCGGTAAACATTTGACAGCTAGTGCCCCTAGTAAGGTAAACGCTGGCATCTGAAATGCATCATTGTAAGTTTCCTTTACACGCCCGATACATATAGCAAACAGTTGGTCTGATGCAGATGTCATATTGGAATTTTTGAGTACAACAGCGTGCACAGGGAATATATTAAAAACTTTTGTTTGATTCAGGATTGTTTTTTTTTTTGCGATTTATCTAGTAATACAGTAAATAATCTGAATAAAAGAGGGACAAAAGAAACCAAAAGGACAGTCAAACTCATAAATTGAAAATAAACTGACAACGTCATTGCCAAAAACGAAAAAGACAAACAGACAAACACACAAATAAGGGTAAACAAAACACAACATAAAAAACTGAAGACGTAGCAACGTGACAAAACTTACGACAGATATTCAGTCTTATTAATTGAACATATATCGTAAATAATGATTTTTGCAGCTTTCAAAAAGGAAAGGTTTATCTTCAGTGGACAAATCAATACGGATGAAAATGCTACAAATGCTAAAGACGAGAGGAGTGTTCTCCTAAATGTTAGAAAGAATTATATAGATTCTATTGGTTCGAGAAATGTCGATATGCCCGCAAGACAAATGATCACCGGTAAGTTTCGTATTTGATTACAAGGCTAGATCTCCCAACGGCTACCATTGCAATTTTGTATATGATTGATATGAAAAAGAAGATGTGGTATCATTGCCAGTGATACAACTCTCCGCAAAAGTCAACAATGACACAGAAATTAACAACTATAGGTCACCGTACGGCCTCAACAATGAGCAAAGCCCATACCGCATAGTCAGCTATAAAAGGCCCCGATATGACAATGTAAAACTAACGCCTTATTTATGTACAAAATATGAACGAAAAACAAATATGTAACACATAAACAAACGACAACCACTGAATTACAGGCTCCTGACTCGGGACAGGCACATACAACATACATAATGTGGTGGGGTTAAACATGTAAGTGGGATCCCATCTCCCCCTAACCTGGTACAGTGGTATAACAGCACAACATAAGACTGAACTAACAAAATCAGTTGATAAAGGCTTAACTCATCAGAACGACAAATATACAAGTGGACGTGGCCGAGTATTCTTCTTTTGTTATCTGGTTTGAAAAAAATTCCAGAAGGCAGTATTCTTATAATGTTTACCGTTGATCCATTATTAATATCCAACTAATTATTGAACCATTTTAGTAAAGTTTCTTAAGTAATAGCCCTTTTTCGTTGCAAAGAACTTAACGATACACTCTATTATAAATTCTTGAGTTCAAAGACATATGTGGGTAGGAATATTGTATTTCATAATTCTAAACAAACGTAAACACGAGCAGCAAGTCCCTTTTGCTTGATTTATTACAGGTACAAGTGCAAAACAACTGGAACATATTAGTCGTAAAAAACGATGGGGGGCGGCACTTTGTAAGTATTACATTTTTTTGGTATCATTTGAAAATGCAAATACTAAATAGTTACGGGAATAAATAAAATCAACGGTATCAATTTTGTTGCACCAGATGCGCATTTCGACAATACATGTCTCTTCAGTGATGCTCGTGGCCAAAATATTTGAAATCCAAAGCATATATAAAAGATGAAGAGCTATAATCTAAAAGTTCCAAAAAGTATAGCCAAATTCGTGAAAGGAATCAGAGCTTTGCATGAGGGAGATACATTCCTTAATTTATAATAATTTATAATATTTTGTAAAGCAAATTTTAATGACACAAAAAATCCGTATTTTCATGCCAGTACCGAAGTACTGTATACATTTTTTGGGAGTTCTGTCACTTTGATTTATATTTTACCTTTATATACAATAGATATCGTATTGTAGTACGTTTTCAAAAAATTAAATTTTGTATAATATTACCGATGTTAATTGCTAAATAAAATGCACTGCTCTTCAAAATTTTTCTCATCTTAAAGTGACGGTTCCATTTCTTTAATGTACTGGAAAAAAAGAATAAGTATATCAACTATACGAAAGTTTTATCGTTACAAAATGACAACAGACTGAATTTTAAGCAAATAACTACACACTGACATTTAGTGTATAATTTTATAAAAAATATACAATAGCGACATTTATTTCCCAAGGAAAATAATAAACTGCATCATATAAAGCTTTTTTAATCTTCTTGTCTCGTTGCGGACCATTAGTTCTTATATCCTAAAGGTATTCTGAGAATTGCTATCCGTAAATTGTCCAACATATAACCTAAAGATGATAAGAACTGCGGTTTTGCTGCTTGTTTCTAGACATGTAAAATATCAGGGGTATTTCTAACAATCTTCGTCAACATTTTTTTCTTAGGTACAGTGATGAAGATTTGAATGAATTTCTTGTCATCATTGAGTTGCATGCCGAGATGAAACACAATACACTTTTATGTGTACCAGAACCATTTGTTACGCTTACACATTTACTAGATTCTTGATATTATTATGAACATCATATAGACATGAGAAACATTTACACCATTTCCAGCAAGTCCATTTAATTTGTATTAAATTTACCAACAATTTATTCTTCACCAAGAGAGCAGATACCAAGTAAATCCAGTATTTTAACTGAAAGTGAAGTGATTAAAATCGTAGTCTGGCGACATATAATATTTATAGGGTGACACTACAAATACTCTTTATCGGGGCTATCATTTGTTTTGTATATGCACAGTATCGATTTTATACGCCAAATCTCATTCAAATGGTTTTGTTGTTTTTAAACTTTTGTACTTTTGTCAATCTCAATAATTGTTACTAGTATTTTCCAAATGATACTTATATTGTATTTCTGATAGATATACAATCTACCAAACAAAGATTTATATCGGGACATGCAATTCAGTTAGAAAATACTAATATAATTTGTGTTATATTTTATCGAACACTTGTTATGCAATCCATCTAAATAGAACATTTCTTTTGGAAATTTTAGACATAAGTGCGTAAAAAAGTTTTAACCTTTGATCATTCTTAACTTTTTCTACAGTTCTTTTTCTCGTGAATATCATTATAATTAATTGTTAGATTACGTTATTTGCTTTCAGTTACTGGTATAACCACTGCGATACATCTAACGGGTTTAGGTCTTACTCTTGCACAAACTTTAACAGGTATGATTTTAGTTTTAACAAACTATTAGTTTTCAACATCATATTCATTTGAGAGTTTGCCTTGATATTGAGTTAACATATCAAATACTGACCGACGATGCATCAAAATTAATAATAACTAGAACACACACGCGAGATCGCGGGCATTCAGAGCGTAGTTTAAAGTATATAAAGTGTTGTTGAAAGAATTTTGTAAAATATTGAAAGACTGGAGAATTTCAGCAAAAGTATCATAAGTCGTAGGTTATTGGGGTCAGGAAAATGCTTTTTTTTATCCTTCCTCCTTTATTTCCAATATTCCCATTTTTAGGTTTTCTATCAATTTCAATATGAACATACATTTAGTATGTTATGAACATTCAAGTAAGGAGCCTGTAATTCAGTGGTTGTTGTTTGTTTATGTGTTACATATTTGTTTTTCGTTCATTTTTTTGTACATAAATAAGGCCGCTAGTTTTCTGGTTTGAATTGTTTTACATTGTCAGTTCGGGGCCTTTTAAAGCTGAGTATGCGGTATGGGTTGTTGAAGGTCGTACGGTAACCTATAATTGTTAATATCTGTGCCATATTGGTCTCTTGTGGAGATTTGTCTCAACATTGCAATCATACCACATCTTCTTTTTTTGTAATCAATGAATTTTGTAAAAGATTTAATGACTGGAGAATTTCAAAAAAAGGTATCAAAAGTTCACATGAATATTTTTGCGCTTATCTGTATATTATGAACATTCATTACTATATAAATATAGTGTATTTACTTTCTAAGTTTACTAATCGATCCATAGTGGTCATTTATATAGTATACAGACCATCTCTATTTAATAAACTCTGTGACTGCCGTGGATAGTAAACTTGAAAATATTAGCAGATAGAATTCTGAAAATACACTTTATTCTTTGTATATGTATGTTCAAAGTATACAGAAAAACGCAAACCGGAAGTCTAATCTGACTTAAAATTTCGTCCAATGACGGGACAATATCCGGATGCCTTTTTTCTCGTTTTTCTCCAAAAATAACTCAATCTGAATAATCATATGAATGGATGACAAATGGCACTATGCACTGTACCTATAGGACACAGAGGCGTGTTGATCAAATAATTGTGGAAAGAAGAGAAGCGACACCCAAAATGAGGTCTTCTCGTTTAATAGTATAGATATTAATATAACACATTCTGGTTAGGATTGCATAAACACGGGATGTGAAGTTGGCGGCCGGTTCGTTATTCGTTATTCGATATTCAATATTCTATATCAAACCGGCTACTAGCAGTTCGTTCGATACTCAAATTCCTCAGTTGAAAATAAACAGAAATTTTAATATTCAATAACATTAAACCATGATATCGTTAAAGATATGTAGGAAATCGTATTAAGACCTATTCAGGAACTCGTAAAGTCTCGTTGTTTAGATCTTCAAATATAAACCCATTTGTAAATCGAATATTTGTCTCATGAAATATAGATTGTCATCTTTAAATTACAATCAAACATGTTCTTGTGTAACTGATATTTCTCGAAAAACACAACCAAACTGTTTATCTTCATACTATTTGTAGAAAATTGCTTATCATAAAGATACAAATGACACTGATGTGAAAGTACCAGTTTGATATTCAAAATATATAGTGAAAACGCACAAAAGACCGCTTATATAACGTAGAATATGAAACTGACACTTTGATTTCTCCATAAACCGAAAAATTTACCTAAATTCCTTTTGATCTCATTTATATATATATATTTACTAACTATGTGCATAATTCTATGAAGATTAAAATATCACGAAGATCCAGCTAATTCCTTGACCCTCGTTATTCTGGTTTTTTTTTCTATTGATAAAAATCAATAAGTCTTAAAGAAAAATATTCGATTTACACAAGGGCTAATATTTGAAGACAACGAGAATTTCAATAACTTGAGTTGGTCACAAAAAAGATTTGCTATATCTTTTAACTATAAACTAATAATTATGCTTTAAATTTTGTTGAACGTTTAATTTCTTATTGTATTCAACTTGAATTTGAATATACAAAGTATGCAACAGAATATTGTTTATCGAATAATAAATAACGAACTGACTGCTTATTTCACACACATACATATAATTACTCAACATTTAGTTAATTGAACGATCCATCATTAGGCATTTACACACCAAATTTACCTTAAGACCTTGTCAATGTATTAGGTCTACTGAGTTCAACCTTCTAAGGCAACATAGACCTCAGATGCATTTTAGTGATAATGTTAAGGCCATTTTTTTGTCAGATAGCTGGTCAACGTTTTCATTATATACACCATATTTGGTTTTGAGCGTTTGCTAATGAAGAAATCTAGAATCTCGATCTGGACGCATAGAATTGATAAAGTGTTGTGTTAAATGTTGTTTTTTTTTATTGATTTCTTTCGTTTCCATGCTGCTTTTGTCATTATATGCTATGCATAGTATTGACAGTCCGTTTAGCAACGAAACCTTTGTATGTTCATCACATCGATTTACACACAGCTATCTCTAAAATTCACAAATTACTTCTTTATATTTTTCTCAAAAGATTGCAAAATGGACTAAAACATTCACTGTTTCCTTGAGATACAAATGGTAATCACCTAAAAAAAATATTCTATCATTCGTTCCTTGATAGAGGGTTGTCTATAACAAGGAAGCTAACCAAATGTTTTAAGACACAGTAAGGTTATAATCATCCCTTGGAAAGTATAATGGACACTATCACGAACTAGTTAACCGTTTTGAAATACCTGTTTCACAGATGACGGTTAATATGCTCAGATTGTCTCATTCAAGTCCAGTTTTGCCATTACAAACTGCCGAAAAAGACTTATTACTGGGTTTGTACTACAATAAGTAACATGACAGGTGCTACATGTACATGTTAAGCACGACCAACTTATATTTCAGGAGCACCTGATATCACCCTACGTTTGGCTGCATTTTGCAGTGACCATTCTTGTTTTCTTTGTTGTGATTTACGTTTTTGTATTTTCTGTATTTTTTCGTTTTTTTGGATGGTATTGTCAGTTTGATTTGACTTGATATAAAGTTCTATAAGTATTTGAAGCTTCACTTTAGAAAGAAAAACATCGACTAGTGGAAGCGCATACGCTTACCCTCAAAACCATTGCATGCATGTAGAAAGAGCTTTTTGTCACACCTCTTTTGACAACACAAATTAGTTTAGCCAAAATCAAAAAGTAATTTTTTTTAATTTGACTACACAACAAACCGAAAACATTATAAAATTGAGAAAGGAAATGGTGAATGTGTCAAAGCGACAACAACCCGACCATAGAGCAGACAACAGCCGTATGTAGATTCCTGGTTAGGTAAACAACAAGACTTGAAAATGGTATGTGCTGCTTCTTCGCAAAGCATCCAGAATTTCATAGGCAGAGCAACTTATGTTTGCCTGCTGTCAAAATATTTATTACGTGTTGTTTTCATTTTGCAATTGGATAACAGGTTGAAATCAAATTTCTGTATTACGTTGTCTATTGCATACTGTTTATGAATATAACAGTATTCAAATGATAAATTTGAGTTAGTCTATTTAAATCAAAATTTATTTCAGAGGGATGTTTATATTTTCCAAGTATCTGCAGAAATAAAAAACGTATGGAGAATTTGGAAAGACGATTAGTTCCTATGCGATCGGAATACGATAAATTGTATCTTCATAACAAGAGAGAATTTGTAAACATTTTAAAATCAAATACGAATAACGCTTACATATCCTATTATGTAAATGACACTGTTAACAACATAAATACTTTACAGGAGCTTGAAACGATTTTGTCTAACAAACTTGAATTAAAATTTCCGGTAGTTTATGCAAAGTACACAAATGCACAATATTATACATCAGAGGAATATTTAGATACTGTTGTAGGGCATCTTGAGTATCGAATTTCTGATATTCGAAAGATGTTGAAGGATGAAAAAGAATCCCGATTGAAAATGATAGCAATACAATATTTGGTAGGGGCAGCAATCACTACTTTTGTATCATCATACTCAAAAGCGTATTCCAAAGAAGTTTTAAATGCTGGGTTTCGTAAATTTTATGCTAAGATGTACGATCAAGCTATTAAGAACAAGGGACTGGTTAAAAAACCTCTCTTATCAAAGACCTTTAAATCAAAAGCACAGATGTTTATAGGAAAAGTTGGAAGGGCTATGAAAGCAGTCGCTAAAATGCCCTATAAATTTGCAAAAGAAACATATAGCAAGCTTAAAAATCCCGCATCTAAAAAACCTGAAAACAAAATATTACCCCAAAAAGAAATAAAAGCACAAGTCTCCGATATAAATAAAAGCAGTAAAGATGTAAATAAAAAAACAGCTCAATCCAACAAAACTAAATTTAAAGGCCTCCAAACAGTTGATGCAGTATTAGGAGTTGTTGGAATAATTGCCGAGATTGTATCACATGTTATGACTGTATATTCATGGAAGCAAACATCAGACAAGGTAGAAAAGGCACGAAAAGATTACGAAAAACATTTTGTAAAATTTCAAGCAGAGTTAATTGCTGTAAGAAATGAAAAGGTTGAGCTCGCGAAAAGATGGTCTGATGTCATAAATATATTTAACCAATCTACGTCAGTTGTTCAAACATTACTAGAAGGTTCAAAAAACTATACAGTGTTTAACAATAATGTAGGAAAGGCCCAACTTCCAATGAATACAAGTGATCAAATTTTCTCCATAAATTTTCAGACTTTAAACAGTAAAACTATTCATGCCGCTCAAGAAAAAGTGAAAAGTTTCATAAAAAGTATAGATAATGATATAATGAGATTAGTTGACAAGATGTATGCAAGAAAAGTTTTGTACGAACAGGTTTTGATAATGACAGATTCTAACAGTACCATCGACGATATTTTCGATACAATCACTGGAATATTAAAATTTAGTAAATCAGATGTAGTAAAACAATATGGAAAAACTTTGACGAAAAAGGATTTAATGTGTACGATATCTCTTCTTTGTCTTGACCTTAAGGAATATGATTTCTTTCCATTGAATATCTTTCGACCTAAATGCAATCTTTCTAAAGATGAATATCTGAAAAATGAAAACATCGCAAATACGTTGCGAAACGAACACCTTTTGAACGATATTGTTTTCAAAACATTGAATACAAATAAATCTGCACCTGCCTTATCAGATTTAACCGAATCGATTAAAAACACTTATTTTGCCATGAACAACCCTGAATTGTCTTCTTTTGGAGGTAGAATCACTGAAAAAGATGTCATATGTTCAATAGCAACACAGTTCCAATCAAAAGAGGAGTATGATTTTATTAGTCTTATCCCTTTTAGATCAAATTGCAGTAAGGTAGACAAAAAGACCTTCCAAGAACTAAAACAAAAATCAAAAACAATAAGAGACTTATCCGTACAAATGAAGAGTGTATTGAACACGTGCAAATCGTTCAAATTCTGTCCATGCCCAACAATGATTGCAAATATGTATCAAATATCAGTTGAAATGGTAACCGATCTGATTAGACTCATTAGGACGGATTCCCAGATGGATCAGTATTGTGGAACTACAGGTTGCAGTTGTGTTAAACTCAAATAATATAATCTGCAACATAACACCTTTTGAATTTAGAGAATAAAAGGGGGGACAAAATTTAATCTTCAGAATTTGTAGTGCTTTCCATCTAATTCATTTTGATTTGCTATTTGAAATATTTGAAATAGAAAACAATAACACAATTCACTCTTTACTAGAACGTTCCACATGTCTTATTTGAATGATTCGTAAAATCCCTCTCTTCAATTTATCCAAATTGACTTAATAATGACATAAAGTATTTTCAAGAACTTAAAAGTAATGTAGGCTGTAAACAACCTGAATTATAATTTCAATTATTTGTAATATGTTATTGTTATCAAAATTAATAATTCTGTCCTATGTGTGTATCCTTAAGTTTTAATACCTTATTTATCTGTAAAAGACATATATGTTATGGTTCTGTAAATAACATATTTATTTTTTAGTTTATTCTTTATCGTTACTTTTGTATTTGGTAATGTAGTTTTTGTTTAAGAAATATATACATATATGTGTAGATGGCTTTAACGTTGCGATCTGCGTCATAAAGGTATTGATAAACGGCTTTTATTATTCTGTACGTAGTTGTTGAGAGATGCAATAAAGAGTAACACGTATTTAGAATAATCCGTTCTTTTTTTTTAAGAACCTTTGTATTTATGTTTTTATTATGGCATTACCGAATATAATGTTTAATATTTATGTCTGTTATCCTAATAAAGGTGTTTTGTTCTGTACCTGCTTTTTTTATTATTAAATATTCAGCATGTAGCAAAAAGGAGAGAATAATGAATCCTCACTTTTACCTTCAGTTCTACCAATAGCAATACATATTAGTGAACGTGAACAAAAGTTCCTAATGGTAAAGTTAAAATAATTCCTTTGTTAGTTGTACAGATGCCATTGTGGAATATTTGTTGCATAGGTGATAACGGATATATTCCCAATGTCGTAACAACAATTATGTCCCCTCTTCTGAATGTGACCTTCCGAATTAGACTTATTGCCAGGTTTATACTAACATGAGCAACACCTGTGGAGTAGGATATACTAACACGCCCGGATCATTTGAGATCGACTTAGGTTTTGGGTGTTGCTCAGTCTTTAGTTTTCTATATTTTGTGTTGTGTTCTATTTTTTGTTTGTGTTTTTCTTTTTCGCTATTGAATTGTCTGTTTATTTTCGACTTATGAGTTTGAATGTTCCCTGGTATAAATGTATCTTTCGCCTCTCTTTTACCAATATGAACTACGATAAGATATGGGTAAATTATGTTCAAGAAAGTAAGACATTTTGACGGACCAATGAACAACAAAAACATATGGAACAGAAACAATTACCACTTAAAGCAATAGCTAGTGGCACATGTGGCAACGCACAATCATTCGAAAGTTTACGTGATTTCAGATGATTTGGTAGAAAGATAATATCATGCACTGTATGCACTTTATGCATTGTGTGTGTTTGTGTAAATCAGAGTGCATTTAAAAAAACACTCCACATTTCCATTCTCAATTTTAGATTATTCAAAGGTTAAAGAAAAAGAATCTAATGTCAAAAAAGAAATGACGACGGTAGACATTAACTAATGTTTACAGGTAAAACATGTATAATGGAAAAACCATCAATTGTTATAGGAACGTTTTATTTAATTAAAATGTCAATTGTTCTTGAACAATTGAGAGGTCTTTCCTTTTCGAAATGTAAAGTAAATGTTCCAATAGGCGTAGAATGCATTGACAAGCTCTCAAACACACATAAAACCGTTAAAAAATGACAAAAACAACAAATTCGATAATTTGGACATGACCATGACATTTGACCTTGTAACCTCTGTGAAGGTCATTGGTCCACAATGTCATTGTAAAAGACCCCATGGGTCTAGGACTTTTCGTTCCAGTTAAAGCTAATTTTACCTTTACGGAAACCGTTAACGGCGGTTATGCCCCTTAAGAATATGTCAAATCCTTTCGGTCAAAATGTAAAAAAAAAGTTGTGCTTCAGTCACCTCAACATTTTTCACTGTTTACTATTTCTGTAGGATTAACCGAGATATCGACTAAAAAGTTGAAAGGTCAAAGGTCAAGGTCAACCTTAAACTAAGAGCAGAATAAAAAAGGAAAAAACCAATTTTCCTCTTTTTTCACTCTAATTTCTGACAAGTGCAATTAGAGGCTAAATTTGGACCAGAACGTAATAAATTTATTCTATAACCCATGTATTTGAGAAAAAATCATGAAAAACAAAGACAATTCTGTTATATTAGACTTTATTTGTTACATTTCAAAATAAATTTATACTGAATTCTACACTTAGCTGTCCATTTCTAGTCAACTCTCTGTAAAGGATGCAACATAGAATAAATTTATTCTAAATGCATGGTGCTTTATGTATATGATCATTTATAAAATAAATTTATTATATAGAGCCTTAATATCTATTATTAGTTCTAGAAAACCATAGAATACATTTATTCTACATTTGATGTGATTTATGATTATAATAATATATCAAATAAATTTATTATGAAAGTAAAGTAATCTGTATGGTGAGGTTGAGACACAGAATAAAATTATTCTATGTTCAATGTGATTTTTGTCTTGTATAATAATATATAAAATAAATTTATTCTGAAAGTACAGTTATTATATTAAGGTGGAGACACAGAATAAACTTATTCTACATTCAATGTGGATTAAAAGTATTATGATATATAAAATAAATTTATTTTGATAGTGCAGTAATTATGTTAAGGTTGAGACACAGAATAAATTTATTCTGGTTATAAAAATATATAAAATTTGTTTAGGAAAAAATACACTGATCTGTATGATTTGTTTAGGCTACATAGAACAATTTTGATAATATTTGATATGTTCACATAATTTTACCTTGAAAATACATTTAGGTCAGAAAAAATGTGTTCCTATATAATTTTCTATTTTTCATGTCTATTTACATGTAAGATTCATAAAAATGTATTTTATTTGAAGATGCGATGTGACTGTTTATAAACCCAACTTAAGATAATGCATATATCTGCTATCAACAATGCAAAAGGACACTCCCTTGAATATGAAAACATCAATTTCTTCAGCTGATTTTGTTATGTGGGACTGAATAGAAATACTGTGCAGCAATTTAAAAAAAAACAAAATATCAATATATAAATGTAAAATAAACAGATAAGAAATAGTAAAAGTTCAACAGGTTTTTCTTAAATTGAAAATATATCTGTTTTTTAAAACATGTCTCTCTCTGTAGATGCACGTGCTAAAAATTGTCTTTTTTCTTGCTTCTGGATAGGTCTGATCTGAAAGAAATAACGACAAATTCAAAACAATTTCAAATATTTTTAGTAACCATACCAAAATTTATAATCTTTGATAAAGAAATCATCTGTCTTTGTTTTAATCTTACTTATGATGTCCATTTTGCTTATATAATATTATTCACTCTCTTTATTGTAATTAATAATAGTCTTCCTCTGTGTTGAAGTCCGTACTTTGACCTATAAAGATTTACTCTTATAAATTGTGACTTGGATAGAGAGTTGTCTCATTGGCACCTATACCACATCTTCTTATATCTATTGCCTCTGGATACAGCAAGATAAAGATGGCTATGCTATGCACTTGAACAGTAATTATTGAATTTTAATTTATACAATAAATGGATTAACTTACAGTAACTCATTAAACTTTTACAATTTAAAAGTCAACAATCTATCAAATTAAAACCTCATTATTACATACCTAATCTTCATCTTCAGAGACACTGAATAAGTCAGGACTGAATAACAATCTAGTCATTTTTTGCTGGTGTTTCATAACAGTTTTCTCACTCTACAAGAAATATTTGAAGTTTAAAATGCAGGAACACTTACTCTGTTATTGTTTTTCTTCAGGCATATTTCTTTATTTTTATCAGGATTGGCATGTATCATTCCCAACTTCCTGAAAATGCATGTAATATTTGCCATTGGACATTCAGCCAGTCATGATCAATCAATCAATCAATCATAGAGTCTTAAAACAGATGAGTGGTTCATGCCTAGGAGACAGCGAACTGAATACACAAATACCAATTAAAATCAGGTTTCATTAAGTCTTAAACAAAACACAGGACTGGTGTTAACAATACTTTTACCTATCCCATTTAACATACCAGAAAACAAGTAAGACATGTTCCAAAAGGAACAGCAGCTTCCTCAGGTAAAAATGTGAGTAATGTACCCAACACATTCTCCCTTCAACAAAATATTCATTTTCCTCTCAAAACGTTAAAGATGCGCGTTCAGCACTCTGATACAAAAATATATTGAAATTTAGGTACATGTACTTTAGTCAACACTTTACACATTTTATTACCAAAATATGAGTGCAAATGTCTCGCCTTTGTCTTACTTATCATTGAAATCATATTGAAAGTCTTTAGTACAATTATCAGGTATACTTAACTTTATCAATGCACAACTACAATGTATGACACAACTAAAAATTGTCCAATGAACCATAAAAATGAAGTCGAAGTCAATTGAGACCTGTCAGACGGACATTTCCAGCTGACAATGATTCCATACATGATACACCCTATATAGTGGTCCTACTGCTTAAAGTATCTGAGAAATAGACCAAACCACAAACACTATACATTGGCCAATGAACCATGAAATTGAGGCCAAGGTCAGACGGAACCTGTCGGGTGGATATGTACACCTTACAATCATTTCAATAATCCATACACCAAATATAGATGACTTACTAGTTATAGTATCTAGATACGGTCTTGCTTAAGTTACTTTATTTTTGATAACTGATCCATGGAATAAGGTCGAGGTCAGGTTAACCCTACATGTACCTAGCTGACGAACATGTAAATGTTGCTAGGAACCCATATACCAAACAAAGTTATCATATTACTCATAATAAGTGAGTTTTTCATTTAACAAAACAAAATGTATCAAGCAGTTACTGAACCATGAAAATGAGGTTGCCGGGACAATGACATATGACAGACGGAAATTTCGTAACATAAGGTATGAAGCATTAAGATTGTCTAACTTATAAAATATAATGCTTCAAACAAATAGTGTACACCATCGTCGCCGCCGTTGCTTGGTTGCAATACCTACCATGCCATGTCTCGCATACAGGCGAAAAAAAAAAACAAATCACTGCACAACAGACATCAACGTTTCATATAAACCTCTGAAGAAAGAGATACCTTTCTGAGAATTTTTTTTTCCTGAAAGGACCCTTTTATTTGTATTCATGCTGGACTATATTTCTTCCAGAGTTTAATCGTTAATTCGTTAATACACATGATATATATGCTACACTTTTACTATTTTATATAATATTTATGAAAAATTTACTGTTGTTAAAGTGTGTACATTTCCCTCGAGATACAATGTATATTATTTACCATTTAAAATTCCTTGCAGTCAGAATTAATACATTTTTTAAAAAATTATTCGAAAATGCCTGCCCATAACAAGTATTAATTAGATGACCATTCGGTCATTTGAGAAGAAAGATTCGACTGAGGTGTGTTTTTTCAGGGAGGTTCTTTTAGTTCGAAAAGGACATCTGTGGTCTACTAAAACAGTGCATAGTTATGAAAATTTGTCAACAGAAGGCATGAAAGGCTTTATATAATATCTATGTTAATATATAAATACATAAAATAAATACTTACAAACTTCTGTTGTCTATCCCATACCCGTAGCCAGTGGGGGTTCGGGGGGTTCGGACGAACCCCCCCCCCCCCCTTGAAATCAAATAAGTACTGTTAAAGTCAACGTTTTGTTCAAATTGTGACTGTTAAAGTCAAGTTCGTGAGTCCCCTTGGAAATTCCTGGCTACGGGCCTGTATCCTGCTATGTTCCTGGTGCCGTTTCAACAACGACAAATACAATACACAAACGGACATTGAATCGTCGCTCCTAATCTTTGAATAAGATTCGAAACAGACCTTTCCTCCATGTACTAACTCGAATAATTCAGCGCCCCCTATCCACTACTTTTCTCGAGGAATGGTTCATGGAGTAATCGAAGTGATCGTAATTTAAAGACTGGATTATTCGGGTTATCTATGTACTGACAAATATATTAAGATAGAGTCAAATGCACACGCTGTGAATTTATTATGTAATTTCCGTCGTTTGTTTGTCATTATCTATCGTGCGAAATTTTACATTCGGATGTTTATAATTTATTAGGTTTATATGATCACGATGGCTACAGTATGTGGTCATTAAAATATGATATGGGTAATTAGCATATGATAACAAATCGTGTTTGAAGAAAGAATCGTAAGATTTTATATTACAATGATCTTTTTCGTTTAGTTCTTAAAATAAAAAATCATTTACGTTATTAAAAAAAATCGAAGTTCTGAATATACCAATATATTTTTTTGTATAGGAACATTTATTCCATGAAAAACAAAAGAATATTGGGTATCGGGCGTATATTGCCTGTTACTCAGATATGAAGTACATGTACCTAGTTTGGTGTATCCAAAGTTACTGTATAATATAATTAGTACAGTCTGATGTGTAAATAATGGTACAACTGTATACTTATCCCCCATCCCCCATATATATATTTGCATGCTGGTTTTTTTTGTGTTGACGTCCGAAATACTGCACTGTAGACTTACAGTTAGGGGTTTTTTGCTTGTGAGAGAAACATGTTTAACCCCGCCACATTATTTATGTATGTGCCTGTCCCAAGTCAGGAGCCTGTAATTCAGTGGTTGTCGTTTGTTTATGTGTTTTACATAAATAAGGCCGTTAGTTTTCTCGTTTGAATTGTTTTACATTGTCTTATCGGGGCATATTATAGCTGACTGTGCGGTGTGGGCTTTGCTCATTGTTGAAGGCCGTACGGTGACCTATAGTTGTTGATGTCTGTGTCATTTTGGTCTTTTGTAGATAGTTGTCTCATTGGCAATCATACCACATCTTCTTTTTTTATATTAGCTTATTGTTCCTGCTTTCCGTAAAATAAGAATGGCTTTTCCATGATATTATATGTTACATTGCTCCTACCAAACAAATTATGAAGGTTAAGAAAACATTCGTTTATATGTAATGAAAGCATTTGAAGACTGGTACGATTGAAGTTAGAAAAATGTGTCTTGGCAGAGTGGCATGTCTTTTTACAAAGTTATTTGTATCTTCTGAAAAAACGCGTCAAAAAATCTGACGCAGTTTGTCTACACAAAACGTGTAAATAACATAAAGCATGTTGTCATTCTGGGTGTATGTATGTAAAAGCTACCACTGGACATCAGACATCGTTATTATCGTCATCCTCATCATTCTTTATATAGATAATGACCGGAGTATCTTATGGTAAAAAGGGACATAAAAAAGTGGTTAAAACTTTGCTCCATCATGGTTATCAATCTAAATAAATATAATTCTTTAATTTCGTTATCCTCTTATAAAATACAAGCACTATCATGGTTCTGGAATGATTTATCCGGGTTATTGTTTCATATGTAAATTTTAAAATAATAAATGGCGAATTAACTAAAAAAAAAATATAAATTATGAAAGAACGAAGCACTTACTTCAAAGTTGATTAAACCCCCGGGGATTTCAAGAAAGCTTTTTACACAAGACAAAGTCAACGAAGAGATTTCATTACGAACCTATCTACTGGATTTATTGTTATTTTGTTCAAGTCCTGATTATGCACGTAATTTTAGCCACATCACGTTCAGCAAACTTAGAAATCGTCTCCTTATTTTTTTTTTATCTGAAAACGATGAAAGCTCATTTAGTCGAGGGTTTCGTTGTATAATTAATCAAGCCCCCCCTCCCCCCCCCCCCCGTAGTATCTTTGTCCGCACTGATGCCGTTTCCTCCTTCGACTCACTAAAAATCGAGGTATATTAGTCAAGTTACCGCCACTGGATATGAAGCATGTACAATGTACAGATTTATCATTAGCTTTGAAGAGAATGGGATACCATGCAAACAACATATCCATATTTTTGTTTCGCCTATATATTTTTTAGCCTTAAAGTTCTTTTACATATTTTCAAATTGTTGACATTTCTATTACATTTAATGCACTTTTGATTATAAGTTGAAACAATATATATAATTAATTATATATAATATTACCTTAAAAACACATGCACGCGATTTTTTTGTTTCTTGATCTTTTCGTTTTTAGGGGCCTGAGGTTGTGATGGTTCAAACCTCGCACATGACAGTTTCGTTCAAATGCAATCTTAAAAAATAAAGTTGAGAATGGAAATGGGGAATGTGTCAAAAAGACAACAACCCGACCATAGCACAAACAACAGCAGCAGGTCACCAACAGGTCTTCAATGATCTTCAATGCAACGAGAAATTCCCGCACCCGGAGTCGTCCTTCAGCTGGCCCCAAACAAATATATATACTAGTTCAGTGATAATGAACGCCATACTAAACTTCAATTTGTACACAAGAAACTAAAATTAAAAATAATACAAGACTAGCAAAGGCCAGAGGCTCCTGACTTGGGACAGGCGCAAAAATGCGGCGGGGTTAAACATGTTTATGGGATCTCAACCCTCCCCCTATACCTCTAGCCAATGTAGAAAAGTAAACGCATAACAACAGGCACATAAAAATTCAGTTCAACAGAAGTCCGAGTCTGATGTCAGAAGATGTAAACAAAGAAAATAAACAAAATGACCATAATATACAAATAACAACAGACTACTAGCAGTTAACTGACATGCAAGCTCCAGACTTCAATTAAACTGATTGAAAGATTACATTGTACATGTATGTCTTCATCATATGAAAATCAGGCACAATCATTCCCGTTAGTGGTTTAGTATCATTTATTTAGTAATGATTCTTTATGTCGTAACTACAATTCCGTTCCCTTTTCAGGAATGTGACCCGCCGAATTATTACCGAGTTTGTAATAACATGACCAATACGACGCAGGCGCGGTTCCAGAGGGGGGGGTTCCGGGAGTTGGAACCCCCCTTTTTTTTGGACGATCAATGCATTTGAATGGTGACATGTAGTTGGAACCCCCCCCTTTTGTCCTGGGTTAGGAACCCCCCATTTTTAAAATGGCTGGATCCGCCCCTGCGACGGGTGCCTCACGTGAAATTCTTCCCGTTAGGGGTTTAGTATATTGATTGATTATAATTATCAGTTTTCACGACAAAAATCTTAGATTCTCTCTTGGCATTCCGGCTTTCTCCACCATTACAGTTTGATAACCACGAGATGAACAATATTGTGCTGAAAGTTACGTTGAACACTAATAAATCGATATTTCGGTTTTAGCACCCAGACTCAAGGCATAGGGTTTGAAGATCGATTGGAAAAAAGCAACCGTTTTTAATCACAATGTTTCATAATCAGAATAATGCTTTACTTTGAATACATGGAGGGCAAGGCCTCAACCTATATATACGTTCTCATCAGTACGAGGGTCAGGATGGGGTCAAATTTAAACCATTTTCTCTTACTATTCTTTCTATTTTTTTGTTCATTATTCTCTATTCTGTAAACCCCCATCCACAGCCTCAGGTATAGACGAAGTGTCATATATGTAGTCTAGTAATGTCAGCAGTGTGATCTGCACATTTATCATTTTGTAGAAAAAGATGAACGGGTGGTGTTTATACATTGTTTTGATGTAAGATATGATACATCTTTTCTATAAAATCGATTGATTGACAGATTGTTGGTTGCTTAACGTGCAGTGTCAAATAGTTCATGCATGTATGCACGGAACGAGAAGCTATTTTAAAACAATACATACCCTGGGGAATACCTGTAATAAGGGTAGACCTGGATGAAGTGCGGTAAGCTTTTTATAAATCTTTAAAAACAAATAAAAGAAAGGATAAGACAAAATGGTACACATTCTCAAACGCCTATTTATCGGTAATAATACGTGAGGGTCTTGTTGGAGTTGATAGAATATCGAATCACGGGACTGGGAAACGTAGAATAAAGGACAAAACATATAGCATATACAAAAAAAATATAAAGAATAGAAAATAAAAGGATGATCAAATAGAGAATAATGAGCAAAATTATAAAGAATAGAAATAATGTTTTAAAAATTAAAAGAATACAAAATCGATGGACCATCCATCCAGACCATTATACTTTTGTAGTTGTCCATTTTTAATTAACATATTATTTTATTAGAATGATATAAAATGACCACACATTAATAACCTCTATGAAATGACACAGATTCAAATAATTTACAATCTTCGATTTGTTTAATTCATGTTAGCAAACAAGTGCCGCATATCTATCTGAAGTTGTTAAAATAATTATTGCTAATTATAACAAACGCGGCTTAACAGCCTTATCATTTTATGTAATGCACGCGTACGTTGATTGTAGGCCCCTAGTGTTACCACATGCCGAGAATACTTCAAATGGAAACACAAGATAATTAATGACAAGACGTAGGACACTGATCTGTAATTTTGTATGATATGATCACTTGGTATTTCTCTCTATGTACGTGCAATGAAGATGACAGACAAGTGGAAATTAAAAGGAGGGAAGACAAGTTGAACATAGACGGGATAGTTTTCCAGTTTCGTTTATGAAACATTCATCACAGTTCAAGAAATTGGAGGTTAGTTTTGCTCAGTATACTAGAGGTGGGATTAGGGGTGGGGTCAAGGATACTGGGATCCTCTCATAGATCCCCGGCATATATGCTCAATGCATACTATACTAGACGTTTTACAAGTCTCTGCGTATGCCCCTTTTCAAATCCTCGATCGATCTGCATCTGCGAATATCAATTTGCATATTTTTCTACGATATTTACTAGATTTATTTCACTTGACTTGGCGGAGTTTAAGAAGACCAGTCCATCTATAGACAGGAGTTTTGGGATAAGATCATCAATGAAGTGTCCAGTTATTCGTCTCATATCATACACTCAGTTCCTCAGTTCTTTTGTATGTGACACTGATTAGTGATTAAAATTCAATAATAATTCTACCGACAATCATCCTTATCACACACATCTTCAAATAGACTGTCCTTATGCGAATTAAAACATAAGCTCCGCCCGATCAGTTGAAAAAACGTTGGTAAATATACATCAGAATATCGATCAATACATAATAAACAAGAACAATTTGGAATATAACATTTATGAAACACCACAACTGCCTATGATAACGATAATCATATCATTAAGGAAAGAAGTATATCATGAAGCAAATTAAATGAAATGTTCATTCTAACTAAATTTGACTATACTACTCTGACAATATGTTATATCACTAAGATAAATTAATATACTACAAGTGTGGACACAGATCAGTGTGGATAGTATGTTTGGATGTTTGACAGTGTTTTGTATGACAAAAGAAGTTTTATGTTTTTCCCATTGATTTCTATATTATTAACTATGTTGCATAATATGACAACCAACCTGAGCATTGGGAGAGTTGTTTATTTTATATTTAGTTTTTATGTTCAAGACAGGCATACAAGAGACACAAATTGCATCAATTACCAAATGATTATGTCAGATAGAGTATGTTCCACATTCTTGATTTTGGATATATTTTGAAGCTAGTAGAAGAGGAACACATAACAAGTTAATTTTTTCATGGTGTGATTTTTTTTTATATTGAAGATGGTATCTGAAAACATGTAATTGCTTACTATTTGTATGGTTCTATTTATATTACTTTGTGGAGAATCAACATTATCATAAGTAAAAGATTTCGTTTAAATGTCGAAATTGTTTCTCAGATAAGAAGACATTTAATAGTTTTTAGTAATTAATTTACTCAGATTAGAAGACATTAGTAATGACAATGCCTGACATGATGCTTGGGGCTAGATGAGACTCAGTTTTATTGTTAATTACCCCCCCCCCCTTTTTTAAACATCCCTGGATCCGACTCTGAAGACTATGCCTTAAAGCAAGGAATTGTATATTTAACATGCTTATAGTGAAGAATATATATAAAAGATTGGGTACATGTTTTCTCTTTTTAATTCATAAGTTTGAACGTAAATTTATTAGATAAATATTATTTATTATCTTTTAATTATTATGATAGTAATAATGTTTCTAATTGGTAATCTCATTATTATTTACTACGGGTGAAAGTTGAAGTAATCTTTAAACATTTAAAAAATTAAATGTTCACTTTCTTCACGCTTAGTCTTAGAACAGCTGTTAGGACACACTAGCTATGAAATTGTTGCATAGAAAGATGGAACATATACCTATTATTTGAGCAAAAAGTGAAAGATACCCAGGGGCGGGACCAGCCATTTTTAAAAGAGGGTTCTAAACATTTGTTCCAATTTAAATATCGTCAAAAAGGGGGTGTTCAAAGCACGGAACCCTAACTGGCTCCGCCACTGAATCCAAAGGATATTTATACTCATAAGTCTATGAAACAATAAAACACCATTGCGAAAAACAAATAAACGACCAATAGACTATTTTATGTAAAAAACTAGTTTTGAACATTTTCATCAGTACCTAAAGAACTACTCACACTCTCATGCAATCTGTTTGGCACACAGAACAATTGACAAAAAGTCTCCATCTTCATGGATAATATGACCATTTCAGTCAAAATATAATACGCTGTTCTTTATAGATCACCAGACACTTCTATCAAAAGGAATTTATAAAGAAACACAAAAGTTTAGAAGGCAGACAAAATGACAGAAGTTAGTACAACCACAGAGAACATAAGTGAAGGATACATTTTGAGAAAAATCTACAGAGGTAATTTAAAAGATTAAACTTTTAACTGGCTTGCAAGAAATATCTTAGAATGCTGAAATTAAGAATCATAATTGTTGTTTTATAAAAAGTGTTCTTTCTTATCTCATCGCAAAAGGTTTTGAAAGTGCTAATATAATTCATATTTTGACAATTGTAGTTCGGCCGGAATTAGGAATTAAAAGTCATTATTTTAAGAATGCGTGCAATGTATCGGTTACTCTATGAAAAGGAATATATTATGAATTTTAGAGCGAGGGCCTGATATGTGATGAGCAGTTGTACAATCATTTGCATATCTTATTCATACGGCGATCAGATCCGGCTGCTCCTTTAGTCCTTGTACATCTTTTTGAAACATTTTCTTACTTTACAAGTTACAGTTCGTTTTTGACAAGGTTAGTGTAAGATGTTGCACGGGTGGCATAACTTTTACCATCTTGAGTTATGCCCATTTATAAACATAAAAATTGCTGGATTTTTCGCTTCTGTTCTCTAACTTTAGTTTGCCTCAAGCAAATGTAATAAATCGTATACACAATGCATATTACCATAAAACACAGATCAAGGTTTAAATTGAGTGGCATCAATTCTACCGTTCTTGAGTTAAGGCCATTTATAAACATAAAAAATGCTGAATTTTTCGTTTCCGTTCACTAACTTTAGTTTGCCTCAACCGAATGTTAAAATCACAAATCAGTCTTCACTACTTTAATCGTGTACATGTATCTGAATGTGGAAGTTGACACGTGTATATTTACGAGCGGGGGCATTTGTAGCCCATAGACACATTTTCCAATTTTTTGTATATGCACTGTATTTTTTATTTATCTTTCAGAAAGCTTTGGTTGAACGGAATAATGGAAACATGTATTTGGGAATATTAAAAGATAAAATGTTGACATTTACAAAGATAATTGTTCGAAAAGTTAAGAAGAGTTTGAAGATGAATAATTCCAACTACATATCTGTATGTCAATAAAAGACCAGATTACTTAACGATTAGTACCAGTTGCATTATAACGAAGCTTGTCTCTTGTTTGAAAAAAAAACCCAAAATTATTCTAACAGATGACCAGTGACAAAACATTGAACAAAATCTTCAGGATTATATAAGCAAACAAAAAAAACTTAGATGTATTTTTGAACTGTTTGTATGCCATCACATGACAAATCGAAACGATAAGGAAATTGATTTTTGGCCATATACTGTAGCAATTCTATTGTTTTACATGCATTCTGAACTGTTCCGCTAGAATATTTGTGATAAGATAAACTGTTGGGGTGAGGGTTCAAATAGAAACAGCATAGTGTATTACACAAAAGCATAAAAAAGAGGTAAATTTATTTATTTATTATTTTTTTTGTTGGGGGGGAGGGGGGGGGGGGCAATTCGCAACAGCATAGTGTATTGCACAAAAGCCAAAAATTAAATATAAATTCAAATGATATAACCAATTCTAAGTTTCTTGGCTACCGTTATTCTGTGTCAGAAACCTATATTGTATCAAGTATTTAATTACAATCCAAATTCAGACCTGTATCATGCACGAACATTGTGTCCATTTTTGTCCCAAATGTTTAGGATTTGACCTCTGTGGTCGTATCCAGCTGAGCTTGGCGAAGCAATTTATGGTATCAGTTTGTCTGTAATAAATAAGACCGATGGAATTTTCTTTTAAATTATTTTGATTTTTTATCATGAGATATTTTTTAAGATTATTTTTATATAGAACAAAATTCATATTGAATGTAGAATAAATTAATTCTGTGTCTCAGCCATACAGATAACTTTACTTCAAAATAAATTTATTTTATATTTTATCATAATCCGAAATCGCATTGAAACTAGAATAAATTTATTCTGTGTCACAGCTTCACCATACAGATAACTTTACTTCAAAATAAATTTATTTTATATATTATTATAATCCGAAATAGTATTGAATGTAGAATAAATTTATTCTGTGTCTCAGCCTCACCATACAGATAACTTTACTTCAAAATAAATTTATTTTATATTTTATTATAATCCGAAATCGCGTTGAATGTAGTATAAATTTATTCTGTGTCGCAGCCTCACAATACAGATAAATATTATCATAATCATAAATGACATTGAATGAAGAATAAATTTATTCTATGATTTTCTCGAACTAATAATAGATATTATGGCTCTATATAATAAATTTATTTTATACATGATCATATACAGTAAGCACCATGCATTTAGAATAAATTTATTCTATGTTGTATCCTTTACAGAGAGTTGACTAAAAATGGACAGCTAAGTGTAGAATTCAGTATAAATTTATTTTGAAATGTAACAAATAAATACTAATATAACAGAATTGTCTTTGTTTTTCATGATTTTTTCTCAAATACATGGGTTATAGAATAAATTTATTACGTTCCGGTCCGAATTTGGCCTCTAATTGCACTTGTCAGAATTAAGAGTGAAAAAAGAGGAAAATTGGTTTTTTCCTTTTTTATTCTGCTCTCAGTTCTTAAAAACATTTAAAATACACTAAAATACTTAAAATAAGGTCAAAAACACATAATTCGCTATCTGGGACATGACCTTGACCTTTGACCTTGTGACCTTTGTCAATCATTAGTCCAAAATGTCATTGCTGAAGACCCCTTGGGTCTAAGACCTTTGGTTATATAGTAAAAGCTGATTTTGTCTTTTCAGAAACCTAAATCAGGAGTTATGCCCCTTACAGAAAGGTCAAATCTCTTCGGTCAAAATGTAACAAAGTTGCGCCTTAATGACCCAAACATTTTCCACTATTCAAAACTTCTGTAAGTATGATGTTTTTTGAGATTATCCCATAACAAGGTGTTAGGTCAAAGGTCAAGTTCAACATACACATTTGACCTTGAGGTATTTTTCAAAGTCACATGAATTGATGATGATTGGTGAAGATCCTAGGTGTCTACGACTTACGGTTTCTGAGTTTTGGTGGCCAACCGACACCGGTTAATTTTCATAGGGGCATAACCCTACCAATGAGTCGTTGAATCTTTTCGATCCAAATGTAACGAAGAACCGGGGTCTGGTCCTGAACAAATTTCACCCTTCCTTTTTTTTCTACCTATTACGATTACTCCGAACCGACAAAATATTTCGACTTACAGGGTGAGTTCCGGATAGGTATTCATGACACCGATATAAAGTGAACACGAAAGCGACACGTCTTACTGTTACGGAGGCTAACTTCGTCAAAGTTTGGCGGAATAATAATAATAATAATAAACAAAAGAAATACAGTAAGGTCTTTCCCTTTTGAAAAAGGAAAGACCTTAATTATAAGAGAAGTAGAAAAACCTTTTAATTCTGTTTTGCTTTTAAGTTTGTTTCCCTTTTCCGTAGAAAGACCTGATGCTTTTATTCTGAATATTATAAAGGATCTTTACTTCTTATTGAAAAAAACGAAAGTCAAATCAGAAAAATACTGAACTCCGAGGAAAATTTAATCGAAACGTCCCTAAGAACATGGCCAAATCAAATGACAAAACTCATCAAACGAATGGACAACAACTGTCATATTCCTGGCTTGGTACAGGCATTTTCAAATGTAGAAATGGTGGATTGAACCTGGTTTTAGAGCGCTATACCTCTCAATTGTACGACAGTCTCATCAAATTCCGTTATATTTACAACGATGTGTGAACAAAACCACGGGTGTCATTCGGTTTAACGAGATAAATTATCGTGAAAGAATATCTAACGGGGTCAAGTATTGCGAGACGATCGTGAAAGCTCTAGTGCCGGATCGTGAAAGAATTTTAATATAAATGCTAGTTCAGAATCTGTGGAAAAATCTCTTAATTTTCAAAACGCGGAACAAATCCGAACAAAAAAATATGTCTGTCAAAATGGTTCAATTTCCTCAACATTACTGTGCAATAAGATAAAGAAAATATGCAGTACTTTACTAAAAAAAACAAAAGGCGCAATGCATGTCTATGGAATTTATTTTAAAAAAAACACACTATTTGTACCTATAATGGTCATATTTCAATATATCATGATATATTTGAAATGTAATCTTTGGTTTATCTGATCATGCTGATAGTACAGTAAAATAAAAGTATGCTCTTCCCTTAAAAGCGTTAATTGGTTTATGAAAACCTTGAATTTTGTTGAATTTTCATCAAACTTGATCGTGAATGATCAGGCAACGCATTATTTTGATCGTGAAAGATAATGCGTGACCAGACTGAAAGGGAAACTTCGCAAAAAAATCAAAAATTGATATTATGTTCATTCAGTATAAAAATGTTCAAATTCATAGTTATTAAAGTTTTATTCCGCTAGATAAGCGATCACCATCGATTTTAAATTTAGAGTATCAATTCTCTGCGTTCGGCCATTTTGTCTTCTTTCCCGATTAATAACAACGATATATAGATATAGGAAGATGTGGTGTGAGTGCCAATGAGACAACTCTCCATACAAATAACAATTTAAAAAGTAAACCATTATAGGTTAAAGTACGGCCTTCAACACGGAGCCTTAGCTCACACCGAACAACAGGCTATAAAGGGCCCCAAAATTACTAGTGTAAAACCATTCAAACGGGAAAACCAACGGTCTAATCTATATAAACAAAACGAGAAACGAGAAACACGTATATATTACATAAACAAACGACAACTACTGTACATCAGATTCCTGACTTAGGACAGGTGCAAACATTTGCAGCGGGATTAAACGTTTTAATGGATCCAAATGGATATGTCTATAAACCACAAAGGAACAAAACTACAGTAACCGATGTAGTCGTAATTGCGTGTCGACATCTTGTCAATCGTACGGTTGTTTTATCCGACTAACTAACTTGATACGGAAAATATTCTTATTTTTTTAAATTACCATGGTCTGTTGTTTTTAAACTGTTGATATTGGAATTAGGAAAAAAGTCAAAGTTGAAATCATAAATAAGTGTTCCGTGAAAATTGTTTTCGAAAATCTAATTTGTTCATAATTCTTTAAAGTAATAAACTTTTTTCAAATAAATTCTGATCTTCCCTCATCTGATCACCAGCATGGCTAAAGGTATTACTTCCAAAGGTATTTTGAGGGGTGTGAGGTGACACGTCCAGGTATTCAAGCGATTTCCTGTCGAGTTTGCAAGTTCATGCATCGTTTCACCTCTGCAGGTATTGATCAGTGTACACGGCGGATAACTTATAACTTTCCATTTTGAACTATCAGATGTATAATATACAACTAGATGTCTTACTTGTCATTACTAAACTCATACGCTTGTTTATAAATAACATTTCTGGTGTAAAGAATATTATTCATAAAAAAATAAATAATACCCAAAAAATAAGATTTGATGAAATTAAAATCTCTTTAAATATTTTTTCCAAGGGTGAATTTGGGAAAATGTAATATATACTCATTGTCCATGTTGTCAATAGTGAAGGACAGATTGGAACATACCAGAAATATTGATTTAAAAAAATGTACGCACTTGTCGACGATTCGTTTATACGACTGGGTAGAACGTTACGGAACTATAGCGCAATTTAAAATATATACATGTATACATTGAACATAAGAAAAAAACATATATTTTGAATAAATTGGGGTAAAAGTTTTGTAAATAGACTAGTCCACGTATGCCAACAGTATGTAATCATCGAATGTCGATAGACTATTGTATATATACCAGAAGAAGAAGAAGAAGAAGAGAACCAATTTGATTTAAATACAGGTCGATGTATAATTTGCTTTGGTTCATCGAAGTTGTGGACATAATAAAATCACAGATTTATATTTCAATAAGATTGTTCTCGAACAAAGGAAGGAATTCGTCATCACAATTGTTATATATGCCACGTGCCCTGGACGAACACTAATTATCCCCAAGGGATGTGAATATTTTGCTGGGAAACTATTGAGTATCAAAGTTTCAAATTAATTTCGGGATTTATTTTCTTTCTTGGTATTCAAGGGAAATATGACATTAAATTGGTTCTGTCTTTTTTTTAAACATCGTTAAAAAGATGTGTGTCTAAGGTGGACGCCACAAGAACCCTGTAATACTAGTACGAGAGTATAGCATGTAAACATTCCTTCTCAATAATATGGTTGTATTGGAAATCTTTTCATACAGATTGACAACTCATGGTCCGATATGCATGTAATATTTGCCACATGACGCCCATAGTTCTTTCTACCATCATCATCTTATTCTTTGATATTGCTGTAAACATCGATGGTTCATACCCAAACAAAATGGGAGTAATGTACCTTCAGAGCTTCTCCGTGGTATACACTTGTGAAAATTAATATATAGACGAAATTTCTGTATTGAAATGAATCTACATCTTCAAATAACGATTTTGAGTAATCACCTTACAAACCAATATAAACGTATGGCAAGATATAACCATGAAGGAATTTAGTTTTTGTCAGACGCAAGAACTCATCACTATCATAAACGTATACGTATATATGCATGCAGTTTCAAATATCAAGAACAAGCGGTCGATGTCGATAGTCCGTTTTCTAACTGTTCAGAGTTAGACATGTCACTTGTTCATTCTTGGAAGCCTTCATATTCCCCGTCCAACGAGGGGAACTGTTTCTGGTTGTGTTGACTATAAATGCTTTTATGGTAATTCTGTCGTTTATCTGTACAAGTGGTTGCATTTTCTCTCCTTTCCCAACAAACAAACTAACGAAACGCTACTAGTCTGTTTTCTCTAGAGCTCATCCTCAATGGCGCTTATACGTCAGGAAACTTACATGTATACTAATAATGATTGTTTCAAGAACAACGATGTATGGACGAACTATTCTAAATTCGTCAATATCAGTTATGCATGACTAAAATACAAGTTTTATTGCAACTACTTTATTACTTATTTGGATTAATGACGGCTATCATGTTCAACATTGCACAAATATTATCATAGAATTTAAAAAAAAAAATGTACAAAAATCCACAAAAAAAATAATGCCTTAGCTTAGATCATTGGTATTCTTTTCACAAAAAGTTCGTGTAAATGATTGTCAAATGAATTTAATTATGTAAGAATGAAATGTTAAAAAGAAACTAAAAAAAATCATGCATGTTGTATGTTGTATTTTTTTCAATTAAAAACTTTAAAATTGCGATAGTTTTATGAGCATTAAACACAGCCAGATTTGAATACAAGTTAAGAAATTCCGGTAAAGTCAATGATATCAAACCGATGTGCAATATGGTATATCAAATTGGGAAATATTGCATTTAGTTTTATTAAAGATTAAAACTACTATTTTTTACTTCATATTTGAATCTTTACGCCAATTGCCGCTAAGAAAGTAATCCAAAATTGTTTCGGAATTATGAACCTGAATTTTATTTTCAATTAATTTACACAATTTAATTATTGTGTCTTTATTCTCATCGTGTATTAAACCTTAGTGTATTAAATACAGCACACTCTTTCTAATCCTTTCTGTTTATCCTTTCCAAATAACAACATTCATACCTGTGTACGCTTGAACTCACACCTGCGGCTAAATAGCTACAAGGTAAACGAATTGACCTCAAGCCCAAAAATATACAGTGACCTTTACAAAATAATATACACACTCTGCTCACACATTAGTTGCATTGAAATGATTATCAAAACAATAACGGTAAATAGAACTGAAATATTTTCAGTTCAATATCAGTAAAAATGTTCAATAAACATTTGATGAAAAAAATCTCAACATTAATGAAATTTGTTCGAAAACATTTACTAGAGACAATTCTATAGGAGTTTAATTCAATCAATACAAAACGGTATATGCATATTCATTTTCGTTCATTCTTATATTGTGGTTAATAACTACGACCATTTGTCAGCTGTGCGCTTTTAATTACGCATATTGTCGATAAGCTATAAGAGTTAAACAGATTTTATTTTTTCCCAGAATTCAACAAATCGGGCTAAAACGTCACGACCCACTCGAGAATTCAACCAAAAAAGTTACAAATACTTGATTTTCTCCGTTATTAGAAGGAATATAAATTTAAAACTTTGCAAATGTGTTTTTTTATGTTAAGATGAACATAATTAGATGATAAGTAAAAAATCGCGGAATTTCTCTTTAATATATACTAGTAATCAGAAATAAATATTTCTTTTACCATTTGATATACCTGCAACTGGTTAAAACCTGTTACTATTTTGATAAGAATGAACATTAAAGCTATTTTGTTTTAATTCAACTACAAACGTGTCTAAATCAGTGTGAAAAATTCAGCTTGAGAATGGGTCTAGTACAATTCATGCAGACCGCCACTATTTAGCCAATAATATGGATAAACAACGTTTAAACCAAAATATTAACCATCAACCAAAAAATTATAGCAAACACGTCATTTTTCTGAACAAATTGAGATTGAACGATAACCAACATTTTGTGCAACAGTTCTATGTATCATTATATACAACTCAGCATATGTGGATTGATTTCCAATGAGATAACTGTATACTATAGCTACAGACTATAGAATACCAGAGAGCAAATGCTGAAATGTCTCGTCTTCTTTATTCATAATAGTATATTTGTTGAACGTCTGTTATATTAAGGGTTTTACTAAAAGTGTCGAACAGCTTAAGATTGTGAATGGTTCATAAAAAAAAGAGGTCAAGGTCAGATGAACCATGTCATACAGATTTCTACAAACCACCCCGTACACCAAATATAGGTGTCCCGATCCTTACAGTACATTAGAAACTGACAAATGTAAAAGTTATGTTTGGCCAATTAAATCGGAACATAATGTTGAAAGTAAATGAATCCTGACCGACAGCCAGACATAGACATCTTACTATCAATCAATAAATTAAATACAATTCACGTCAAATATCAAACATGATGACAGACATGTACACCATATACCAAATACGGAGGCGCTATAGCATACAGGTACAGTGTATTTAAGCAAAAGGCCACAACATACAGTTATACTAAAGCTTAATGAATCCGCGATACGGACTTGACCACAAAACTAAATTTTCATCCATGAAATGAGGTAAAGTCGAGGTCAGATGAATCCTGTCTGACGGACATGTAGATTATAGGATCCAATATACAAAATGTAGTTATCCTATAACTCGTGATAAGTGAGTACTTCACAGGACAATAAAAAGCTTCATCCTACAATCAGCCAACTATTATACAAATAATATGTTCACGAATGCACAAATAATAATTTGTTTCTGAAAATATCAATCCTTTGAAATAATTAAATTTAATGAGGATCTTGACCAATCTCGTTTTTCTCAATACCAATAACAAATATTAATTATCATATAATTGAAGATTAATCTGAACGTCTTCGTAGCATTAGATCTTTCACGATCCTTTTCAAGATCTTCAAAAAAGCGGTACGCGATCTTTTACGATCAGAAAAATCAATTCTGTGTAAATATTTCTTTTTTTACCAAGTTTCAGATTATGTTTATACAAAATAACTATGGCAACCATTTGATTCAGTCAAATGGAATGCCCTTATTCGGATAAAAGTAGTTTATTTTATTCAAATTTGTGAAAAAATCAATTTTGATTACATATTTTATGTCATTGAAATGTCGAGAAGGGATCTGCCTTTTGTTGTTTTGTAAAAACTGTGTACTTTTAAAACTGGATTTTCTCACATACTGATCATAATGTTGAACCATTTTGACAGACAGTTTTACTTTGTTGTAAATTTGTCTGTGTAATTAATTAAATTAGATTATTCATTGACCTTTCATATGTCTTCTCGATTAAATTTCTTTCACGATCCGTTACCAGAGCTTTCGCGATCGTCTCGCAATGATTGACCCCCGTTAGATATTCTTTCACGATCATTTCTCTCGTTAAACCAAATGAATACCCGTGAAAACAGACATTATAAAAAAATAGTCAAACTATGGGTACAGAAGTCATCACTGCGATGCAATCTTAAAACAAATTATCATTTACAAATAAGTACAAAAGCATCTATCAAATTGAAAAAGACACGTGTGTCTGACGTCATAAAATGTAAAGTAAAATACATTACTATGTTTTGTTTGTTCATTGTTAGGTCTTTCTAGGAAAAACTTATCTATTTTATTCTGATTATTAGGACGTTCCACTTTGCAATGGAAAGACCCACTGATTTTGTTCCAGTAGTGTACAGTGGTTTCGTAAGATTTCGCTTAGGTAGCAACCATTTGATTTTCGAGGGGGGGGGGAGGGGGGGGTTATGGATTTTTTTTTCAGGACTAACTTTTTTTGGCGACAAGTCGAAAACAATTTTTTTCTTTCAATTTTAGCATTACACATTACATATAGTGAAAACTGAGGGTGAAACAAATCTTTTTTTATTCTCAGGGTCATAAACATATATTATTTTTTTCTATTAAGAGCCAGTCTGCCATAAAACCATGCAAAATCTCAAATTTCGTCCAAATTGGTAGTTATAACTGGGCAACATTATATATATTTCCAAAATCTTTGGGTATTTAGGAGTTAAGATAAAAAAAATTATTTTTGTAAATTCACACTATTTTTCATTCAACAGCCTTATTTGCATATTTGTGAATTATTAAAAAAAAATGCAAAAAAAATCACCATATTTAGGTACTTTTTAAAGGTCTGGATAATTGATATATCTCTTAAATATAGCATTTTCTTGTTATATTTTGCAAAGAACATTATAAAAAAAAAAAAAAAAATGCATTTTGACATTTTTTTTACCTTTTGGCAGGTTGCCAGAGAGGTTCGTGCAACAGATGTATTAGATAACCTGCATGTAGTACATGTACTCAGTAGGTGTTTTCTCTCAAGATCATATTTATTTTTTTCAACTTTTAGGATTTTTTTTAAAGGTGCATATCAGTTCTAAGACAAGTAAAAAAATTAAGCCTGGCAAATATTGGGAAATTGGTAAAAAAATGCTCCCAAATATCTATAAAATGCACCAATTGTAATAGTTTTTGCCCCTTAATATTTTAACTAAAACTGACCAAAGTAGACTTATATTCCGCACAATAACTTTAGTTTAAGTGTATAGATCTTAATGAATTTTTTTCAGAAGGTTCAATACCACAAAAGGAAGGTTTGGATCGATTTTGGGGATGATGGTCCCAACCGTTTAGGAATTAAGGGCCCAGAAGGGGCCCAAAACAAGCATTTTATAGTTTAAGGATAATGACTTGTGTATAAGTATTTCAATTGCTCTGATATTGTATCACAATGTTTAAAACCACACGTAGAAGGTTTGGATTCATTTAAATGGGTCATGGGTTCAAAGTTAGGAATTAAGGGCCAAAAAGAGTCCAAAAAACAAGCATTTTTCTAGTTTCAAGACAATAACTTGTGTGTAATTGTATGGATCTCTCTCAAATTGTACCACAATGCTCCATATAACAAAGGGGAGGCTGGGATTTAGTTTTGGATTAATTGTCCAAAATATGTAGGAATAAGGGGCCAAAAAAGGGCCAAAAAGAAGCATGTTTCTAGTTTCTAAAGAATAACTTGGGTTTTAGTATATGGATCTCTTTGTAATTGTACTACAAGGTTCTATACTAAAGGAAAGGATGGGATTGTGTTTAAGGGTTATTCCTTAAAGGGGTTTCAATAAATGGGGGGGGGGGGGGGGGGGTTGTAAATTTTTTTTTAAAGGATTCAAAATTTTTCAAATTTCAAATTTTGAAAATTTTCAAGAAGAAATCTTCAATTGCACAGTATTGTACAATAGATTTGTTGATCTTTGACCACATTTATTTTGTAACAAAAACCTTTATTTTGTCAAAAATGCAATCACAATCCAAATTCAGACAGCATCAAGCTTGAACATTGTGACCAACTTTGTATAAAGCTGCGCCCTGCGGAGCACCTGATTTTCATATACTTTCAATTGATGACAGTCTTTTAAAAAGCTTGTTATAAGAAACAGAGTTGTGAACATACTTGTACTTCAAAAAATCTTCCTCTTTGAAACTTTTGATTGGAATGCAACCAATTATAGGGGCAATCACTCATTGAGTGTCTAGATTCGAAATCTGTGTCTATTAGAGCGTATGTAAAAAATGTGGCCATTTTTTTTCATCTACGAAAAAAGTTTATATGTGCATATATAATGTGCCATATAAAAGTTTTTGATTTATATCTCAGATTAAATAAAGATAAAACAAAGACATTTGAGGTGACCCTACTTCTTCAAAAATCGAAAGCTTTTCCAAAATTATCTTGAATGTTCCCCCTCCAAAGAACATCTCTTTCCTGTTTGTTGATACTTTGAGATTTTGATTTTAAGTCCCCTAACGGCTAACGTCTAAGTGGACTTAGGTTTGCACTGCGTTTGTCTGTCTGTCTGTCAGTCTGTCTATCTGTCATTTCGGCAAATCAAGACTTTGTGTGCTTGTAGATTTTGATTTGATATTTGGTTTATTGATTTATCATGACAATTAGTTACAGGTCGAATTCATTATTCACGCTTTAAGCTTTTCTCTTTGTTCGGTTGAAGCCCTTTCTCTAGAATTAAATTTTTGATGAAATACTTATTCATTAGAAGATTTCTGTTCAAACGGAAATAACTCATTTTTTTAAAGACAAAATGACATTTTGAATGTTTTTCCTTTTCTTTGGTATTTAGTGATTCAGGTTTGTTCCAGTCTGATATTTGTGTGCAGAGTTGTGGTCTTTGGACATAGGAAATTCACTTAGATAGTCAGAATTCAACAAGTTTTTTTTTTTTGTTTTGCTTGAAGATTTTGTCTCGATTTTTTTATGTAGTTTACACCATGACAAATTATAGATCAAGTTAAATTTTGTTCCATTACAATGAATTTGTAACGGGTTGGGGACTATGTAGTGTCATGTATTACTCACAGAATGCTTGTTTTTATCCAAAAAAATTCTGATGCTGCAAAATTTTAATATTTAGTTAAAATAGATATTGATGACTTTATTATGTTAAATTTTTTCAGATCTATCAAACTTTTACTTTTTTTTGCTAATACCTTCATCATGTTCATTCATTACTAAACACTTGTATTTAGACCATTTTGCACGTTTTTTTTTACGGTAGACCACCATAATATTACATGTATATAAACAGTAAAATCTTACCATTTAATGACAATATTAAAAAGAAGATGTGGCATGATTGCCAATGAGACAACTGTCCACAAGAGACCAAAATGACACAGACATTAACAACTAAAGGTCACCGTACAGCCTTAAACAATGAGCGTAGCCCATACCGCATAGTCAGCTATAAAAGGCCCCGATAAGACAATGTAAAACAATTCACATGAGAAAACTAAAGGCCTTATGTATATAAAAAATGAATGAAAAACAAATATGTTACACATAAACAAACGACTACCACTGAATTACAGGCTCCTGACTTGGGACAGGCACATACATAAATAATGTAGCGGGGTTACACATGTTAGCGGGGGATCCCAACCCTCCCCCTAACCTAGGACAGTGGTATAACAGTAAAACATAAGAACTTAAAGGCTTAACTCATCAGATGGACAAAAATGCAAGTGGACGTGGCCGGGTAATTGTATGTCTGCTCAACAGTTTAACCATTTATCTGTGTATATTTGTTTTTATACAACCGCAAAATATGAAAAATTTTGGTCGTATATTGGTATGACTTTGCCGTTGACATCGTCTTCGTCATCCAAAGATATTTGGCTTTCGCACTATAACTTTAGTATAAGTTAATAGAAATCTATGAAATTTAAACACAAGGTTTATGACCATAAAAGAAAGGTTGGGATTGATTTTGGGAGTTTTGGTCCCAACAGTTTAGGAATTAGGGACCAAAAAGGTCCAAAATTAAACTGTTTGATTTCATAAAAAAATGAATTATTGGGGTTCTTTGATATGCCAAATCTAACAGTGAATTTATATTCTTAATTTTTGGTCCTGTTTTCAAATTGGTTTACATTAAGGTCCAAAGGATCCAAAATTAAACTTATTTTGATTTTAACAAAAATTTAATTCTTGGGGTTCTTTGATAATGCTGAATCTAAAAATGTTCTAAGATTTTTTTATTATGGGCCCAATTTTCCGGAAAGTTGGTCCAAATCGGGGTCCAAAATTAAACTTTGTTTGATTTCAACAAAATTGAATAAATGGGGTTGTTCAATATGTTGAATCTAACCATGTATTTAGATTTTTAATATTTGGGCCCGGTTATCAAATTGGTCCACATTGAAGTCTAATGGGGTCTAAAATTGAACATTATTTGATTGCATCAACAATTGAATTCTTGGGGTTCTATGACATGCTGAATCTAACCATGTATGGTATTGGATATTGGACCATAATAGGTAAATGTCAAATTAAATTTTTTTAAGTTTTTAAGTTTAAGTTCTTAGACCACACTCATTATGTTGTGTCAACTATTTAATCACAATCCAAATTCAGAGCTATATCAAGCTTAAATGTTGTGTCCATACTTTGCCCCAACTGTTCAGGGTTCGACCTCTGCGGTCGTATAAAGCTGCACCCTGCGGAGTATCTGGTTATTACATGTGGTTATGAAATAAATTTTATTGCAATTTGAAATATTTGTGTTTGTCTCAGCTGGTAGTAATAGGCCATCTGTATTTTACATGTCTTATTCCCAAGCCTCAAATTGCTAGAGATTACATTCTAGTAGGAAACTTAACATTACTGTTATGTCCACTGTTCTCCCAGAATACACCAGTTTCACATTTAACTGCGCATGTCTAATCTAATTAGCAAAACTATGAAATCACGCGATAATTCTCGAGAGTTTATCAACTGGGGGCTAACGGTTGTAAGCAGTGACCATTAAGACTTGGAAAAACAAGCATCTGATTGAGTTTTTGCGTTTACATTAATTTCTAACAACATGAGCATCATTTGAATCAAAATGTAAAATTTATATTGACCAGACAACTTTAATTATTAACAATTGACACATTAAAAGATTTTAAAACGGACTACTGCTGTGTTGTTTATTGCAGTAAAATACGATCTGAAATGCCGCCTGGCTTTATATTAATTGTACCTTTAAATGTCACGAATTCACGCTGAGATCGTTCACCAAACGGGAAGAATAAATTAGATAAATAAGCGGGGCTCACTTCATATACATAGTATTAGGTCATAAATTAAGAAGGCAATTAAGATAAATTAACACCTTGGCCATGTGGAATCCTCGTTTCACCTTGTATAATCTCACCAGGTGAAAACTGATAAAAACGTACCCTTTTCTGCATATACAGTTACTGAAAAAGGGCGACCATTTGATAATTTATTCAACTTTTGTACACAATTATTTCCTGTATTTTGTGTTGCAGATCATTCTTTTCCATCCTGCCTAGGTCATAATTATTTATTAGGAAATTAGTCTAAGAATATTATTTTTCTACACCCCCCTCCCCCTCCTGAAAATCAATTGGTCATCCCTTAATACAAATGTTTGAAATGTTAACCCTGGTACCTTATTAACACTGATATATCATGGCCAGTGTGGTTAATGCCACTGGGAATATTTTAATAATTTAGGAGGGGATCATGCAGCATTTGATCTTAATTTAAGGCATATATCGCTCGTTGTAAATACAGGATATTCAATTACTTTTAATGTCACGAAAAATGATAAAGTTGACAATATGTAGAAAATTACTCGCCTCGCTGGCACTGAACCTCTGCTAAGACGAAATCGATCATGAACATAGCTTAGAAATTAAAATGATATTGAATGCATTGTATTATAGTCTGATCTTTGAAAATTGAAGATGAACCTGTATTTCTGATACGTATTTTAAAACTGCCTTATATCTCGCTTCATTTATATCATGGCCGTCTAAAACATCATTGACACAGAAATATTTGAAACAAATGTACATACAAATAAGCAGATGTGGTATGAGTGCCAATGATTGCCAATGAATGCCTCTGATCGCCTCTGTTTAATCCATACAAAATGCTTCATATTTTCACAGCGTATAGCTTGAAAACAAACTCGGTGACCTATCATTGTGTTTTTCATATTGTTAGCACATCACAATAATTATGTACTACATCTTTGACAATCTTGAGTATGTAAGGAAAAATTCTATCAATTTTCGTTAAACATTATATATCATACTCCGATACTACCATTATTGGAAATTTCGATTATTTAGTAGTGCCGGTATCTTGTCCTTGTATCCATAAAATTTCACGCAAAAGTCACCATAACAGTAACCTGTATATTTTTTAAAGAAAATTAAAAGTTCGAGTCTATGATACTAAACCTATATGTAGGTCGTAACCCTTTACAGTCCTCTACATGCATGTGAAGAAATGTAAAAATTTAAGAAAAACTGGAACAGAACTGAAATTAAATGAATTTCTGATGTTTAGGCTGTTTTCTCTTTATCAAAATATTTTTCTCTTTTCACGAAAAATCAAACTCACATACAGCAATGTACATAGCGCAGTAATTATAAGCAAAAGAAAGCAATTACAAGATTATACTGTGTTAAAACCATTTTACTCATAAACACAACTGTTATGAACTCTTTACAGCAACAAGATGACTTATTTTCTCGTTTGAATTGTTTTGTGTCGAGACCATTTAGAGAGTACTATTCGGTATAGATTTTCTCATTGTCGAGGGCTGTATGGTGACATATGGTTGCTTTCATCTGTCATTTGCTTCTGGTGGATAGTTGTCTCGTTTGCAATCATACCACATCTTTTTATTTTGAATTTATGTTATTCTCTGTATACATGGTATAGACGGTAAAACTATTTATTCTAAATATATAAAATAAACGATTATTAATATCTTCAAAATAAATAATCTCCAGCATACATCACGAGAGACAGAGATGTTGTTTAACAATCGGTTGATTTATTATTGTGTTGCTAAATATCAGTAGCCCCCTGTCACGTATGATATCGTTAATTGTCGCGAGATTTAAACTCAAACGCGCATAAGATTTCGAGATCGGCGTTGATTAGTAGCTTATGTGAAACTGGTCTATTGACATAGGGATAACGAACTGGTTCATGTCAGCGTCACACAATTTCAGTTCCAGTTTTATCAGGAACTACTAGGAATAGACTCTTTATATTTGACATAAAGCTTTATCACAATATACAAAATATAGCACTTTTCTGGGTAAGAGGCACAATTCTATGAAATTCACAAAACTATTAAATCTTCCTCTTTTCTGGAAATAGATAACATGGATGTACATGTACAAGGCTGCGCAGTTTGTACAATTTTGTCTACATTTTCATACTAATTTAGAAAAGAAAATACCCCAATTTCATCTGAATGAGACGTGCTTAGAATTTTTAGTACTTTTATGATAGTATTTTTGTCTAACTTGCAAGGGGTTGCATTCATGTTGAGTCTCTATCTCTTATATGTTAAACAGTTTTATGAATCATTATCAAATACAACATGTTTTAAAAATTTAAGACTGAAATCAATTGTGGCCACTTTGAATTTAGACAAAAAAGCGTCTAAAAACTAGACTATTATAAAATGCTAAAATTGTGAAGAACTCATGATGATATTACCTGATGAGTGTGCATAGTATTGTAAATAAAACAACCCATTTTAAGTTACTAAAGTAATTTACTTTTGAATAAGTTAAGATTTTAAACATATGGTAAAAATGCTCAGTTTAGGGGCAAAAAATGCAAAAAAGCGGTTTTCCCGGGTTTACTCCTTTAGTATATTTTATAATTTAAACTAAGTTAAACTTGGTTTATTCAATTAATATAACCAGTAAACATTAGTTCAGTCCTTATTTTTCTTATAGTTTGACTATTACATACTTTTAAAAAGTTTCTAATGAAACAGATAAAAAAATAAAAATATCGGCAAAATGGGCATCACGCCTATCTTTCATTATTATTTTCTCGTAAGAAGGTATCATTTGCCGAGCACCATTTTCTTGCATTTTATAGATAAATATATAAGCTTCATGAAATATTACATTTTATTGAAAATAAAACATGATCTTACAAGATTCAAGCCTTTAAAAATATACAAATTTTGCTGAATCGGCACTTTTTCAAAACAATGCAATGTCAACCTGTTAGTAGGGGTATTGAGAGATCTCACAACTTTTTGAATTATCATAATTTCCTTTCATTTTAAGTTGTTATTTAAGATATTTGTTATCATTAAGCTGTATTTTTTCTATAAAACAAAAAAAAAATCAGGTCAAAATACCCTAAAATAGGCTTGAAATGGCCATTTGTCAGTACAGAAATAGACAATTATCGAATGTTCGGCATACACAAATAATGGCTGAATATTTTTTCAAAATATTTTGCTCAAATAGGTATTACATATAAGGTATCTAAAATACAAAATATCAGTCTGATTGGAATATTTTGGATTTGGACCATTTTGCATGGTTTTATCACAGACTGGCTCTTAAAAGTGGAAATAAACTTTTTTACAAAAAAAAATCTATAGCCCCCCTATCTCAAAACAATGTTTTTGATTGTTTGTATATTTTATCCGTAACCCAAAAAGATGACGACATATAGTTGTTATTTGTTTCATTCGTTACAGCCGCCTTAGGAATCGATGGAATTTGTAGCTTATAGGTGTTATTGTCTGTCCTTGTGTGAAGTGTTTTAATTTTAGGTTAATTAGTTATTACTTCAACTTGGTTCATAATGAAACTTGAAGAGTCATGTGCTAAATGCCCTGACACATGCCAAAAAAAAAAAAACAAACACTGATGTAGCTATGTTTGCACTTTGGTTCTCGTCTAGGATTTCCCCCACACAAAGTGGATCCATTTATCAGTCCGTTACTGGATTTTAAAATCAAACGGTTTTTTTTTTAGATATTTTTTATTGATCTGGAATTTTTTTTCGTCAAACACAGGAAAATTAACCTCAGTATTATGCTCTCAGTCAGTTTACACTTTTGACCATAAACAGTTTCTGTTCAACTTCCTTAAATTCGAAATTTCGCAAAGGTTTGGCAAAGTCATTTTTATTTAAAAAAAAAAAGCTTAACAACATATTGAACCTAAAATTTAGAAACGCTATGTCTCGCTTTTCCGTCTTAAAATGTCACAGGCTAAAAAAAAACTGTAAACCACAGAACGAATCTCAGCAGATAATGAATTGCTTAAAACAAAAAGGGAAGTGAGTATAAACCTCACAATATAGATTTACTGTGCCTAAACAGCTGTGGGTAACTTAAGATTCTAATTGACAGAAAATGATAATAATCATAATATGATACCAATTGGCTGAAAAGTAAATTTCGTCTATTTAATCCGCAATTACAAGCCAATGAAGGAAGAATTATAACTGAGCTTATGTGCTTCTAACAAGTTCTTTTTATTTTCTTTCGATTACATTTTTTTTTATATCAAAATTCAAGTGTACGCCCTGGCGTTTTGACGTAAATGTAGCTACGCGCATTAAATGTCTAAAAATAACACATTTTTTTAATAAAAGATTCATACATTTGAGACAGGCACTTCAACACATGCCAGTTAACATTATTGTGTAGTTTCATTAGGTGTGGAGCCTTTTGAAATTTTGAAATTTTTGCTACTGTATCCATGGCAACATAGGGTTTCTAATGACTGTTAAAATCCGCCTAACCTGTATATATATACATGAAAAACTACCTTGAGTTAGAATTCAATGACTTTAAGTTTAGGCGTACCCAAATAATCAACAATACCCCAAAATTCTAATTTTTCCAACTTTTTTTCTTTATCCATAATAACGGCGGCAATCTTGCACCTTCCAATGCCAGGCGCAAAATTGCATATTATAGTCTATACTGTAGTAAACATTTAATTAAGATTTGCCTCTTGATAATGCCATTTAAATGCTTTTCACAAAAAAAGTTGGAAGAAAAAGAATAAATAACTAGATTTGCCGTTGAAAGCGATAGCGAAGACACCCCACACTGCAACTAAATTGCAGCCATTTAAAAATTTGTAAGCACTTAAGCATAGCTCCATATACAAGAATCATGCAATATGAAGAAAAAGTGATTTACCTGATGTTACCAATGGGCTTGATATTTTGCTATGCGACACATTTTAAGGAAAAATTAATATACATAACATTCAACCATAATTGTTGATGCTTACTATTAATGTCATTTATACCCTAATCAAAATTCAGAGTGGCATGTTTTTCTAGTATTTGAAATTTGATGGATGCTATAGCATATAGCTGCTGTGAACAGGCTATTTGTAGTAAACCATTTAGCATAACAGAAAATATGGAATCTTTCAAACATCATATATATTTTTTTTAATTTGAAGCTTTGCACTCGTCTCAAGTTATTTTCATTTTAAATTAACCGCTTTTTCTAACTATTCCAAGAAAGACAACTCTTGATGAACGCCAAAACAAGAAACAGAAATCATAATGTATGCAGCATCTTTTAAAAAACAACAACTTTAAGTGTTCGGAAATTTTTTATTTAGTAAAGAGGTGTTAAATTGGATATATTAATCATTTGTACTAATGAATTTTGTTCAGTGCATCTTTTTTAGTTTACAATTTATCACTTTCAGTTCTGCTTCACTACATGTGGAGGCAAATTTCCGATGTTGTTTATGAAGCTTTATGCAAAGTAGTTCTTTACTAATTTTACTCTTAATTCACAACTGTTATGTAAAGCTAAGTTTGTGTCAGTTAGGATGAAATTTGAAAAAAATAGGCATGACAGGAATTTTGAGTAAAAAAAAGGCAGGATGAGACACTTGCAATAAAAAGAAAGTCAGGATGACAATTTAGGTAAAAAAAAGTCAGGATAAACTAAAAAATAAAGGCAGGACCGAATACAGTGAAAAGAAAAGGCAGGACAGACAATACAACTAAAAAAAATGCAGGACAACATTTTTCATCCAAGTACCCCCACCCCCCACCCACCCCATAAAAATCAAATGGTAGCTCCCTTAATTGTGGTCTGTGTCCTATTTTATAGGCCCAAAACCACAATTAATGACCCTACTTTTCGTTGTATAGTTCCCTATAATTAAAGTGTATTTTCTCTTTCTTTTTTTTTCTTTGCCATTTCTTAGTTTTTAGTGAGTGGAAATGAAAGAAGAGAGGTGAAATACATTTTTGTTGAATGTATTTTAACTGATTTTTTAATGACCCCACTTTTCGTTGATCACGAATATAGTTCCCTATTATTAAAGTGTATTTTCTCTTTCTTTTTTTTCCCTTGCCTTTTTCATTCATTTCTTAGTTTTTAAGGGGTGGAAATGAAAGAAGAGAGGTGAAATAAATTTTTGTTGAATGTATTTTAACTGATTTTAATATGGAAAGAGTGATTAGGCCAAGTGCAAAAAGGTGATATTTACAGTTTTTGGAACATCTCTTGACTTGTCCATTGGGGTATGGATGTGTATTGGCTAAATTTGTATGATGGGTGAAAGCAATCTATCTCAATTTTGGATATATGTTTGAACTAGTACTATACATTACACATACAATACATTTGACAAAAAGATTCGGTGCAATTTTTTTAATGTGACAAAAAGTTAAAAAGAACTAATAGAGGAATTAATTGTGGTCCGTGGCCTCTTTTATAGGCCCAAGACCACAATTATTGACCCCACTTTTCGTTGTTCACGACTATAGATTAAAGAGTTTTTTTCTTTCTTTTTTTGTTGGTCTTTTATGTTCATTTCTTAGTTTTAGGGGGTGGAAATAAAAGAAGAGAGATGAAATATATTTTTTTTAATGTATTTTAACTGATTTTAATATGGAAAGAGTGATTAGGCCAAAAAGGTGATATTTACAGTTTTTGGAACATCTCTTGACTTGTCCATTGGGGTATGGATGTGTATTGGCTAAATTTTTTTGGACTAGAACTATACATTACACATACAAAACATTTGACAAAAAGATTTGATGCAATTTTTTTAATGTGACAAAAAGTTATAAAGTACTAATAGAGGAATTGATTGTGGTCTGTGGCCTCTTTTATAGGCCAAATACCACAATTAATGACCCCACTTTTCGTTGTTCACGACTATAGTGCCCTATAATTAAAGTGTATTTTTTCTTTCTTTTTTTCTTGGTCTTTTATATTCATTTCTTAGTTTTTAGGGGGTGGAAATGAAAGAAGAGAGGTGAAATAAATTTTTGTTGAATGTATTTTAACTGATTTTAATATGGAAAGAGTGATCAGGCCAAGTGCAAAAAGGTGATATTTACAGTTTTCGGAACATCTCTTGACTTGTTCATTGGGGTATGGATGTGTATTGGCTTGATTTGTATGATGTGTGAAAGCAATATTTTCTGAATTTTGGATATATTTTGAGACAAGAACTATACTTTACACACAAACAAAATTGACAAAAAGATTGGGTGCAATTTTTTTAATGTGACAAAAATTATAAAGAACCAATAGAGGAATTAATTGTGGTCTGTGGCCTTTTTTATAGGGCAAATACCACAATTTATGACCCCACTTTTGGTTGTTCACGAATATAGTTCCCTATAATTAAAGTGTATTTTTTTCTTTCTTTTTTTCTTGGTTTTTTTTATTCATTTCTTAGTTTTTAGGGGATGGAAATGAAAGAAGAGAGGTGAAATAATTTTTTGGTGAATGTATTTTAACTGATTTTAATATGGAAAGAGTGATTAGGCCAAGTGCAAAAAGGTGATATTTACAGTTTTTGGAACATCTCTTGACTTGTCCATTGGGGTATGGATGTGTATTGGCTTGATTTGTATGATGTGTGAAAGCAATATTTTCTGAATTTTGGATATATTTTTAGACAAGAACTATACATTACACATACAAAACATTTGACAAAAAGATTGGGTGCAATTTTTTTAATGTGACAAAAAGTTATAAAGAACAAATAGAGGAATTAATTGTAGTCTGTGGCCTTTTTTATAGGGCAAATACCACAATTTATGACCCCTCTTTTGGTTGTTCACGAATATAGTTCCCTATAATTAAACTGGTTTTTTTTCTTTCTTTTTTTCTTGGATATATTTTTGGACTAGTACTCTACATTACACATACAATACATTTGACAAAAAGATTCGGTGCAATTTTTTTAATGTGACAAAAAGTTATAAAGAACTAATAGAGGAATTAATTGTAGTCTGTGGCCTCTTTTATAGGCCCAATTCCACAATTATTGACCCCACTTTTCGTTGTTCACGACTATAGTTCCCTATGATTAAAGTGTTTTTTTCTTTCTTTTTTTCTTGGTCTTTTATGTTCATTTCTTAGTTTTTAGGGGATGGAAATGAAAGAAGAGAGGTGAAATAATTTTTTGGTGAAAGTATTTTAACTGATTTTAGTATGAAAAGTGTGATCAGGCCAAGTGCAAAAAGGTGATATTTACAGTTTTCGGAACATCTCTTGACTTGTCCATTGGGGTATGGATGTGTATTGGCTTGATTTGTATGATGTGTGAAAGCAATATATTCTGAATTTTGGATATATTTTGAGACAAGAACTATACTTTACACACAAAAAAAATAGACAAAAAGATTGGGTGCAATTTTTTTATAGGCCCAATACCACAATTAACGACCCCACTTTTCGTTGTTCACGAATATAGTTCCCTATAATTAAAGTGGTTTTTTTTTCTTGCTTTTTTCTTTGTCTTTTTTATTCATTTCTTAGTTTTTAGGGGGTGGAAATGAAAGAAGAGAGGTGAAATAAATTTTTGTTGAATTTATTTTAACTGATTTTAATATGGAAAGAGTGATAAGGCCAAGTGCAAAAAGGTGATATTGACAGTTTTTTTGAACATCTCTTGACTTGTCCATTGGGGTATGGATGTGTATTGGCTAAATTTGTATGATGTAAAAAAGCAATCTTTTCTGAATTTTGGATATATTTTTAGACAAGAACTATACATTACACACAAAAAAATTGACAAAAAAATTCGGTGCAATTTTTTTAAATGTGACAAAAAGCTATAAAGTTCTAATAGAGGAATTGATTGTGGTCTGTGGCCTCTTTTATAGGCCCAATACCACAATTAACGACCCCACTTTTCGTTGTTCACGAATATAGTTCCCTATAATTAAAGTGGTTTTTTTTCTTGCTTTTTTCTTTGTCTTTTTTATTCATTTCTTAGTTTTTAGGGGGTGGAAATGAAAGAAGAGAGGTGAAATAATTTTTTGTTGAATTTATTTTAACTGATTTTAATATGGAAAGAGTGATAAGGCCAAGTGCAAAAAGGTGATATTGACAGTTTTCGGAACATCTCTTGACTTGTCCATTGGGGTATGGATGTGTATTGGCTAAATTTGTATGATGTAAAAAAGCAATCTTTTCTGAATTTTGGATATATTTTTAGACAAGAACTATACATTACACACAAAAAAAATTGACAAAAAGATTCGGTGCAATTTTTTTATTGTGACAAAAAGCTCTAAAGTACTAATAGAGGAATTGGTTGTGGTCTGTGGCCTCTTTTATAGGCCCAATACCACAATTATTGACCCCACTTTTCGTTGTTCACGACTATAGTGCCCTATAATTAAAGTGTATTTTTCTTTCTTTTTTCTTGGTCTTTTTCATTCATTTCTTAGTTTTTAGGGGGTGGAAATGAAAGAAGAGAGGTGAAATAAATTTTTGTTGAATGTATTTTAACTGATTTTATTATGGAAAGAGTGATTAGGCCAAGTGCAAAAAGGTGATATTTACAGTTTTTGGAACATCTCTTGACTTGTCCATTGGGGTATGGATGTGTATTGGCTAAATTTGTATTATGTGTGAAAGCAATCTATCTGAATTTTGGATATATTTTTGGACTAGTACTATACATTACACATACAAAACATTTGACAAAAAGATTCGGTGCATTTTTTTAATGTGACAAAAAGTTATAAAGAACAAATAGAGAAATTAATTGTAGTCTGTGGCCTTTTTTATATGCCAAATACCACAATTAATGACCCCACTTTTCGTTGTTCACGACTATAGTTCCCTATAATTAAAGTGTATTTTTTCTTTCTTTTTTTTCTTGGTCTTTTTCATTCATTTCTTAGTTTTTAGATGTGGAAATGAAAGAAGAGACTAGGTTAAATAAATTTTTGTTGAATGTATTTTAACTGATTTGAATATGCAAAGAGTGATTAGGCCAAGTGCAAAAAGGTGATATTTTCAGTTTTTGGAACATCTCTTGACTTGTCCATTGGGGTATGGATGTGTATTGGCTAAATTTATATGATGTGTGAAAGCAATATTTTCTGAATTTTGGATATATTTTTAGACAAGAACTATACATTACACACAAAAAAAATTGACAAAAAGATTCGGTGCAATTTTTTTATTGTGACAAAAAGCTTTAAAGTACTAATAGAGGAATTGATTATGGTCTGTGGCCTCTTTTATAGGCCCAATATCACAATTATTGACCCGACTTTTCGTTGTTCACGACTATAGTGCCCTATAATTAAAGTGTTATTTTTCTTGCTTTTTTTCTTGGTCTTTTTCATTCATTTCTTAGTTTTTAGGGGGTGGAAATGAAAGAAGAGAGGTGAAATAAATTTTTGTTGAATGTATTTCAACTGATTTTATTATGGAAAGAGTGATTAGGCCAAGTGCAAAAAGGTGATATTTACAGTTTTTGGAACATCTCTTGACTTGTCAATTGGGGTATGGATGTGTATTGGCTAAATTTGTATGATGTGTGAAGGCAATCTATCTGAATTTTTGATATATTTTTGGACTAGTACTATACATTACACATACAAAACATTTGACAAAAAGATTCGGTGCAATTTTTTTAATGTGACAAAAAGTTATAAAGAACAAGTAGAGGAATTAATTGTAGTCTGTGGCCTCTTTTATAGGCCAAATACCACAATTAATGACCCCACTTTTGGTTGTTCACGAATATAGTTCCCTATAATTAAAGTGGTTTTTTTTTTCTTTCTTTTTTTCTTGGTCTTTTTTATTCATTTCTTAGTTTTTAGGGTGTGGAAATGAAAGAAGAGAGGTGAAATAAATTTTTGTTGAATTTATTTTAACTGATTTTAATATGGAAAGAGTGATGAGGCCAAGGGCAAAAAGGTGATATTGACAGTTTTCGGAACATCTCTTGACTTGTCCATTGGGGTATGGATGTGTATTGGCTAAATTTGTATGATGTAAAAAAGCAATCTTTTCTGAATTTTGGATATATTTTTAGACAAGAACTATACATTACACACAAAAAAAATTGACAAAAAGATTCGGTGCAATTTTTTTAATGTGACAAAAAGCTATAAAGTACTAATAGAGGAATTGATTGTGGTCTGTGGCCTCTTTTATAGGCCCAATACCACAATTAACGACCCCACTTTTCGTTGTTCCCGAATATAGTTCCCTATAATTAAAGTGTATTTTTTTCTTTCTCTTTTTCTTTGTCTTTTTTATTCATTTCTTAGTTTTTAGGGGGTGGAAATGAAAGAAGAGAGGTGAAATAAATTTTTGTTGAATTTATTTTAACTGATTTTAATATGGAAAGAGTGATAAGGCCAAGTGCAAAAAGGTGATATTGACAGTTTTTTGAACATCTCTTGACTTGTCCTTTGGGGTATGGATGTGTATTGGCTAAATTTGTATGATGTAAAAAAGCAATCTTTTCTGAATTTTGGATATATTTTTAGATAAGAACTATACATTACACACAAAAAAATTGACAAAAAGATTCGGTGCAATTTTTTTAATGTGACAAAAAGCTATAAAGTTCTAATAGAGGAATTGATTGTGGTCTGTGGCCTCTTTTATAGGCCCAATACCACAATTAACGACCCCACTTTTCGTTGTTCACGAGTATAGTTCCCTATAATTAAAGTGTTTTTTTTTTCTTGCTTTTTTCTTTGTCTTTTTTATTCATTTCTTAGTTTTTAGGGGGTGGAAATGAAAGAAGAGAGGTGAAATAATTTTTTGTTGAATTTATTTTAACTGATTTTAATATGGAAAAAGTGATAAGGCCAAGTGCAAAAAGGTGATATTGACAGTTTTCGGAACATCTCTTGACTTGTCCATTGGGGTATGGATGTGTATTGGCTAAATTTGTATGATGTAAAAAAGCAATCTTTTCTGAATTTTGGATATATTTTTAGACAAGAACTATACATTACACACAAAAAAAATTGACAAAAAGATTCGGTGCAATTTTTTTTTGTGACAAAAAGCTTTAAAGTACTAATAGAGGAATTAATTGTGGTTCGTGGCCTTTTTTATAGGCCAAATACCACAATTAATGACCCCACTTTTCGTTGTTCACGACTATAGTTCCCTATAATTAAAGTGTATTTTTTCTTTCTTTTTTCTTGGTCTTTTTCATTCATATCTTAGTTTTTAGGGGGTGGAAATGAAAGAAGAGAGGTGAAATAAATTTTTGTTGAATGTATTTTAACTGATTTTATTATGGAAAGAGTGATTAGGCCAAGTGCAAAAAGGTGATATTTACAGTTTTTGGAACATCTCTTGACTTGTCAATTGGGGTATGGATGTGTATTGGCTAAATTTGTATGATGTGTGAAAGCAATCTATCTGAATTTTTGATATATTTTTGGACTAGTACTATACATTACACATACAAAACATTTGACAAAAAGATTCGGTGCAATTTTTTTAATGTGACAAAAAGTTATAAAGAACAAATAGAGGAATTAATTGTGGTCTGTGGCCTCTTTTATAGGCCCAATACCACAATTATTGACCCCACTTTTCGTTGTTCATGACTATAGTGCCCTATAATTAAAGTGTATTTTTTCTTTCTTTTATTTTTTGGTCTTTTTCATTCATTTCTTAGTTTTTAGATGTGGAAATGAAAGAAGAGAGGTGAAATAAATTTTTTGTTGAATGTATTTTAACTGATTTTAATATGGAAAGAGTGATTAGGCCAAGTGCAAAAAGGTGATATTTTCAGTTTTTGGAACATCTCTTGACTTGTCCATTGGGGTATGGATGTGTATTGGCTAAATTTGTATGATGTGTGAAAGCAATATTTTCTGAATTTTGGATATATTTATAGACAAGTACTAAACATTATACACAAAAAAAATTGACAAAAAGATTCGGTGCAATTTTTTTAATGTGACAAAAATTATAAAGAATCAATAGAGGAATTAATTGTGGTCCGTGGCCTCTTTTATAGGCCCAAGCCCACAATTATTGACCCCACTTTTCGTTGTATACGACTATAGTGCCTTATAATTAAAGTGTATTTTGTCTTTCTTTTTTCTTGGTCTTTTTTTCATTCATTTTTTAGTTTTTAGGGGGTGGAAATGAAATAAGAGAGGTGAAATAAATTTTTGTTGAATGTATTTTAACTGATTTTAATATGGAAAGAGTGATTAGGCCAAGTGCAAAAAGGTGATATTTACAGTTTTTGGAACATCTCTTGACTTGTCCATTGGGGTATGGAAGTGTATTGGCTAAATTTGTATGATGTGTGAAAGCAATCTATCTGAATTTTGGATATATTTTTGGACTAGTACTATACATTACACATACAAAACATTTGACAAAAAGATTCGGTGCAATTTTTTTAATGTGACAAAAAGTTATAAAGTACTAATAGAGGAATTAATTCTGGTCTGTGGCCTCTTTTATAGGCCCAATACCACAATTATTGACCCCACTTTTCGTTGTTCACGACTATAGTGGTCTTTTTCATTCATTTCTTAGTTTTTAGATGTGGAAATGAAAGAAGAGAGGTGAAATAAATTTTTGTTGAATGTATTTTAACTGATTTTAATATGGAAAGAGTGATAAGTGCAAAAAGGTGATATTTACAGTTTTCGGAACATCTCTTGACTTGTCCATTGGGGTATGGATGTGTATTGGCTTAATTTGTATGATGTAAGAAAGCAATCTTTTCTGAATTTTGGATATATTTTTAGACAAGAACTATACATTACACACAAAAAAAAATTGACAAAAAGATTCGGTGCAATTTTTTTAATGTGACAAAAAGCTATAAAGTACTAATAGAGGAATTAATTGTGGTCTGTGGCCTCTTTTATAGGCCCAATACCACAATTATTGACCCCACTTTTCGTTGTTCATGACTATAGTGCCCTATAATTAAAGTTTATTTTTTCTTTCTTTTTTTTCTTGGTCTTTTTCATTCATTTCTTAGTTTTTAGATGTGGAAATGAAAGAAGAGAGGTGAAATAAATTTTTGTTGAATGTATTTTAACTGATTTTAATGTGGAAAGAGTGATTAGGCCAAGTGGAAAAAGGTGATATTTACAGTTTTTGGAACATCTCTTGACTTGTCCATTGGGGTATGGATGTGTATTGGCTAAATTTGTATGATGTGTAAAAGGTCCGTGTATATCTGCGTCCATTCGTTTTTCGTTTTGAAATATCAAAAACAAAAAACAAAAAACGAAAGCGTTTTCATTTTTCGTTTTTGATTTCTTAAAAACTAAAATGAAAAACGAAAGTGTTTTCATTTTTCGTTTTTGATTTCTTAAAAACCAAAATGAAAAACAAGAGTGTTTTCGTTTTTCGTTTTTGATTTCACAAAACGAAAAACGAAAAACAAAAGTATTTTCATTTTTCATTTTAAATTTTTCAAAAACTAAAATCGAAAAATGAAAGTGTTTTCATTTTTTCATTTTTGATTTCACAAAAACAAAAAACGAAAAATGAAAAACGAAAGTGTGTTCAATTTATCTTTCCCATACTTTTTTTAATTGTCATTCAATTGACATTTAAAGGTAACAATGTTGTCGATTTTTTTACATACCAAAAGGGTGAACATAAAGTTTTGTATATAATTTTTAATTAATTATTTCTCGATTTATAATGTAAAATGTTTTCTTTTCTTGATGTACAGTCATTGATAGTAAATGTTGATAATGCAAACACTCCGGTATTCATTCTACTTAATGTAGACAAAATAGACCGCATGACTTCTGAATTGAACTACTGCGATAAAGTAATCAAAGACTTTCAAATTACCGTGTTTATATTTTTGATAAAGAATTAATTATTATATTTAAATATTAAACGAATCACAAATTTAAATTGTACAATATAATATTATATAAAGGTGGTACAAATAAATAGATTGATGACAATATCACACTAACAAGGGAGGTAACTACTTTTGAAGCTAACACGAAAACTAGCCCGGTCGTTAAAGTATACATGCACAGTGGTTGTGAGATCAATACTACTTAATCGAAGATAATGTCGACGGATGCAAAAGTCTTTAACAATCTGAACAATATGGGTGGGTGAACTTTACTTTTAAGTTTAGATAGGTCGATCCAAGATTATTAGAATTGATTAAAGGTCCATCTGCCAGTATTTTACGAACATCGAGGACGATAATGTATTTTGCTTGATCAATTGATTAAAAAACAAATTTCTGCAATTTCACAATTCAAACCGGGATATTAAAGCATTCAATTATTTTGCCATTTGGAGCCTATTCGGTATTAGTTTTGCTTATTTGTGAAGACTATAAGGTGATATTAACTAGATGCTGTTGATGGGGGATATTGGAATTGAGAATAGTGGACAAAAATATAAATGAAAGAGACAATGGACCAAGAAATAAATAAAATAGCTAGAATACTGGTGTTAAAATGTAATGTAGTTTGTCTCTGGGAGATTGTTATTGGTTATTATACGGTTTCTCTTTATTTCTATGTCTATTAATTAAGAAGCGTGATTTCATTATTTGCCAACATATTACTTATTTTGCAAACTACCATAGATTTCAGGTAATTGTTTTGCATAAAACCACATTGGAGTCCCTGTATTTTTTTTTCTCAAGTGGACCTCAGTTACCCAACCTATCCCATCATTACATAAAAGTTAATAAACAAATTTCTACGGCAATACTTTTGTCCGCACAATGTGTAAAGGGGAGCTGGGAAGCTGGATAAAAAAAAATCAAGGTTGCTGTTTGGCTTATTTTTTCAAAGATAGGTCCAAAGTTGGGGTCGAACACCCAACCCCACCCTTACCGAAAATGTAATTAAAATTGTCCCCACTAGGCGCAAAGGGAAGCTGGGTAGCTGAGGTCTACAGTAGAAAAATCCAGGGTGTTGTTCTGCTTAGTTTTTTTCTTCTAAAGTAGGTCTAAAGTTGAGGACGGATACCCTACCCAACCCTTACCGGACAGTTAATAAAACAAATCTGCGGCAATACTTTTTTCTGCACTAGGTGAGAACTTAAGTTAGAGATCTAGGGCCTACTTGATCAAAATTACAAGTTAATTTATAACACGGATTAATCTTTTTTATTTTTAGCTAATAAATAATGTTCTTGCCCACCATACTTCGAATACAAAAAATAAACCTTTTGTCCAATTATATTTAAGCGGAATCCACTAGTTCAGAGGTAGAATGTTTTGTAAAAACAGTTTTGTGTGGCAAAAAGTTAAAGGTTTCTTTTAATGCAGAATAATTATTATTCAGTTTCATGAACTATTTGACAGGATGACGATAATAAAGAAAGCTATTTCACACAATAGTGCAATTTTGCCATCATTTAAAAAAAATCATAATTATTTACGATTCTATAAACACTCAAAAGTGTTGACTATTTAAAACGTAAAGCGGGCACTACGCTGTGTAATATATCGAAAGCGATTGATTTGATAATATAGTGGTTATTTATTAATTAAAACATTTGAAGTACGTTTGAGTCTTATGCAACATTTGTGGTTATTTATTAATTAAAACATTTGAAGTACGTTTGAGTCTTATGCAACATTTGTGTTTATTTAAATATTTGAAAACTGGCTGCTACCGACTGGCTGCTTGAGCCTGGTCTCACAAACTCCGCATTTTCATTACAGCTGATTACATTGAGTGTGTAGACAAAGGTTATATCTTTTGTTTGCTTGCTTGTTAGCTGAACCGTGAAGTCATTATTAGGTAAGGTATACTACCCTCCTGTAGAAGGATCCTAGTCCTACAGACAGATTGATTGGTTACCTGTCGAACTATTCTACTCTGAAAGGAGGGTAGTTTACCTAATCTAATAATACAAGCAAGCTAACCAAGGATGCTACCTTTGCCTACACACTCAATGCAATCGGCTGTAACTTCTTTACATAAAAGGTTGCAACACCTTGCCAAATTATTGGGTTCCAATAAACGTTTGGAAAATGAAGTCAATGTGCTTTCCCATAGGGTTTTATGCAGAACAATTACCGGAAATCTATTATGGAAGCTTGCAAAAACAATATCAAAATCGAAATCTAACTGAACAATGAAGTTACTCACATTAAAAAAGATTGAGACATTGAAGGCCAAATAAGTTTTCATATTTCATATTCTTGCGTGTCTTATTTTAATCAGACAGTAATTACAAAGAAATTTAATATTAAGACAAAAATTAATGTAGAGTTTCATTTATAAAATTAACACTACAATACAAATAAAGGATTCTCAAATGATCATGACTTTGCTTGAAGTAAAATGACCAATCAATCAATCAATCAATTGATCAATCAATAAAATTGAGAATAGAAATAAAAAATGTGTAAAAAAGACAACAGCCTAACCAAAGAGCACAGACGAAGGCTACCAATGGGTCTTCAACACAACGAGACAATCCCTCAACCAGAGGCGGGCTTCAGCTGGTCTCTAAATAAAAATATACTAGAACACACCCGCGAAATCGCGGGCATATACAGCTTGTGAACTGTTGTAGAATGATGTTTGTAAAAGAAAAGTATGTATCATGGAGAATTTTAGAAAAGGTATCAAATACCCTCTCTCTTTTTCGAATTCCAAAGTTCGATATTTGTTTCCTTTCTGTTAAATTCAACCATTTTCGTGTTTCTGGCCTCAGACCACAATTATTCTTTTACTTTGCTACAATGCATTAATTAAATTAAAAATTTGCACCGCTTCAAACATGAAATAAATGTAACTACTTATATATAGACCATTATTAGTCTAATAAAATATGCTTCTAGGACAATCGGATCCATCAGTGCTTTTTCTTTTGAGAGCCTTATTTACATGCCAATGGTAGGATATGAATCTTGCAAAAAAGACTAAGACCGACTAAGGCTAATTTGAGGGGTGGTCAGAGGGGTCCTGATCCCGAAATCCCGGTTTTAAAAACATTAAATCCCGAGATGCAGAGTTTAAAGAAATTCATATACCGAAATCGAAAGATATATTCCCGGATCCGGTATTGATCAATCCCCAGATCCCGAGCTTAAAAACACCCGATCCCGAAGTCCAGAAAAAGGTCCGAGTCTCTACCCTACTTTCATTTTTTCCAAATCACTACTTTCACTTTCAACAATATATTTTTATGCCCCATTTATGTGCATTATGTTTTCTAGTCTGTACACCCGTGCGTTCGTTCGTTCGTTCGTTCGTTCGTGACGTCCGTCCGTCTGTCCCGCTTCAGGTTAAAATTTTTGGTCGAGGTAGTTTTTGATGAAGATGAAGTCCAATCAACTCGAAACTTAGTAAATATAGTGCCGAGGTGGCATCTGTGTACTATGGACAAATTCTTGTTTCCACATGTTTTACTTATTTTAATATATAGGCAACTGGTATGACCCCTTAAATAATAAACATTTCAAAGAAAACAGTAGACAGAATACAGAGAGGATCTATATATTAAAGTAGCATAATCGTAGTTTACATGTAGATAAAACGCGTAAAATAATTGTCCTCTCTAAGAAGGTATAATAGTTGTGGTTCTTGCGATCTAAACATCATGATATGGAGTACGCTCTGATTGGCTTATTTATTTTTCGATTTTTGTTATCTATCATACGATTGGTTGTTTTAAACCGGAAGTCTTATCTATGACTAAAAGTCAGTCTGATGACGGAATCAATATCCGGACTCCTACTTTGTGGTTTTTCTCCAAAAATAACTCAATCTGAATAATCATAAGAATGGATGACAAATGCGACTATGCATGTTACCTATAGAACACAGAGGCATGGTGATTAATTAATCGTGGTCGCAAGAGAAGCGACACACAAAATGAGGTCTTCTCGTTTAATAGTATAGATACTAGTTATGTGAAAATAAACGTCACACTTAACTTAGATAAAAAAAAAACACATAAAAAACTAGCAAAGACCGGATTCTCCTGACTTGGGACAGGCGCAAAAATGCGGCGGGGTTAAACATGCTTTGTGAGATCTCAACCCTCCAACTATTCAACTATAGCCAGCTAATGTAAAATAAACAAACACACACAATTATGTACAGAAAAACTCAGTTTAAAAGAAATCTGAGTCCGATGTCAGAAAAGTAAACAAAAGAAACTATGCAAAATAAATATGATTCATAAATTGACAAAGAACTACTAGCAGTAACTTACATGCCAGCCCCAGACCCCAATTAAACATATCGAAATGACATATAGATATAAGAAGATGTGGTATGAGTGGCAATGAGACAACTCTCCATGCAAGTCACAGTTTGTAAAAGTAAACTATTATAGGTCAAAGTACCCTCTTCAACACGAATCCTTGGCTCACACCAAATAGCAAGTTATAAAGATCCCCAAAAATGACTATTGTAAAACCATTCAAACGGGAAAACCAACGGTCTAAACTATATAAAAAACGAGAAGCGAGAACCACATCAACAAACGACAACTACTGTTTTTGTGTGTGATTATTTGATTACTAGACCAAATATTTCATGATTTTTTTATTATCTAGGACTGTATTTTTGATTAATGATTGATTACCAAGTTTAATAAAAACCTAGTGTGTGTATAGCAAACATATTAACTTTGGCTTGAAAGACGTTTATGCGTTTTTCCCTCGGCCAAATTGATAAGAATAAAATCCTAAGATTGAACGCGTTCGTTCAATAATCTTATTAAAATTCATATCTATATTAATGTTCTCATACACATAAGTATAACGAAATCAGAGATATACCTTTTTATTAGATTAGTTCTTCTAATTTACAAATGTAGCATTTTTATCTGAAGTAAATTTACTAACTTCTTTAATTAAGAATTTGAATAAGAATATGTCCATAGTACATAAATGACCCACTCGCACTATCATTTTCCATGTCTAGTGGACCGTGAAATTGAGGGTCAGAACTCTATATTTGGCATTAAAATTAAAAAGATCATATGATAGAGAATATGTGTACTGAGTTTTGCGAGAAATATGAATACCTACTCAAATCCAATCTATTAGAAAAATCGAGTTATTACAGTGTCCACCATGCACTTACACTGTATTAATATTAATATAATAAAATAGAATGATATACAAATGGATGAAAATCATATATACAAGATGTAGTAACTGTAATATACAAATATTAATATAACATATACAAACAAACCAGAATGTACTGATTTGTATCACTACAATATACTACAGGACATATACAAGATATTACATTGAAGTTGATTCCCTGTAATGTATTCACCACACACGAAAGAATTTGTCTCAGAAAGAAAATTTTATCTGTATATTAACCTCACTTTCAGGTATAGAGATGTGATATTTTTTTCTGAAACAAGTGCTTGTGACAATCCAAAAGAACTTGCAGTCATTCGATGTTCACTACTTCAGTACTTTGATTGTTTGACAACGATGTATAAATACCCTGCCACATTCGGTATGTGTTTTTGTTAGATGTTTTTTTCATCTGTTTTGTATCGATCTCATGCGTTAAGCCCTTTTTCGATGATTTGTATAGTTTGTTCTTATGCTGTGCTGTAACAAACTGTTTCAGGTTCAGGGGAGGATTCAGCGCTCACAAACATGTTAAACTCCGCCATATATTGCATGTGCCTGTTCCAACCCAGGAGCATGTAGTTCAGTGGTTGTTGTTTGTTTATGTCTTCATATTTGTTTTTCGTAATTTATGTTGTTTTAAAATAGGCCGTTATTTTTCTCAATTGAACTGTTTCATATTTTTCATTTCATGGACTATTGTCATGATTGTAGCCGACAATACCGTATGTTTTTTTCTCATTGTTGAAGGTTATATGGTTGCTTGTATATAACTGCTTACATCCACTACATTTGAACATTGTGGGATAGTTGACTCATTTGCAATAATACCATATCTCCTTATTAAAAAGTTGAGGGGGGGAGGGGTTGTATTTCTTTGGAAAGTTTCAATGTTTTTCACCAAGGTCACCCAGTTTGAATAGAATATTTTGACATTTTGCTGTGCTCTTGGATTTGAATTAAGAGCCAACCAGAGCTCAGGGCCTGTTGGTGGGTAGTTGATGACTATGGTAAGCTCTGGATGTCTTTTTGAGTATTACATACATGTACGGTGATTTGGTGATGTCTTCATGTCATGCATTATCCCATTATATATATATATAATATGCAGTGCAGGCGATTTTGTGTCACGATATCACAGTAGCATGGGTTAGAATCCCGGCGTGGGAAGAACCAAAAATTTGCGAAAGCAAATTTACAGATCTAACATTGTTGGGTTGATGTTTAGACGAGTTGTATATATATATACAACTCGTCTAAACATCAATATATATCATGTGTATACATCAACCCAACAATGTATCAAACATCAACCCAACAACTCGTCTAAACATCAACCCAACAATATATATATATATATATATATATATATATATATATATATATATATATATATATATATATATATAATTACTTTATATAGACAGCTTATCAGTCAACCTGATCTATCAAAGTAGCTCTCCTAGCCTTTTGTATAGTCAGACGAGAAACAAGATATAAACTGACTTAGCTTGGTATATACATGTATATTTAATATACTCATATAAATATAAAAAAGAAGATGTGGTATGATTGTCAATGAGACAACTCTCCACAAGAGACCAAAATAACACAGAAATTAAAAACTATAAATCACCGTACGGCCTTCAACAATGAGCAAAGCCCATACCACATAGTAAGCTATAAAAGGGCCCGAAATAACAATGCAAAACAATTCAAACAAGAAAACTAACGGCCTAATTTATGTACAAAAATTGAATGAAAAACAAAAATGTACCACATAAACAAACGACAACCACTGAATATAAACGGGCTCTTGACTTGGGACAGGCACATACATTTAGAATGAGGCGGGGTTAAACATTTTTAGCGGGATCCAAAATTCAAGTCAAATTGATATTTGAAAACAACATAAAAATAAAAAAGTATAAAAAAAAATTATTTTAATAATTGTTGAAAATATGATTGTGTTTGTGAGTGGAAAACTGCTTGAAATTGTAGAAATATTCGAAAGTAGCTCTCTCGTTTTGTGTTGCAGCTACGTTAAAGGAACACCAATCAAGTAATCGATCTTTATAACTATATGGATTAAATATTCAATGGTATAAAATATCATGTTCTGCTTGTCGTACACTCAATAATACTTAAGTTGGAATAGATCTACGAAGACTCAAGAACGGGCATGTGTGGTCTGGCAATTGTACATGCCGACGGCACAGATGTCCAGATATTGCTCGGACGATGTTTTGAGAAGTTACGATGCTACCGGACATGGAAAATTAAACTGTTACAGTATATTACAGAACACAAAACTGGCTATCTTTGCTGTAAACACAAGTTAAAGCTGACAAGGGTTACATTAAAGCTAAAAATCCCAACCCCACGGCATCAAATAATGTACACGGGACAAAATCGCACACAATATATAGAAAAAATACAAATTATTAATGAACAGGGCTTTTATTCTTGTTCTTCATCTTGAAAGTAGCGGGAGGGTCTTCAACGAGAAACCGGACCATTGATACTCATTATACAAAAGTAACATGGGTTAGTGCATCGGACTACAAAAACAGAAGTTCCTGGTTCGATCCACGTTCCGGGGAGAACATTGCCTATCCACTATTAATAAATATGTTTAAACTAATAATAGCCACACACTTCACTATGTAGATTACATTGTTTTTTCTTCATCCTACATATGTCTTTTGATATTGCTTCTACATGTAAATACTAAAAGTCTTACACTGTATCTATATATTTTGCTCCGAGACCAGAACATAATAAAAAAATAAGACAAAACTTGCGCTTTAGATTAAGAAAAGGTCCGAAGATTTTGTAAAAAAATTTCCAGTTCTTCCGGGGTCCTTGAGCCCTTCCCTCGCCAAAATATAGTTTGCTTTATTTGTAATAGAGGCTAGTTACGCTTCTATATTATCATCTTATATCAACCTCTCCAAACTTAAAAGTTAAGATCACGCATCCTTAGTGTTTAGATTGATAAAGACGTTTGCATCCGTCGACATTTTCTTTGATTAAAATAATATTGATCTGACAACCGCTGTTCATGTATACTTTAACGACCGGGCTAGTTTTCTTGTTAGTTTTAAAAGTAGTTACCTCCCTTGTTAGTGTGATGTTGTCATCAATCTATTTATTTGTACCACCTTTATATAATATTATATTGTACAATTTAAATTTGTGATTCGTTTAATATTTAAATATAATAAATAATTCTTTATCAAAGATATACACAAGGTAATTTGAAAGTCTTTAATTACTTTATCACCGTAGTTCAATTCAGAAGTCATGCGGTCTATTTTGTCTACATTATATTGAATGAATACCGGAGTGTTCGCATTAGCAACAATTACAATCAGTAACTGTACATCAAGAAAAGGAAACATTTTACATTATAAATCGAGAAATAATTAAAATTATATACAAAACTTTATGTTCACCCTTTTGGTATGTAACAAAAATCGACAACATTGTTATAATTTCATTGTCTGAAGCACCTTTAAATGAATGACAAATGACAACATTGTCATTTTTTGAATGACAATTAAAAACAGTGTGGGAAAGATAAATTGAACACACTTTCGCTTCTCGTTTTTCGTTTTTTGTTTTTGTGAAATCAAAAATGAAAAATGAACACACTTTCATTTTTCGATTTTAGTTTTTGAGAAATCAAAAATGAAAAATGAAAATACTTTTGTTTTTCGTTTTTCGTTTTGTGAAATCAAAAACGAAAAACGAAAACACTTTTGTTTTTCATTTTGGTTTTTAAGAAATCAAAAACGAAAAATGAAAACACTTTCGTTTTTTGTTTCTGTTTTTGATATTTCAAAACGAAAAACGAATGGACGCAGATATACACGGACCGTGAAAGTAATATATTCTGAATTTTGGATATATTTTTAGACAAGTACTATACATTACACATACAAAACATTTGACAAAAAAGTTCGGTGCAATTTTTTGAATGTAACAAAAAGTTATAAAGAACAAATAGAGGAATTAATTGTAGTCTGTGGCCTCTTTTATAGGCCAAATACCACAATTAATGACCCCACTTTTCGTTGTTCACAAATATAGTTCACTATAATTAAAGTGTTTTTTTCTTTCTTTTTTTCTTGCTCTTTTTCATTCATTTCTTAGTTTTTAGGGGGTGGACATGACAGAAGAGAGGTGAAATAAATTTTTGTTGAATGTATTTAACTGATTTTAATATGGAAAGAGTGATAAGGCCAAGTGCAAAAAGTTGATATTTACAGTTTTCGAAACATCTCTTGACTTGTCCATTGGGGTATGGATGTTTATTGGCTAAATTTGTATGATGTGTGAAAGCAATATTTTCTGAATTTTGGATATATTTTTAAACAAGTACTATACATTACACACAAAAAAAAATTGACAAAAAAATTCGGTGCAATTTTTTTAATGTGACAAACAAGTTATAAAGAACTATTAGAGAAATTAATTGTGGTCTGTGGCCTCTTTTATAGACCCAAGACCACAATTAATGACCCCACTTTTCGTTGTTCACGAATATAGTTCCCTATAATTAAAGTGTTCTTTTTTTCTTTCTTTTTTTCTTGGTCTTTTTCATTCATTTCTTAGTTTTTAGGGGGTGAACATGAAAGAAGAGAGGTGAAATAAATTTTTGTTGAATGTATTTAACTGATTTTAATATGGAAAGAGTGATAAAACCAAGTTCAAAAAGGTGATATTTACATTTTTCGAAACATCTCTTGACTTGTCCATTTGGGTATGGATGTTTATTGGCTAAATTTGTATGATGTGTGAAAGCAATATTTTCTGAATTTTGGATATATTATTAGACAAGAACTATACATTACACACAAAAAAAATTGACAAAAAGATTCGGTGCAATTTTTTTAATGTGACAAAAAGTTATAAAGAACTAATAGAGGAATTAATTGTGGTCTGTGGCCTCTTTTATAGGCCCAATACCACAATTATTGACCCCACTTTTCGTTGTTCACGAATATAGTTCCCTATAATTAAAGTGTTTTTTTTTCTTTCTTTTTTTCTTGGTCTTTTTCATTCATTTCTTAGTTTTTAGGGGGTGGAAATGAAATAAGAGAGGTGAAATAAATTTTTGTTTAATGTATTTTAACTGATTTTAGTATGGAAAGAGGGAAAAGGCCAAGTGCAAAAAGGTGATATTTACAGTTTTCGGAACATCTCTTGACTTGTCCATTGGGGTATGGATGTGTATTGGCTAAATTTGTATGATCATGATGATGTATGAAAGCAATATTTTCTGAAATTTGGATATATTTTTAGACAAGTACTATACATTACACACGAAAAAAATTGACAAAAAAATTCGGTGCAATTTTTTTAATGTGACCTAAAGTTATAAAGAACAAATAGAGGAATTGATTGTGGTCTGTGGCCTCTTTTATAGGCCCAAGACCACAATTAATGACCCCACTTTTCGTTGTTCACGACTATAGTTCCCTATAATTAAAGTGTATTTTTTCTTTCTTTTTTTCTTGGTCTTTTTCATTCATTTCTTAGTTTTTAGGGGGTGGACATGAAAGAAGAGAGGTGAAATAAATTTTTGTTGAATGTATTTAACTGATTTTAATATGGAAAGAGTGATAAGGCCAAGTGCAAAAGGTGATATTTACAGTTTTCGGAACATCTCTGGACTTGTCCATTGGGGTATGGATGTTTATTGGCTAAATTTGTGTAATGTGTGAAAGCAATATTTTCTGAATTTTGGATATATTATTAGACAAGAACTATACATTACACACAAAAAAAATTGACAAAAAGATTCGGTGCAATTTTTTTAATGTGACCTAAAGTTATAAAGAACAAATAGAGGAATTGATTGTGGCCTGTGGCCTCTTTTATAGGCCCAAGACCACAATTAATGACCCCACTTTTCGTTGTTCACGACTATAGTTCCCTATAATTAAAGTGTATTTTTTCTTTCTTTTTTTCTTGGTCTTTTTCATTCATTTCTTAGTTTTTAGGGGGTGGACATGAAAGAAGAGAGGTGATATAAATTTTTGTTGAATGTATTTAACTGATTTTAATATGGAAAGAGTGATAAGGCCAAGTGCAAAAAGGTGATATTTACAGTTTTCGGAACATCTCTGGACTTGTCCATTGGGGTATGGATGTTTATTGGCTAAATTTGTATGATGTGTGAAAGCAATATTTTCTGAATTTTGGATATATTTTTAGACAAGTACTATACATTACACACAAATAAAATTGACAAAAAGATTCGGTGCAATTTTTTTAATGTGACAAAAATTGAAAAGAACTAATAGAGAAATTAATTTTGGTCCGTGGCCTCTTTTATAGGCCCAAGACCACAATCATTGACCCCAATTTTCGTTGTTCACGACTATAGTGCCCTATAATTAAAGTGTATTTTGTCTTTCTTTTTTTCTTGGTCTTTTTCATTCATTTCTTAGTTTTAGGGGGTGGACATGAAAGAAGAGAGGTGAAATAAATTTTTGTTGAGTGTATTTTAACTGATTTTAATATGGAAAGAGTGATTAAGGTGATATTTACAGTTTTCGGAACATCTGTTGACTTGTCCATTGGGGTATGGATGTGTGTATTGGCTAAATTTGTATAATGTCTGAAAGCAATCTTTTCTGAATTTTGGATATATTTTTAGACAAGTACTATACATTACACACGAAAAAAATTGACAAAAAAATTCGCTGCAATTTTTTTAATGTGACCTAAAGTTATAAAGAACAAATAGAGGAATTAATTGTAGTCTGTGGCCTCTTTTATAGGCCAAATACCACAATTAATGACCCCACTTTTCGTTGTTCACGAATATAGTTCCCTATAATTAAAGTGTTTTTTATTCTTCCTTTTTTTCTTGGTCTTTTTCATTCATTTCTTAGTTTTTAGGGGGTGAACATGAAAGAAGAGAGGTGAAATAAATTTTTGTTGAATGTATTTAACTGATTTTAATATGGAAAGAGTGATAAGGCCAAGTGCTAAAAGGTGATATTTACAGTTTTCGAAACATCTCTTGACTTGTCCATTTGGGTATGGATGTTTATTGGCTAAATTTGTATGATGTGTGAAAGCAATATTTTCTGAATTTTGGATATATAATTAGACAAGAACTATACATTACACACAAACAAAATTGACAAAAAGATTCGGTGCAATTTTTTTAATGTGACAAAAAGTTATAAAGAACTAATAGAGGAATTAATTGTGGTCTGTGGCCTCTTTTATAGGCCCAATACCACAATTATTGACCCCACTTTTCGTTGTTCACGAATATAGTTCCCTATAATTAAAGTGTATTTTTCTTTCTTTTTTTCTTGGTCTTTTTCATTCATATCTTAGTTTTTAGGGGGTGGAAATGAAATAAGAGAGGTGAAATAAATTTTTGTTTAATGTATTTTAACTGATTTTAGTATGGAAAGAGGGAAAAGGCCAAGTGCAAAAAGGTGATATTTACAGTTTTCGAAACATCTCTTGACTTGTCCATTGGGGTATGGATATGTATTGGCTAAATTTGTATGATCATGATGATGTATGAAAGCAATATTTTCTGAATTTTGGATATATTTTTAGACAAGAACTATACATTACACACGAAAAAAATTGACAAAAAAATTCGGTGCAATTTTTTAATGTGACCAAAAGTTATAAAGAACAAATAGAGGAATTAATTGTAGTCTGTGGCCTCTTTTATAGGTCAAATACCACAATTAATGACCCCACTTTTCGTTGTTCACGACTATAGTTCCCTATAATTAAAGTGTATTTTTTCTTTCTTTTTTTCTTGGTCTTTTTCATTCAAGTGCAAAAAAGTGATATTTACAGTTTTCGGAACATCTCTGGACTTGTCCATTGGGGTATGGATGTGTATTGGCTAAATTTGTATGATGTGTGAAAGCAATCTACCTGAATTTTGGATATATTTTTTAACTAGTACTATACATTACACATACAAAACATTTGACAAAAAGATTCGGTGCAATTTTTTTAATGTGACAAAAAAGTTATAAAGAACTAATAGAGGAATTAATTGTAGTCTGTGGCCTCTTTTATAGGTTCAATACCACAATTATTGACCCCACTTTTCGTTGTTCACGACTATAGTTCCCTATAATTAAAGTAAATTTTTGTTTTGTTTTTTTTTTTTTGCCTTATTCATTCATTTCTTAGTTTTTAGGACGTGGAAATGAAAAAAGAGAGGTGAAATACATTTTTGTTGAATGTATTTTAACTGATTTTAATATGGAAAGAGTGATTAGGCCAAGTCCAAAAAGGTGATATTTACAGTTTTCGGAACATTTCTTGACTTTTCCATTACGGTATGGATGTGTATTGACTAAATTTGTATGATGTGTGAAAGCAATCTTTCTGAATTTTGGATATATTTTAAAACTAGTACTATACATTACACACACCAAAAAATTGACAAAAAGATTCGGTGCAATTTTTTAAATGTGACAAAAAGTTATAAGTACTAATAGAGGAATTAATTGTGGTCTGTGGCCTCTGTCATAGGCCCAAGACCACAATTAATGACCCCACTTTCCGTTGTTCACGAATATAGTTCTCTATAATTAAAGTGTATTTTTTCTTTCTTTTTTTTTCTTTGCCTTTTTCATTCATTTTTTAGTTTTTAGGGGATGGAACAGAAAGAAGAGAGGTGAAATAAATTTTTGTAGAATGCATTTTAACTGTTTTTAATATGGAAAGAGTGATTAGGCCAAATCCAAAAAGGTGATATTTACAGTTTTCGGAACATTTCTTGACCTTTCCATTGGGTTATGGATGTGTTTTGACTACATTTGTATGATGTGTGAAAGCAATCTTTCTGAATTTTGGATATATTTTTGGACTAGTACTATACATTACACACAGAAAAAAATTGATAAAAAGATTCGGTGCATTTTTTTTAATGTGACAAAAAGTTATAAAGAACTAATAGAGGAATTAATTGTGGTCTGTGTCCTATTTTATAGGCCCAAGACCACAATTAATGACCCCACTTTTCGTTGTTCACGTATATAGTTCCCTATAATTAAAGTGTATTTTTTCTTTCTTTTTTTCTTTGCCTTTTTCATTCATTCCTTAGTTTTTAGGGGGTGGACATGAAAGAAGAGAGGTGAAATAAATTTTTGTTGAATGTATTTAACTGATTTTAATATGGAAAGAGTGATAAGGCCAAGTGCAAAAAGGTGATATTTACAGTTTTCGGAACATCTCTGGACTTGTCCATTGGGGTATGGATGTTTATTGGCAAAATTTGTATGATGTGTGAAAGCAATATTTTCTGAATTTTGGATATATTTTTAGACAAGTACTATACATTACACACGAAAAAAATTGACAAAAAAATTCGGTGCAATTTTTTTAATGTGACCTAAAGTTATAAAGAACAAATAGAGGAATTGATTGTGGTCTGTGGCCTCTTTTATAGGCCCAAGACCACAATTAATGACCCCACTTTTCGTTGTTCACGACTATAGTTCCCTATAATTAAAGTGTATTTTTTCTTTCTTTTTTTCTTGGTCTTTTTCATTCATTTCTTAGTTTTTAGGGGGTGGACATGAAAGAAGAGAGGTGAAATAAATTTTTGTTGAATGTATTTAACTGATTTTAATATGGAAAGAGTGATAAGGCCAAGTGCAAAAAGGTGATATTTACAGTTTTCGGAACATCTCTGGACTTGTCCATTGGGGTATGGATGTTTATTGGCTAAATTTGTGTACTGTGTGAAAGCAATATTTTCTGAATTTTGGATATATTATTAGACAAGAACTATACATTACACACAAAATAAATTGACAAAAAGATTCGGTGCAATTTTTTTAATGTGACCTAAAGTTATAAAGAACAAATAGAGGAATTGATTGTGGCCTGTGGCCTCTTTTATAGGCCCAAGACCACAATTAATGACCCCACTTTTCGTTGTTCACGACTATAGTTCCCTATAATTAAAGTGTATTTTTTCTTTCTTTTTTTCTTGGTCTTTTTCATTCATTTCTTAGTTTTTAGGGGGTGGACATGAAAGAAGAGAGGTGAAATAAATTTTTGTTGAATGTATTTAACTGATTTTAATATGGAAAGAGTGATAAGGCCAAGTGCAAAAAGGTGATATTTACAGTTTTCGGAACATCTCTGGACTTGTCCATTGGGGTATGGATGTTTATTGGCTAAATTTGTATGATGTGTGAAAGCAATATTTTCTGAATTTTGGATATATTTTTAGACAAGTACTATACATTACACACAAATAAAATTGACAAAAAGATTCGGTGCAATTTTTTTAATGTGACAAAAATTGAAAAGAACTAATAGAGGAATTAATTTTGGTCCGTGGCCTCTTTTATAGGCCCAAGACCACAATCATTGACCCCAATTTTCGTTGTTCACGACTATAGTGCCCTATAATTAAAGTGTATTTTGTCTTTCTTTTTTTCTTGGTCTTTTTCATTCATTTCTTAGTTTTAGGGGGTGGACATGAAAGAAGAGAGGTGAAATAAATTTTTGTTGAGTGTATTTTAACTGATTTTAATATGGAAAGAGTGATTAAGGTGATATTTACAGTTTTCGGAACATCTCTTGACTTGTCCATTGGGGTATGGATGTGTATTGGCTAAATTTGTATAATGTCTGAAAGCAATCTTTTCTGAATTTTGGATATATTTTTAGACAAGTACTATACATTACACACGAAAAAAAATGACAAAAAAATTGCTGCAATTTTTTTAATGTGACCTAAAGTTATAAAGAACAAATAGAGGAATTAATTGTAGTCTGTGGCCTCTTTTATAGGCCAAATACCACAATTAATGACCCCACTTTTCGTTGTTCACGAATATAGTTCCCTATAATTAAAGTGTTTTTTATTCTTCCTTTTTTTCTTGGTCTTTTTCATTCATTTCTTAGTTTTTAGGGGGTGAACATGAAAGAAGAGAGGTGAAATAAATTTTTGTTGAATGTATTTAACTGATTTTAATATGGAAAGAGTGATAAGGCCAAGTGCAAAAAGGTGATATTTACAGTTTTCGGAACATCTCTGGACTTGTCCATTGGGGTATGGATGTTTATTGGCTAAATTTGTATGATGTGTGAAAGCAATATTTTCTGAATTTTGGATATATTTTTAGACAAGTACTATACATTACACACAAATAAAATTGACAAAAAGATTCGGTGCAATTTTTTTAATGTGACAAAAATTGAAAAGAACTAATAGAGGAATTAATTTTGGTCCGTGGCCTCTTTTATAGGCCCAAGACCACAATCATTGACCCCAATTTTCGTTGTTCACGACTATAGTGCCCTATAATTAAAGTGTATTTTGTCTTTCTTTTTTTTCTTGGTCTTTTTCATTCATTTCTTAGTTTTAGGGGGTGGACATGAAAGAAGAGAGGTGAAATAAATTTTTGTTGAGTGTATTTTAACTGATTTTAATATGGAAAGAGTGATTAAGGTGATATTTACAGTTTTCGGAACATCTCTTGACTTGTCCATTGGGGTATGGATGTGTATTGGCTAAATTTGTATAATGTCTGAAAGCAATCTTTTCTGAATTTTGGATATATTTTTAGACAAGTACTATACATTACACACGAAAAAAATTGACAAAAAAATTCGCTGCAATTTTTTTAATGTGACCTAAAGTTATAAAGAACAAATAGAGGAATTAATTGTAGTCTGTGGCCTCTTTTATAGGCCAAATACCACAATTAATGACCCCACTTTTCGTTGTTCACGAATATAGTTCCCTATAATTAAAGTGTTTTTCATTCTTCCTTTTTTTCTTGGTCTTTTTCATTCATTTCTTAGTTTTTAGGGGGTGAACATGAAAGAAGAGAGGTGAAATAAATTTTTGTTGAATGTATTTAACTGATTTTAATATGGAAAGAGTGATAAGGCCAAGTGCTAAAAGGTGATATTTACAGTTTTCGAAACATCTCTTGACTTGTCCATTTGGGTATGGATGTTTATTGGCTAAATTTGTATGATGTGTGAAAGCAATATTTTCTGAATTTTGGATATATTATTAGACAAGAACTATACATTACACACAAACAAAATTGACAAAAAGATTCAGTGCAATTTTTTTAATGTGACAAAAAGTTATAAAGAACTAATAGAGGAATTAATTGTGGTCTGTGGCCTCTTTTATAGGCCCAATACCACAATTATTGACCCCACTTTTCGTTGTTCACGAATATAGTTCCCTATAATTAAAGTGTATTTTTTCTTTCTTTTTTTCTTGGTCTTTTTCATTCATATCTTAGTTTTTAGGGGGTGGAAATGAAATAAGAGAGGTGAAATAAATTTTTGTTTAATGTATTTTAACTGATTTTAGTATGGAAAGAGGGAAAAGGCCAAGTGCAAAAAGGTGATATTTACAGTTTTCGAAACATCTCTTGACTTGTCCATTGGGGTATGGATGTGTATTGGCTAAATTTGTATGATCATGATGATGTATGAAAGCAATATTTTCTGAATTTTGGATATATTTTTAGACAAGAACTATACATTACACACGAAAAAAATTGACAAAAAAATTCGGTGGAATTTTTTAATGTGACCAAAAGTTATAAAGAACAAATAGAGGAATTAATTGTAGTCTGTGGCCTCTTTTATAGGTCAAATACCACAATTAATGACCCCACTTTTCGTTGTTCACGACTATAGTTCCCTATAATTAAAGTGTATTTTTTCTTTCTTTTTTTCTTTGCCTTTTTCATTCATTTCTTAGTTTTTAGGGGGTGGACATGAAAGAAGAGAGGTGAAATAAATTTTTGTTGAATGTATTTAACTGATTTTAATATGGAAAGAGTGATAAGGCCAAGTGCAAAAAGGTGATATTTACAGTTTTCGGAACATCTCTGGACTTGTCCATTGGGGTATGGATGTTTATTGGCTAAATTTGTATGATGTGTGAAAGCAATATTTTCTGAAATTGGATATATTTTTAGACAAGTACTATACATTACACACAAACAAAATTGACAAAAAGATTCGGTGCAATTTTTTTAATGTGACAAAAATTGAAAAGAACTAATAGAGGAATTAATTTTGGTCCGTGGCCTCTTTTATAGGCCCAAGACCACAATCATTGACCCCAATTTTCGTTGTTCACGACTATAGTGCCCTATAATTAAAGTGTATTTTGTCTTTCTTTTTTCTTGGTCTTTTTCATTCATTTCTTAGTTTTAGGGGGTGGAAATGAAAGAAGAGAGGTGAAATAAATTTTTGTTGAGTGTATTTTAACTGATTTTAATATGGAAAGAGTGATTAGGCCAAGTGCAAAAAGGTGATATTTACAGTTTTCGGAACAGTTATAAAGAACAAATAGAGGAATTAATTGTAGTCTGTGGCATCTTTTATAGGCCAAATACCACAATTAATGACCCCACTTTTTGTTGTTCACGAATATAGTTCCCTATAATTAAAGTGTATTTTTTCTTTCTTTTTTTCTTGGTCTTTTTCATTCAAGTGCAAAAAAGTGATATTTACAGTTTTCGGAACATCTCTGGACTTGTCCATTGGGGTATGGATGTGTATTGGCTAAATTTGTATGATGTGTGAAAGCAATCAACCTGAATTTTGGATATATTTTTTAACTAGTACTATACATTACACATACAAAACATTTGACAAAAAGATTCGGTGCAATTTTTTTAATGTGACAAAAAAGTTATAAAGAACTAATAGAGGAATTAATTGTAGTCTGTGGCCTCTTTTATAGGTTCAATACCACAATTATTGACCCCACTTTTCGTTGTTCACGACTATAGTTCCCTATAATTAAAGTAAATTTTTGTTTTGTTTTTTTTTCTTTGCCTTATTCATTCATTTCTTAGTTTTTAGGACGTGGAAATGAAAAAAGAGAGGTGAAATACAATTTTGTTGAATGTATTTTAACTGATTTTAATATGGAAAGAGTGATTAGGCCAAGTCCAAAAAGGTGATATTTACAGTTTTCGGAACATTTCTTGACTTTTCCATTACGGTATGGATGTGTATTGACTAAATTTGTATGATGTGTGAAAGCAATCTTTCTGAATTTTGGATATATTTTAAAACTAGTACTATACATTACACACACCAAAAAATTGACAAAAAGATTCGGTGCAATTTTTTTAATGTGACAAAAAGTTATAAATACTAATAGAGGAATTAATTGTTGTCTGTGGCCTCTTTCATAGGCCCAAGACCACAATTAATGACCCCACTTTCCGTTGTTCACGAATATAGTTCCCTATAATTAAAGTGTATTTTTTCTTTCTTTTTTTTTCTTTGCCTTTTTCATTCATTTTTTAGTTTTTAGGGGATGGAACAGAAAGAAGAGAGGTGAAATAAATTTTTGTAGAATGCATTTTAACTGTTTTTAATATGGAAAGAGTGATTAGGCCAAATCCAAAAAGGTGATATTTACAGTTTTCGGAACATTTCTTGACCTTTCCATTGGGTTATGAATGTGTTTTGACTACATTTGTATGATGTGTGAAAGCAATCTTTCTGAATTTTGGATATATTTTTGGACTAGTACTATACATTACACACAGAAAAAAATTGATAAAAAGATTCGGTGCTTTTTTTTTAATGTGACAAAAAGTTATAAAGAACTAATAGAGGAATTAATTGTGGTCTGTGTCCTATTTTATAGGCCCAAGACCACAATTAATGACCCCACTTTTCGTTGTTCACGTATATAGTTCCCTATAATTAAAGTGTATTTTTTCTTTCTTTTTTTCTTTGCCTTTTTCATTCATTCCTTAGTTTTTAGGGGGTGGACATGAAAGAAGAGAGGTGAAATAAATTTTTGTTGAATGTATTTAACTGATTTTAATATGGAAAGAGTGATAAGGCCAAGTGCAAAAAGGTGATATTTACAGTTTTCGGAACATCTCTGGACTTGTCCATTGGGGTATGGATGTTTATTGGCTAAATTTGTATGATGTGTGAAAGCAACATTTTCTGAATTTTGGATATATTTTTAGACAAGTACTATACATTACACACAAACAAAATTGACAAAAAGATTCGGTGCAATTTTTTTAATGTGACAAAAATTGAAAAGAACTAATAGAGGAATTAATTTTGGTCCGTGGCCTCTTTTATAGGCCCAAGACCACAATTAATGACCCCACTTTTCGTTGTTCACGTATATAGTTCCCTATAATTAAAGTGTATTTTTTCTTTTTTTTTTATTTGCCTTTTTCATTCATTTCTTAGTTTTTAGGGGGTGGAAATGAAAGAAGAGAGGTGAAATACAATTTTGTTGAATGTGTTTTAACTGATTTTAATATGGAAAGATTGATTAGGCCAAGTCTAAAAAGGTGATATTTACAGTTTTCGGAACATATCTTGACTTGTCCATTGGGGTATGGATTTGTACTGGCTAAATTTGCTTGATGTGTGAAAGCAATCTTTCTGAATTTTGGATATATTTTTGGACTAGAATTATACATTACACCCACAAAACATTTGACAAAAAGATTCGGTGCAATTTTATTTATGTAACAAAAAGTTATAAAGAACTAATAGAGGAATTAATTGTGGTCTGTGGCCTGTTTCATAGGCCCAAGACCACAATTAATGACCCCACTTTCCGTTGTTCTCGAATATAGTTCCCTATAATTAAAGTGTATTTTTTCTTTCTTTTTTTCTTTGCCTTTTTAATTCATTTCTTAGCTTTTAGGGGATGGAAATGAAAGAAGAGAGGTGAAATAAATTTTTGTAGAATGCATTTTAACTGTTTTTGATATGGAAAGAGTGATTAGGCCAAGTCCAAAAAGGTGATATTTACAGTTTTCGGAACATTTCTTGACCTTTCCATTGGGGTATGGATGTGTTTTGACTAAATTTGTATGATGTGTAAAAGCAATCTTTCTGAATTTTGGATATATTTTTGGACTAGTACTATACATTACACACAGAAAAAAAATGATAAAAAGATTCGGTGCATTTTTTTTAATGTGACAAAAAGTTATAAAGAACTAATAGAGGAATTGATTGTGGTCTGTGGCCTCTTTTATAGGCCCAAGACCACAATTAATGACCCCACTTTTCGTTTTCGCTGTTCACGTATATAGTTCCCTATAATTAAAGACTTAGTGTATTTTTTCTTACTTTTTTTTCTTTGCCTTTTTCATTCATTTCTTAGTTTTTAGGGGGTGGAAATGAAAAAAGAGAGGTGAAAGTCATTTTTGTTGAATGTATTTAACTGATTTTAATATGGAAAGAGTGATTAGGCCAAGTCCAAAAAGGTGATATTTACAGTTTTCGGAACATTTCTTGACTTTTCGATTACGGTATGGATGTGTATTGACTAAATTTGTATGATGTGTGAAAGCAATGTTTCTGAATTTTGGATATATTTTTGGACTAGAACTATACATTACACACACAAAACATTTGACAAAAAGATTCGGTGCATTTTTTTTAATGTGACAAAAAGTTATAAAGAACTAATAGAGGAATTGATTGTGGTCTGTGCCCTCTTTTATAGGCCCAAGACCACAATTAATGACCCCACTTTTCGTTTTCGTTGTTCACGTATATAGTTCCCTATAATTAAAGTGTATTTTTTCTTTCTTTTTTTTCTTTGCCTTTTTCATTCATTTCTTAGTTTTTATGGGGTAGAAATGAAAGAAGAGAGGTGAAATACATTTTTGTTGAATGTATTTCAACTGATTTTAATATGGAAAGAGTAATTAGGCCAAGTCCAAAAAGGTGATATTTACAGTTTTCGGAACATTTCTTGACTTTTCCATTACGGTATGGATGTGTATTGACTAAATTTGTATGATGTGTGAAAGCAATCTTTCTGCATTTTGGATACGTTTTTAAATTAGTACTATACATTACACACACAAAAAAATTGACAAAAAGATTCGGTGCAATTTTTGTAATGTGACAAAAAGTTATAAATACTAATAGAGGAATTAATTGTGGTCTGTGGCCTCTTTCATAGGCCAAAGACCACAATTAATGACCCCACTTTCCGTTGTTCACGTATATAGTTCCCTATAATTACAGTGTATTTTTTCTTTCTTTTTTTCTTTGCCTTTTTCATTCATTTCTTAGTTTTTAGGGGGTGGAAATGAAAGAAGAGATGTGAAATACAATTTTGTTGAATGTGTTTTAACTGATTTTAATATGGAAAGATTGATTAGGCCAAGTCCAAAAAGGTGATATTTACAGTTTTCGGAACATATCTTGACTTGTCCATTGGGGTATGGATTTGTATTGGCTAAATTTGTTTGATATGTGAAAGCAATCTTTCTGAATTTTGGATATATTTTTGGACTAGAACTATACATTACACACACAAAACATTTGACAAAAAGATTCGGTGCATTTTTTTTAATGTGACAAAAAGTTATAAAGAACTAATAGAGGAATTGATTGTGGTCTGTGGCCTCTTTTATAGGCCCAAGACCACAATTAATGACCCCACTTTTCGTTTTCGTTGTTCACGTATATAGTTCCCTATAATTAAAGTGTATTTTTTCTTTCTTTTTTTTTCTTTGCCTTTTTCATTCATTTCTTAGTTTTTAGGGGATGGAAATGAAAGAAGAGAGGTGAAATAAATTTTTGTAGAATGCAATTTAAATGTTTTTAATATGGAAAGAGTGATTAGGCCAAGTCCAAATAGGATATATTTACAGTTTTCGGAACATTTCTTGACCTTTCCATTGGGGTATGGATGTGTTTTGACTAAATTTGTATGATGTGTGAAAGCAATTCTTCTGAATTTTGGATATATTTTAAAACTAGTACTATACATTACACACAGAAAAAAATTGATAAAAAGATTCGATGCATTTTTTTTAATGTGACAAAAAGTTATAAAGAACTAATAGAGGAATTAATTGTGGTCTGTTGCCTCTTTTATAGGCCCAAGACCACAATTAATGACCCCACTTTTCTTTGTTCACGTATATAGTTCCCTATAATTAAAGTGTATTTTTTCTTTCTTTTTTTCTTTGCCTTTTTCATTCATTTCTTAGTTTTTAGGGGGTGGAAATGAAAGAAGAGAGGTGAAATACAATTTTGTTGAATATGTTTTAACTGATTTTAATATGGAAAGATTGATTAGGCCAAGTCCAAAAAGGTGATATTTACAGTTTTCAGAACATATCTTGACTTGTCTATTGGGGTATGGATTTGTATTGGCTAAATTTGTTTGATGTGTGAAAGCAATCTTTCTGAATTTTGGATATATTTTTGGACTAGAACTATTCATTACACACACAAAACATTTGACAAAAAGATTCGGTGCAATTTTTTTAATGTGACAAAAAGTTATAAAGAACTAATAGAGGAATTAATTGTGGTCTGTTGCCTCTTTCATAGGCCCAAGACCACAATTAATGACCCCACTTCTCGTGGTTCACGAATATAGTTCCCTATAAATAAAGTGTATTTTTTCTTTCTTTTTTTTCTTTGCCTTTTTCATTCATTTCTTAGTTTTTAAAGGGTGGAAATGAAAAAAGAGAGGTGAAATTCATTTTTGTTGAATGTATTTAACTGATTTTAATATGGTAAGAGTGATTAGGCCAAGTCCAAAAAGGTGATATTTACAGTTTTCGGAACATTTCTTGACTTTTCGATTACGGTATGGATGTGTATTGACTAAATTTGTATGATGTGTGAAAGCAATCTTTCTTCATTTTGGATATATTTTTAAACTAGTGCTATACATTACACTCACAAAAAAATTGACAAAAAGATTCGGTGCAATTTTTTTAATGTGACAAAAAGTTATAAATACTAATAGAGGAATTGATTGTGGTCTGTGGCCTCTTTCATAGGCCTTAGACCACAATTAATGACCCCACTTTCCGTTATTCACGAATATAGTTCCCTATATTTAAAGTGTATTTTTTCTTTGCCTTTTTCATTCATTTCTTAGTTTTTAGGGGGTGGAAATGAAAGAAGAGAGGTGAAATACAATTTTGTTGAATGTATTTTAACTGATTTTAGTATGGAAAAAGTGATTAGGCCAAGTCCAAATAGGATATATTTACAGTTTTCGGAACATTTCTTGACTTGTCCATTGGGGTATGGATGTGTATTGGCTAAATTTGTTTGATGTGTGAAAGCAATCTTTCTGAATTTTGGATATATTTTTGGACTAGTACTATACATTACACACACAAAACATTTGACAAAAAGATTCGGTGCATTTTTTTAATGTGACAAAAAGTTATAAAGAACTAATAGAGGAATTGATTGTGGTCTGTGGCCTCTATTATAGGCCCAAGACCACAATTAATGACCCCACTTTTCGTTGTTCACGTATATAGTTCCCTATAATTAAAGTGTATTTTTTCTTTCTTTTTTTTTCTTTGCCTTTTTCATTCATTTCTTAGTTTTTAGGGGGTGGAAATGAAAGAAGAGAGGTGAAATAAATTTTTGTAGAATGCATTTTAACTGTTTTTAATATGGAAAGAGTGATTAGGCCAAGTCCAAATAGGATATATTAACAGTTTTCGGAAGATTTCTTGACCTTTCCATTGGGGTATGGATGTGTTTTGACTAAATTTGTATGATGTGTGAAAGCAATTCTTCTGAATTTTGGATATATTTTAAAACTAGTACTATACATTACACACAGAAAAAAATTGATAAAAAGATTCGGTGCATTTTTTTTTAATGTGACAAAAAGTTATAAAGAACTAATAGAGGAATTAATTGTGGTCTGTGGCCTCTTTCATAGGCCAAAGACCACAATTAATGACCCCACTTTCCGTTGTTCACGTATATAGTTCCCTATAATTAAAGTGTATTTTTTCTTTCTTTTTTTCTTTGCCTTTTTCATTCATTTCTTAGTTTTTAGGGGGTGGAAATGAAAGAAGAGATGTGAAATACAATTTTGTTGAATGTGTTTTAACTGATTTTAATATGGAAAGATTGATTAGGCCAAGTCCAAAAAGGTGATATTTACAGTTTTCGGAACATATCTTGACTTGTCCATTGGGGTATGGATTTGTATTGGCTAAATTTGTTTGATATGTGAAAGCAATCTTTCTGAATTTTGGATATATTTTTGGACTAGAACTATACATTACACACACAAAACATTTGACAAAAAGATTCGGTGCATTTTTTTTAATGTGACAAAAAGTTATAAAGAACTAATAGAGGAATTGATTGTGGTCTGTGGCCTCTTTTATAGGCCCAAGACCACAATTAATGACCCCACTTTTCGTTTTCGTTGTTCACGTATATAGTTCCCTATAATTAAAGTGTATTTTTTCTTTCTTTTTTTTTCTTTGCCTTTTTCATTCATTTCTTAGTTTTTAGGGGATGGAAATGAAAGAAGAGAGGTGAAATAAATTTTTGTAGAATGCAATTTAAATGTTTTTAATATGGAAAGAGTGATTAGGCCAAGTCCAAATAGGATATATTTACAGTTTTCGGAACATTTCTTGACCTTTCCATTGGGGTATGGATGTGTTTTGACTAAATTTGTATGATGTGTGAAAGCAATTCTTCTGAATTTTGGATATATTTTAAAACTAGTACTATACATTACACACAGAAAAAAATTGATAAAAAGATTCGATGCATTTTTTTTAATGTGACAAAAAGTTATAAAGAACTAATAGAGGAATTAATTGTGGTCTGTTGCCTCTTTTATAGGCCCAAGACCACAATTAATGACCCCACTTTTCTTTGTTCACGTATATAGTTCCCTATAATTAAAGTGTATTTTTTCTTTCTTTTTTTCTTTGCCTTTTTCATTCATTTCTTAGTTTTTAGGGGGTGGAAATGAAAGAAGAGAGGTGAAATACAATTTTGTTGAATATGTTTTAACTGATGTTAATATGGAAAGATTGATTAGGCCAAGTCCAAAAAGGTGATATTTACAGTTTTCAGAACATATCTTGACTTGTCTATTGGGGTATGGATTTGTATTGGCTAAATTTGTTTGATGTGTGAAAGCAATCTTTCTGAATTTTGGATATATTTTTGGACTAGAACTATTCATTACACACACAAAACATTTGACAAAAAGATTCGGTGCAATTTTTTTAATGTGACAAAAAGTTATAAAGAACTAATAGAGGAATTAATTGTGGTCTGTTGCCTCTTTTATAGGCCCAAGACCACAATTAATGACCCCACTTCTCGTGGTTCACGAATATAGTTCCCTATAAATAAAGTGTATTTTTTCTTTCTTTTTTTTCTTTGCCTTTTTCATTCATTTCTTAGTTTTTAAAGGGTGGAAATGAAAAAAGAGAGGTGAAATTCATTTTTGTTGAATGTATTTAACTGATTTTAATATGGTAAGAGTGATTAGGCCAAGTCCAAAAAGGTGATATTTACAGTTTTCGGAACATTTCTTGACTTTTCGATTACGGTATGGATGTGTATTGACTAAATTTGTATGATGTGTGAAAGCAATCTTTCTTCATTTTGGATATATTTTTAAACTAGTGCTATACATTACACTCACAAAAAAATTGACAAAAAGATTCGGTGCAATTTTTTTAATGTGACAAAAAGTTATAAATACTAATAGAGGAATTGATTGTGGTCTGTGGCCTCTTTCATAGGCCTTAGACCACAATTAATGACCCCACTTTCCGTTATTCACGAATATAGTTCCCTATATTTAAAGTGTATTTTTTCTTTGCCTTTTTCATTCATTTCTTAGTTTTTAGGGGGTGGAAATGAAAGAAGAGAGGTGAAATACAATTTTGTTGAATGTATTTTAACTGATTTTAGTATGGAAAAAGTGATTAGGCCAAGTCCAAATAGGATATATTTACAGTTTTCGGAACATTTCTTGACTTGTCCATTGGGGTATGGATGTGTATTGGCTAAATTTGTTTGATGTGTGAAAGCAATCTTTCTGAATTTTGGATATATTTTTGGACTAGTACTATACATTACACACACAAAACATTTGACAAAAAGATTCGGTGCATTTTTTTAATGTGACAAAAAGTTATAAAGAACTAATAGAGGAATTGATTGTGGTCTGTGGCCTCTATTATAGGCCCAAGACCACAATTAATGACCCCACTTTTCGTTGTTCACGTATATAGTTCCCTATAATTAAAGTGTATTTTTTCTTTCTTTTTTTTTCTTTGCCTTTTTCATTCATTTCTTAGTTTTTAGGGGGTGGAAATGAAAGAAGAGAGGTGAAATAAATTTTTGTAGAATGCATTTTAACTGTTTTTAATATGGAAAGAGTGATTAGGCCAAGTCCAAATAGGATATATTAACAGTTTTCGGAAGATTTCTTGACCTTTCCATTGGGGTATGGATGTGTTTTGACTAAATTTGTATGATGTGTGAAAGCAATTCTTCTGAATTTTGGATATATTTTAAAACTAGTACTATACATTACACACAGAAAAAAATTGATAAAAAGATTCGGTGCATTTTTTTTTAATGTGACAAAAAGTTATAAAGAACTAATAGAGGAATTAATTGTGGTCTGTGGCCTCTTTTATAGGCCCAAGACCACAATTAATGACCCCACTTTTCGTTGTTCACGTATATAGTTCCCTATAATTAAAGTGTATTTTTTCTTTCTTTTTTTCTTTGCCTTTTTCATTCATTTCTTAGTTTTTAGGGGGTGGAAATGAAAGAAGAGAGGTGAAATACAATTTTGTTGAATGTGTTTTAACTGATTTTAATATGGAAAGATTGATTAGGCCAAGTCCAAAAAGGTGATATTTACAGTTTTCGGAACATATCTTGACTTGTCCATTGGGGTATGGATTTGTATTGGCTAAATTTGTTTGATGTGTGAAAGCACTCTTTCTGAATTTTGGATATATTTTTGGACTAGAACTATACATTACACACACAAAACATTTGACAAAAAGATTCGGTGCATTTTTTTTAATGTGACAAAAAGTTATAAAGAACTAATAAAGGAATTGATTGTGGTCTGTGGCCTCTTTTATAGGCCCAAGACCACAATTAATGACCCAACTTTTCGTTGTTCACGTATATAGTTCCCTATAATTAAAGTGTATTTTTTCTTTCTTTTTTTTCTTTGCCTTTTTCATTCATTTCTTAGTTTTTATTACTTTTCCATTACCGTATGGATGTGTATTGACTAAATTTGTATGATGTGTGAAAGCAATCTTTCTGCATTTTGGATATGTTTTTAAATTAGTACTAAACATTACACACAAAAAAAAATTGACAAAAAGATTCGGTGCGATTTTTTTAACGTGACAAAAAGTTATAAATACTAATAGAGGAATTAATTGTAGTCTGTGGCCTCTTTCATAGGCCTAAGACCACAATTAATGACCCCACTTTCCGTTGTTCACGAATATAGTTCCCTATAATTAAAGTGTATTTTTTCTTTCTTTTTTTTCTTTGCCTTTTTCATTCATTTTTTAGTTTTTAGGGGATGGAAATGAAAGAAGAGAGGTGAAATAAATTTTTGTAGAATGCATTTTAACTGTTTTTAATATGGAAAGAGTGATTAGGCCAAGTCCAAATAGGATATATTTACAGTTTTCGGAACATCTCTTGACCTTTCCATTGGGGTATGGATGTGTTTTGACTAAATTTGTATGATGTGTGAAAGCAATACTTCTGAATTTTGGATATATTTTTGGACTAGTACTATACATTACACACAGAACAAAATTGATAAAAAGATTCGTTGCATTTTTTTTAATGTGACAAAAAGTTATAAAGAACTAATAGAGGAATTAATTGTGGTCTGTGGCCTCTTTTATAGGCCCAAGACCACAATTAATGACCCCACTTTTCGTTGTTCACGTATATAGTTCCCTATAATTAAACTGTATTTTTTCTTTCTTTTTTTTCTTTGCCTTTTTCATTCATTTCTTAGTTTTTAGGGGGTGGAAATGAAAGAAGAGAGGTGAAATACAATTTTGTTGAATATGTTTTAACTGATTTTAATATGGAAAGATTGATTAGGCCAAGTCCAAAAAGGTGATATTTACAGTTTTCAGAACATATCTTGACTTGTCCATTGGGGTATGGATTTGTATTGGCTAAATTTGTTTGATGTGTGAAAGCAATCTTTCTGAATTTTGGATATATTTTTGGACTAGAACTATTCATTACACACACAAAACATTTGACAAAAAGATTCGGTGCAATTTTTTTAATGTGACAAAAAGTTATAAAGAACTAATAGAGGAATTAATTGTGGTCTGTTGCCTCTTTTATAGGCCAAAGACCACAATTAATGACCCCACTTTTCGTTTTCGTTGTTCACGTATATCATGTATATAGTTCCCTATAATTAAAGTGTATTTTTTCTTTCTTTTTTTTTTTCTTTGCCTTTTTCATTCATTTCTTAGTTTTTAGGGGATGGAAATGAAAGAAGAGAGGTGAAATAAATTTTTGTAGAATGCATTTTAACTGTTTTTAATATGGAAAGAGTGATTAGGCCAAGTCCAAATAGGATATATTAACAGTTTTCGGAAGATTTCTTGACCTTTCCATTGGGGTATGGATGTGTTTTGACTAAATTTGTATGATGTGTGAAAGCAATTCTTCTGAATTTTGGATATATTTTAAAACTAGTACTATACATTACACACAGAAAAAAATTGATAAAAAGATTCGGTGCATTTTTTTTAATGTGACAAAAAGTTATAAAGAACTAATAGAGGAATTAATTGTGGTCTGTGGCCTCTTTTATAGGCCCAAGACCACAATTAATGACCCCACTTTTCGTTGTTCACGTATATAGTTCCCTATAATTAAAGTGTATTTTTTCTTTCTTTTTTTCTTTGCCTTTTTCATTCATTTCTTAGTTTTTAGGGGGTGGAAATGAAAGAAGAGAGGTGAAATACAATTTTGTTGAATGTGTTTTAACTGATTTTAATATGGAAAGATTGATTAGGCCAAGTCCAAAAAGGTGATATTTACAGTTTTCGGAACATATCTTGACTTGTCCATTGGGGTATGGATTTGTATTGGCTAAATTTGTTTGATGTGTGAAAGCACTCTTTCTGAATTTTGGATATATTTTTGGACTAGAACTATACATTACACACACAAAACATTTGACAAAAAGATTCGGTGCATTTTTTTTAATGTGACAAAAAGTTATAAAGAACTAATAAAGGAATTGATTGTGGTCTGTGGCCTCTTTTATAGGCCCAAGACCACAATTAATGACCCAACTTTTCGTTGTTCACGTATATAGTTCCCTATAATTAAAGTGTATTTTTTCTTTCTTTTTTTTCTTTGCCTTTTTCATTCATTTCTTAGTTTTTATGGGGTGGAAATGAAAGAAGAGAGGTGAAATACATTTTTGTTGAATGTATTTCAACTGATTTTAATATGGAAAGAGTAATTAGGCCAAGTCCAAAAAGGTGATATTTACAGTTTTCGGAACATTTCTTGACTTTTCCATTACGGTATGGATGTGTATTGACTAAATTTGTATGATGTGTGAAAGCAATCTTTCTGCATTTTGGATATGTTTTTAAATTAGTACTAAACATTACACACAAAAAAAAATTGACAAAAAGATTCGGTGCAATTTTTTTAACGTGACAAAAAGTTATAAATACTAATAGAGGAATTAATTGTAGTCTGTGGCCTCTTTCATAGGCCTAAGACCACAATTAATGACCCCACTTTCCGTTGTTCACGAATATAGTTCCCTATAATTAAAGTGTATTTTTTCTTTCTTTTTTTTCTTTGCCTTTTTCATTCATTTTTTAGTTTTTAGGGGATGGAAATGAAAGAAGAGTGGTGAAATAAATTTTTGTAGAATGCATTTTAACTGTTTTTAATATGGAAAGAGTGATTAGGCCAAGTCCAAATAGGATATATTTACAGTTTTCGGAACATCTCTTGACCTTTCCATTGGGGTATGGATGTGTTTTGACTAAATTTGTATGATGTGTGAAAGCAATACTTCTGAATTTTGGATATATTTTTGGACTAGTACTATACATTACACACAGAACAAAATTGATAAAAAGATTCGTTGCATTTTTTTTAATGTGACAAAAAGTTATAAAGAACTAATAGAGGAATTAATTGTGGTCTGTGGCCTCTTTTATAGGCCCAAGACCACAATTAATGACCCCACTTTTCGTTGTTCACGTATATAGTTCCCTATAATTAAACTGTATTTTTTCTTTCTTTTTTTTCTTTGCCTTTTTCATTCATTTCTTAGTTTTTAGGGGGTGGAAATGAAAGAAGAGAGGTGAAATACAATTTTGTTGAATATGTTTTAACTGATTTTAATATGGAAAGATTGATTAGGCCAAGTCCAAAAAGGTGATATTTACAGTTTTCAGAACATATCTTGACTTGTCTATTGGGGTATGGATTTGTATTGGCTAAATTTGTTTGATGTGTGAAAGCAATCTTTCTGAATTTTGGATATATTTTTGGACTAGAACTATTCATTACACACACAAAACATTTGACAAAAAGATTCGGTGCAATTTTTTTAATGTGACAAAAAGTTATAAAGAACTAATAGAGGAATTAATTGTGGTCTGTTGCCTCTTTTATAGGCCCAAGACCACAATTAATGACCCCACTTCTCGTGGTTCACGAATATAGTTCCCTATAAATAAAGTGTATTTTTTCTTTCTTTTTTTTCTTTGCCTTTTTCATTCATTTCTTAGTTTTTAAAGGGTGGAAATGAAAAAAGAGAGGTGAAATTTATTTTTGTTGAATGTATTTAACTGATTTTAATATGGAAAGAGTGATTAGGCCAAGTCCAAAAAGGTGATATTTACAGTTTTCGGAACATTTCTTGACTTTTCGATTACGGTATGGATGTGTATTGACTAAATTTGTATGATGTGTGAAAGCAATCTTTCTTCATTTTGGATATATTTTTAAACTAGTGCTATACATTACACTCACAAAAAAATTGACAAAAAGATTCGGTGCAATTTTTTTAATGTGACAAAAAGTTATAAATACTAATAGAGGAATTGATTGTGGTCTGTGGCCTCTTTCATAGGCCTTAGACCACAATTAATGACCCCACTTTCCGTTATTCACGAATATAGTTCCCTATATTTAAAGTGTATTTTTTCTTTGCCTTTTTCATTCATTTCTTAGTTTTTAGGGGGTGGAAATGAAAGAAGAGAGGTGAAATACAATTTTGTTGAATGTATTTTAACTGATTTTAGTATGGAAAAAGTGATTAGGCCAAGTCCAAATAGGATATATTTACAGTTTTCGGAACATTTCTTGACTTGTCCATTGGGGTATGGATGTGTATTGGCTAAATTTGTTTGATGTGTGAAAGCAATCTTTCTGAATTTTGGATATATTTTTGGACTAGTACTATACATTACACACACAAAACATTTGACAAAAAGATTCGGTGCATTTTTTTAATGTGACAAAAAGTTATAAAGAACTAATAGAGGAATTGATTGTGGTCTGTGGCCTCTATTATAGGCCCAAGACCACAATTAATGACCCCACTTTTCGTTGTTCACGTATATAGTTCCCTATAATTAAAGTGTATTTTTTCTTTCTTTTTTTTCTTTGCCTTTTTCATTCATTTCTTAGTTTTTAGGGGGTGGAAATGAAAGAAGAGAGGTGAAATACAATCTGTTGAATGTGTTTTAACTGATTTTAATATGGAAAGATTGATTAGGCCAAGTCCAAAAAGGTGATATTTACAGTTTTAGGATGGGCGTTTCCTTAGTAGCCAAGGTGTTATCGTTTTCTTGGTCGCCTGCGCACAATGGAAACTTTAAATTTTATTTAACAATTTTTACAATCGACTTTGAAATAAAGGTTCTCTTTGAATAGTTAAAAAAATGATATATACATGTATCTGTAGTCACTTAAACTGACTCAATCTTTCGGATTGGTAAGTACATTGTAAATGTATATGAACTACTATGTACATGTAGTTATGATAACAAGCAATCATACATATAGGTAGATCTAATGGCAAGTAATATTTCATAGTTACCTCTATACCAAGCACATTGATACATGACTCAAGAATTATTTCGAAAATTTTAAAAACATATTATATCAAATTAAATTTCAATGTCCTTACTTTAACCAGTATAAAACAAACTCCAGAAAAGTTCAAATAATGTAGATCGATGTATTTCAAAACTTTTAAAAATATGCATATTAGAAATACAAAACAAATATTGTATATGGAAGATAGGCCAATTACATGTAACATATGCAACTAAAACAAAACTTTCATTTGCATGTATATTTACAAAAAATGTTCATGTTTGTATTATTCTGTTGAGTAATATATTTCTTTGCATGGTGTTCAACTTTTTTTTTTAATTTTATTTTATTAATTTGTTTCACAGACTATACAAAGACATCACATTTATCATGTCATTAAAATGCCATTTATCATAAATATCCAAACAATCCTATGGAAAATTTCCATTTATCATAAATATCCAAACAATCCTATGGAAAAAGCAGATCATTCTAAATTGATGACTAAAAAAAAAAGAATATATTAATAAATAAGAATCTATTCTACTTTTTTAGAATTTTTCTATTACAATTAACAAGATTATAGTTTAGGATTTATAACAAACAAATGACAGGCGAAGTTTCATTACAAGAATATTTAGCAAACAGCATGAGAAAAATAAAGAAATAAACTTTTTTTTAAATTATTATGATTAACTGAAGATGAAGGATGTTATTACATAAATGTCTGTTTATGTTACCTGCATGAATCTATGTCTTCTTTTCATTCCTTAGCTGGCTTTAGGAATGTTTATAGGTTTTATCTTTGTAAAAGCAGTATGCTTACTTTCTCTCTGATAGTTTTTTTCTGATACCTATTTGTGTTTGTGGTATTTATTTCAGTTATTTAACTCATTTGTGAACTCTGAACACAAAAAAAAATGTAGATAAAAACATAAAAAGAGTGTAAAATGTGCTGTTTTAATAGTCTCAGTCTAACGGTCAGTACGCAGCAGGTTAAATGTGAAGTTCTATTCACTTAAAAGTTGTATTCCTTTCAACAGATTGCACTGAATCTATATCTAAAACACTTATTACTGGTTGCTTAACCTTTTCTGTTTCACAGACTACCTTTATTTTCTTCTTTTGGATAGCTAGTGGTTAAAATATTGGCCTTTTGGGGCTGAAATTTCATTCAGGTTTTAAAGCAGTAAAGTTAATAAACTTTGCATCAGACCATACTGTCTACATATTATATAGTTGAAAGTGACAGTCTTGTTACATTCAGGCTCCATGTTTTATCATATCTAAGCAAAGATTTGAGCAAAAAGAAGCATATCTCCATCTCCCATATCATTTATATGCTTTTTAATATGCAAATGTGTGGAACGGCCTAAATTGACAACCTGTTTTTTTAACCTTAACATTGCTGAAGACCATTTTATCCATGTGTTATGCTATTTGAAAATTATATTTCCATTAAAAGTTCCTATATAACATGTTAAAGTTTTTTTGATAACTTAACAACTTCAAAAAATTGTGGTAAGTGAAAAATATTACATTTCATATAAGGCCTCACTTCATTTGAAAACCTCTATTTTTTGACACAGGCTCATATATAATTAACTTCTGACCATTTTGTAAAAGTCTAATACATGAAGTATGCTATCTGTTGCTTTTAATAGCTGATAACTGATACATAGAGACATTAAAAAGTGTTAGTTTTGGTATCTTATGGTTTTTAGAAGCTCAAATTGGATAGTTGAAATTGTTCTAATTCAACGCCACAATTCAGCACCCAAATATAAAAAAGAAGATGCGGTATGATTGCCAATGAGACAACTATCCACAAAAGACCAAAATGACACAGACAATAACAACTATAGGTTACCGTACGACCTTCAACAATGAGCAAAGCCCATACCGCATAGTCAGCTATAAAAGGCCCCGATAAGACAATGTAAAACAATTAAAACGAGAAAACTAACGGCCTTATTTATGTAAAAAAAATGAACGAAAAACAAATATGTAACACATTAACAAACGACAACCACTGAAGTACAGGCTCCTGACTTGGGAAAGGCACATACACAAATAATGTGGCGGGATTAAACATGTTAGCGGGATCCCAACCCTCCCCCTAACCTGGGACAGTGGTATAACAGTACAACATAAGAACGAACTATAAAAATCAGTTGAAAAAGGCCTAACTCATCAGATGGACAAAAATACAAGTGGACGTGGACCGGTACTTATACATCCCGACACAAAAAGACACAATGAACAGATCTGAGAGTACTCGCAGTTATCTGACAGCTAGTTCAAAGCCACTTACAACTAATAAAAAAATCATGCATCTAAGACTAAACTATCAATCCGTACACATCCAACATCCAATGGATTTAGTGTAAAGACGTTATAAACAGCCAGAGAAAAACATGACCTTGTGCAATGCAAAGTTACAGGTATTGACAGATTGTAGATCCATGAATATGTATATGCATATAACATACTAGTAATATTTAGTTAGCTTTTAATTTACTGATAACAAAATCAATATTTATACCAATAAAAACAATATTCAATGATCTCATTACAGTGTTGAATGGGTAACCTTTTAGAATAAGTTTATTTAATGGAGCGACAAGTTTACATGGATCATTTCTAAATTTCCGGGCACGGTTAACAACATTTCCGTAAAAATGAGGATGTGCTATCCCGTTTGAAATAATAGTTCTACAGGTACAACCAAACTTCAAAACCAAATCTTTATATCTATGGAAAAATTTAGTAAAGGTTTTAAGTAATTTATGGTAACGATATCCCTGATTTAATAATTTACCAGTAATACATAGGTTGCGTTCGTTAAAATCAAAAACGTCACAACAGACACGAGCATAGCGAACAAGTTGTGAAATATAAACACCGTAAGACGGTGTCAAAGGAACATCACCAACTAAAAATGGAAAATTAACAATAGGGAACGAATAATCGTCTCTTTTGTCGTTAATTTAAGTGATGAGTTTCCCGTTTAAAACCAAAATATATTAGTCCAGGAAAGGACAGTTATTACCGAATAAATTTGATTTATTTTAAGTAAGTTCCTTGGGGTACATTTCAGCCGTTTATTGAGAAAATTCTTGATTATTTAACGCAAAAATATCATCAAGATAACGGTAATTGTTGTTCAATTTATTAATTAAATGCAATTTCGACGGGTCTTTACTGAGTTTAGTCATGAACTGTGATTCGTAACAGTACAAAAACAAGTCTGCTATTAAAGGGGCACAATTAGTGCCCATGGGGATACCTACATCCTGTCGATAAACTTTGTTGCCGAAACGTACATAAATATTATCAAGGAGAAAATTAACAGCTTCAATTATCTCACAACACCTACAGTAAGTATATCTAGCATATTCAACTTTCTCATTAGAGAAGAAGGCTTTAAATGAGTTGCAGCAAATATATCTACATTCAGCTTAACCGAACGACCATTCAATTAAATAGGAAAACTTTTGTTTAATAAGATAGTGTGGAAGTGTAGTGTAAAGAGTAGACAAATCAAAACTATTAACAGAATCAAAAGGACCACCAAAAGCACGTAATTTATCTAAAACATCCAAAGAATTTTTTACACTTCAAAAATGGTTTAAACCACTATGTTCATATATTTTATTACAATAGTTTATGATAAGCTCTTTAATAGTACATGTAGTAGTTAATGAACTAGTTAAGAGCACTGAAAGATAAGTTGTAGAACACTTACTAGAGGCCGAAATGAAACGATATTTAAATGGTTTTTTTGTGTAGTTTAGGTAGCCAATACATAATAGGGACCTTCAAATGTTCAGAAGAAGCCTTAAGCTTTGAGGTGGTTGTGATATGCTTGTTTACTATATGACTCTCTGTGGAGCGGATGGACTTGAATGTAGATGAATTTAAAATTTCATTCTTAAGAACGTCCGTGTAGTATTTACGGTATACCACCACCACATTGTTGGCTGCTTTGTCGGCTGGTACAAACACAAACCGCTTTGAAAGTATTTGAAGTTTATTTCTTATTCTGGAAATAGGTGTATTATGTACTCTATTATTTACTTCTAAATTATTTTCAAAATGTGATATTCTCTTATCTACCACATTCTTACATTTATTTAAATAAGAATCAAGAGATTTTTTATCAGATATTCCCGTTTACACCATTTTTTACAAAACGAGGAAAGAGCATCTTTGGTGACTTGATGACACTCTTTCCAATGTATTTTAGATGGAGGACGATATTTTAATCCTTTTTTCAAAAACTTTTTAACCTCTCTGTCCTGGACGATATTGAGGTCCCCTGTAATAACATGGCCATAGGGAACATATCTAAACTTCGACGATTCACAGTTTCAAGTTAAGGGAGTATTACTATCTAGTCTAAAGTTCAGATATAAAAAATGCCACATTTTTTTTTATTTGGTATCATATGGCTTTGAAACTTTGTAAACTGTTTTATAATACACTAAGCTTAAATCATGTCAAGTTTTATTAGAATTTGGTCAAGTTTTAGGCCCCTAAGAGGTGGATTTCAGCAAATTTTGAATTTTTACTTTGACAGAATGATATATTGGTATTAATTTGTCAAACTACCCAAGAAGAAATGAGTTTCACTTTTATTTGACAGAAATTTTGTAAGAAAGTCACTTTTCAGCTTAAATGCCTAAAATGTAGATTTTTCACTTTTTTCAATATTGTTGTAAAAGCAGCATGCTTACTTTCTCTCTGATAGGTTTTTTCTGATATCTATTTGTGTTTGTGGTATTGATTTCAGTTATTTTACTCATTTGTGAACTCTGAACACAAAAAAAAGTAGATAAAAACATAAAAAGAGTGCAAAATGTGCTGTTTTAATAGTCTCAGTCTAACGGTCAGTACGCAGCAGGTGAAATGTGAAGTTCTATTCACTTAAAAGTTGTATTCCTTTCAACAGATTGCACTGAATCTATATCAAAAACATTTATAACTGGTTGTTTAACCTTTTCTGTTTCACAGACTACCTTTATTTTCTTCTGTCGGATAGCTAGATGTTAAAATATTGGCCTTTTGAGGCTGAAATTTCTTTCAGGTTTTAAACAGTAAAGCTAAAAAACTTTGCATCACACCATACTGTCTACATATATAGTTGAAAGTGTCAGTCTTGTTACATTCAGGCTCCATGTTTTATCATATCTAAGCAAAGATTTGAGCAAAAAGAAGCATATCTCCCTCCATCTCCCATATCATTTATATGCTTTTTAATATGCAAATGTGTGGAACGGCCTAAATTGACACCCTGTTTTGTTAAGCTTGACTCATTGTCCATCACATCACATCTACAATTTTTTTTAATGTAAAATGAAAATTAACAAAATACCATCTAACATGTCTAAGGCATTCGGCAGACAAAGATCAACAAGCTGCCATTCGTAAAGGCAGATTTGACCAACATCGGCATGTGGAAGAGCCTCAAATTGTGAAAAGTAAGAGTCATTGAAGTTTTATTGGCTGTAATAAATTTATTTTTTAAACTTTATTTCACGGAATAACGTTGAAAGTCCCAATTTTCAATAGGAAAATTCCTGTCAGATATTGCAATTTTGGCTTTGGATGACTGATATTTTTTTTTCAAATCTTGATAAAGCTTATACAGTCAAATAACAAATCCTACTGTGTGTATTTTATAAAGAAATTCACACTGAATTCTAATCAGAACTTGACTATGTTACATTTTATATTGTGTGCTGTTATCAATAAATGTAACTAAAGTTGAAACGTGACTTGCAGTTGTTTTGAATATATATATGTGCCTAGTGGTGGTGCTTTAAAAGCAACATAACAGACTACTGTTTAATACAATATAAGTTTACATTAGAATATATATTGTTTTTTATATTAACAAGTTTGTATGTGAAATTATGAATATTACCACATTCATATTAAAAAGTCCGTAACTACGTCACGCTTTTTCACACGCTTTTGGACATGTCAAATGACATGACATTATTTCCCATTGTCAGAGGCCTACGTTTGCAAGTATGAATAAGAAGGTGATTTGTGACGGTTTTTGTCAACGAACTGTTTAGTGATTATTTAAAAACGAGCAACGAACTTGACATATTTGGTGGAACGAACTGTACAGTAAGAAAAAAACGTATAATTATTTATTCATGTTATTATTGCTTAAGGTATCAATACGCAAAGGTTTATGCACTAAAAGATATTCTTTTTACATTTTTTTATTATTAAGATAAAACAATATTTTCAGCACATTTAGTTTAGGTGAGAAAATGTTTTAAGTTGTCTATAGAAGTTTTGTTTGAAATTTCAGGTGGTAGTTTATTCCAATCTTCGATTGTTTGGCTGAAGAATGAGAATTCAAAACTGTCTTTGTTGCATTGGAGTTGTCTCTATGTTTGTTGATGGGTAGATCTTGTTTTGGACTGGGTTTTCTTATGAGAATTTCCTGAGATATTATTGCAGTGTCATTTTTTATCATTTTTTGGAGCATTTAATGGCTGGTTTTCGCTCTTGTATGGTTTGCCAGTTTAGGTTTTGAAGTATTTCAGATACACAGCTGGTGTTGTAAAATCTGTTGTATGTATATCGTGCAGCTCTTCTCTGCACTTCTTCCAGTCTGTATATATGTTCTGAAGTGTGTGGATCCGAAACTGAAAAGCAGTATTCAAGTTTTGGTCGAACTATTGGTTGCTCTTTCTTTTACTAATTTTGAACTTATTTTTAGATAACGTCTGAAGAATGATAAAGATTGATTTGCTTTTGCTGCTGATTGTTGTATATGTTTGTTTTTTGAGATCTGAAGAGATTGTAATGCCTAGATATTGCACTTCTGGCTCCTGAGTTTGCCGGCTGACACATTGAAAATGTGGCGGGTTAAACATTAAACACACGAACACACACACACACATATATATAATATATATACATATATATTAAATTATATGGCCTTCCAAATACCGTTTCGATCCCTAACATCACTATAGAGACATATATTGTCGAAATATAGATCTGGTGTACAAAAAAAAAAACATTGACACCTTGTGTTTGTGGCATAAGATCTTTGCCACAAGTTTATTGTTTTCAGTTTAGTATTAAATTTATATTAAGATCCTTTTTGTTACATCTTGTGATCAATTTTATTTGGCAATCGCCAATGGCAGTCAGCAGGATTAAAGAACATCAGTTGTTCGACCTGTCAGTCAAATGCGTTTTGTTTAAATATACTTTTTCACTTTTTGGTCTTTTGGAAAATGTTGTTTGTGCTGTTTTTAGACCCTTCTACAACGAAATTTGTTTTACATGCACACGTATACAAATTGCGGTTTTAATCCAACGCAATCATAAGTTTGAACGTAGTTTTCAATTTAGACTCGTTTATATTTTTTCGTTTGGGCTTGTATCATATTTTCCCTTCGGTTTATATGATCCGTTCCTCCTATATTGACTCTTAAAATTCATGAGTTTATCTAAAAATGAGGGTACTTTTTCAAAAAATGAGGGTACTTTTTATATGGCCTTCAAAATACCGTTTCGATCCCTAACATCACTGAAGAGACATTTATTGTCGAAATCCGGATCTGGTGTACAAACAAAATATTGACACCTTATGTTTGTGGCATAACATCGTGGCCACAAGTAAAACATTTTTTCTGTTTAGTATTAAATTTAAATTAAGGTCCATTTTGTTACATCTTGTGATCAATTTTATTTGGCAATCGCCAATGGCAGTCAGCAGGGTTAAAGAACATCAGTTGTTCGACCTGTTAGTCAAATGCGTTTTGTTTAAATATACTTTTTCACTTTTTTGGTCTTTTGGAAAATGTTGTTTGTGCTGTTTTTAGACCGTTCTACAACGAAATTTGTTTTACATGCACACGTATAAAAATTGCGATTTTAATCCAACGCAATCATAGGTTTGAACGTAGTTTTCAATTAAGACTCGTTTATATTTGTTCGTTTGGGCTTGTATCATATTTTCCCTCCGGTTTATATGATCCGTTCATCCTATATTGACTCTTAAAATTAATGAGTTTATCTAAAAATGAGGGTACTTTTTCAAAAAATGAGGGTACTTTTTATATGGCCTTCAAAATACCGTTTTGATCCCTAACATCACTGAAGAGACATTTATTGTCGAAATCCGGATCTGGTGTACAAACAAAATATTGACACCTTATGTGTGTGGCATAACATCGTGGCCACAAGTAAAACATTTTTTCTGTTTAGTATTAAATTTAAATTAAGATCCATTTTGTTACATCTTGTGATCAATTTTATTTGACAATCGCCAATGGCAGTCAGCAGGGTTAAAGAACATCAGTTGTTCGACCTGTTAGTCAAATGCGTTTTGTTTAAATATACTTTTTCACTTTTTTGGTCTTTTGGAAAATGTTGTTTGTGCTGTTTTTAGACCCTTCTACAACGAAATTTGTTTTACATGCACACGTATAAAAATTGCGGTTTTAATCCAACGCAATCATAGGTTTGAACGTAGTTTTCAATTTAGACTCGTTTATATTTTTTCGTTTGGGCTTGTATCATATTTTCCCTCCGGTTTATATGATCCGTTCATCCTATATTGACTCTTAAAATTAATGAGTTTATCTAAAAATGAGGGTACTTTTTCAAAAAATGAGGGTACTTTTTATATGGCCTTCAAAATACCGTTTTGATCCCTAACATCACTGAAGAGACATTTATTGTCGAAATCCGGATCTGGTGTACAAACAAAATATTGACACCTTATGTGTGTGGCATAACATCGTGGCCACAAGTAAAACATTTTTTCTGTTTAGTATTAAATTTAAATTAAGATCCATTTTGTTACATCTTGTGATCAATTTTATTTGACAATCGCCAATGGCAGTCAGCAGGGTTAAAGAACATCAGTTGTTCGACCTGTTAGTCAAATGCGTTTTGTTTAAATATACTTTTTCACTTTTTTGGTCTTTTGGAAAATGTTGTTTGTGCTGTTTTTAGACCCTTCTACAACGAAATTTGTTTTACATGCACACGTATAAAAATTGCGGTTTTAATCCAACGCAATCATAGGTTTGAACGTAGTTTTCAATTTAGACTCGTTTATATTTTTTCGTTTGGGCTTGTATCATATTTTCCCTCCGGTTTATATGATCCGTTCATCCTATATTGACTGTTAAAATTCATGAGTTTATCTAAAAATGAGGGTACTTTTTCAAAAAATGAGGGTACTTTTTATATGGCCTTCAAAATACCGTTTCGATCCCTAACATCACTGAAGAGACATTTATTGTCGAAATCCGGATCTGGTGTACAAACAAAATATTGACACCTTATGTTTGTGGCATAACATCGTGGCCACAAGTAAAACATTTTTTCTGTTTAGTATTAAATTTAAATTAAGATCCATTTTGTTACATCTTGTGATCAATTTTATTTGACAATCGCCAATGGCAGTCAGCAGGGTTAAAGAACATCAGTTAGTCAAATGCGTTTTGTTTAAATATACTTTTTCACTTTTTTGGTCTTTTGGAAAATGTTGTTTGTGCTGTTTTTAGACCCTTCTACAACGAAATTTGTTTAACATACACACGTATAAAAATTGCGGTTTTTATCCAACGCAATCATTATGTTTGAACGTAGTTTTCAATTTAGACTCGTTTATATTTTTTCGTTTGGGCTTGTATCATATTTTCCCTCCGCTTTAAATGATCCGTTCATCCTATATTGACGTTTAAAATTCATGAATTTATCTAAAGATGAGGGTACTTTTTCAGAAAATGAGGGTACTTTTTATATGGCCTTCAAAATACCGTTTCGATCCCTAACATCACTGAAGAGACATTTATTGTCGAAATCCGGATCTGGTGTACAAACAAAATATTGACACCTTATGTTTGTGGCATAACATCGTGGCCACAAGTAAAACATTTTTTCTGTTTAGTATTAAATTTAAATTAAGATCCATTTTGTTACATCTTGTGATCAATTTTATTTGGCAATCGCCAATGGCAGTCAGCAGGGTTAAAGAACATCAGTTGTGCGACCTGTTAGTCAAATGCGTTTTGTTTAAATATACTTTTTCACTTTTTTGGTCTTTTGGAAAATGTTGTTTGTGCTGTTTTTAGACCCTTCTACAACGAAATTTGTTTAACATACACACGTAAAAAAAATGCGGTTTTTATCCAACACAATCATAGGTTTGAACGTAGTTTTCAATTTAGACTCGTTTATATTTTTTCGTTTGGGCTTGTATCATATTTTCCTTCCGGTTTTTATGATCCGTTCATCCTATATTGACTCTTAAAATTCATGAGTTTATCTAAAGATGAGCCTTAGGGTACTTTTTCAAAAAATGAGGGTACCTTTTATATGGCCTTCAAAATACCGTTTCGATCCCTAACATCACTGAAGAGACATTTATTGTCGAAATCTGGATCTGGTGTACAAACAAAATATTGACACCTTATGTTTGTGGCATAACATCGTGGCCACAAGTAAAACATTTTTTCTGTTTAGTATTAAATTTAAATCAAGATCCATTTTGTTACATCTTGTGATCAATTTTATTTGGCAATCGCCAATGGCAGTCAGCAGGGTTAAAGAACATCAGTTGTTCGACCTGTTAGTCAAATGTGTTTTGTTTAAATATACTTTTTCACTTTTTTGGTCTTTTGGAAAATGTTGTTTGTGCTGTTTTTAGACCCTTCTACAACGAAATTTGTTTAACATACACACGTATAAAAATTGCGGTTTTTATCCAACGCAATCATAGGTTTGAACGTAGTTTTCAATTTAGACTCGTTTATATTTTTTCGTTTGGGCTTGTATGATATTTTCCTTCCGGTTTTTATGATCCGTTCATCCTATATTGACTCTTAAAATTCATGAGTTTATCTAAAGATGAGGGTACTTTTTCAAAAAATGAGGGTACTTTTTATATGGCCTTTAAAATACCGTTTCGATCCCTAACATCACTGAAGAGTCATTTATTGTCGAAATCCGGATCTGGTGTACAAACAAAATATTGACACCTTATGTTTGTGGCATAACATCGTGGCCACAAGTAAAACATTTTTTCTGTTTAGTATTAAATTTAATTTAAGATCCATTTTGTTACATCTTGTGATCAATTTTATTTGGCAATCGCCAATGGCAGTCAGCAGGGTTAAAGAACATCAGTTGTTCGACCTGTTAGTCAAATGCTTTTTGTTTGAATATACTTTTTCACTTTTTTGGTCTTTTGGAAAATGTTGTTTGTGCTGTTTTTAGACCCTTCTACAACGAAATTTGTTTAACATACACACGTATAAAAATTGCGGTTTTTATCCAACGCAATCATAGGTGTGAACGTAGTTTTCAATTTAGACTCGTTTATATTTTTTCGTTTGGGCTTGTATCATATTTTCCCTCCGGTTTATATGATCCGTTCATCCTATATTGACTCTTAAAATTCATCAGTTTATCAAAAAATGAGAGTACTTTTTCAAAAAATGAGTTTGGTTTTTTTTTAAATGAGGGTACTTTTTATATGGCCTTTAAAATACCGTTTCGATCCCTAACATCACTGAAGAGACATTTATTGTCGAAATCCGGATCTGGTGTACAAACAAAATATTGACACCTTATGTTTGTGGCATAACATCGTGGCCACAAGTAAAACATTTTTTTCTGTTTAGTATTAAATTTAATTTAAGATCCATTTTGTTACATCTTGTGATCAATTTTATTTGCCAATCGCCAATGGCAGTCAGCAGGGTTAAAGAACATCAGTTGTTCGACCTGTTAGTCAAATGCGTTTTGTTTAAATATACTTTTTCACTTTTTTGGTCTTTTGGAAAATGTTGTTTGTGCTGTTTTTAGACCCTTCTACAACGAAATTTGTTTAACATACACACGTATAAAAATTGCGGTTTTTATCCAACGCAATCATAGGTTTGAACGTAGTTTTCAATTTAGACTCGTTTATATTTTTTCGTTTGGGCTTGTATGATATTTTCCTTCTGGTTTTTATGATCCGTTCATCCTATATTGACTCTTAAAATTCATGAGTTTATCTAAAGATGAGGGTACTTTTTATATGGCCTTCAAAATACCGTTTCGATCCCTAACATCACTGAAGAGACATTTATTGTCGAAATCCGGATCTGGTGTACAAACAAAATATTGACATCTTATGGTTGTGGCATAACATCGTGGCCACAAGTAAAACATTTTTTCTGTTTAGTATTAAATTTAAATTAAGATCCATTTGTTACATCTTGTGATCAATTTTATTTGGCAATCGCCAATGGCAGTCAGCAGGGTTAAAGAACATCAGTTGTTCGACCTGTTAGTCAAATGCTTTTTGTTTAAATACACTTTTTCACTTTTTTGGTCTTTTGAAAATGTTGTTTGTGCTGTTTTTAGACCCTTCTACAACGAAATTTATTTAACATACACACGTATAAAAATTGCGGTTTTTATCCAACGCAATCATAGGTGTGAACATAGTTTTTAATTTAGACTCGTTTATATTTTTTCGTTTGGGCTTGTATCATATTTTCCCTCCGGTTTATATGATCCGTTCATCCTATATTGACTCTTAAAATTCATCAGTTTATCTAAAAATGAGAGTACTTTTTTTCAAAAAATAAGTTGTTTTTTTAAAATGAGGATACTTTTTACATGGCCTTCCAAATACCGTTTCGATCCCTAACATCACTGAAGAGACATTTATTGTCGAAATCTGGGTCTGGTGTACTAAAAAAATATTGACACCTTATGTTTGTGGCATAACATCGTGGCCACAAGTAAAACATTTTTTTCTGTTTAGTATTAAATTTAAATTAAGATCCATTTTCTAACATCTTGTGATCACTTTAATTGACAATCGCAAATGGCAGTCAGCAGGGTTAAAGAACATCAGTTGTTCGACCTGTCAGTCAAATGCGGTTTTTTTAAATATACTTTTTCACTTTTTTTGTCTTTTGGAAAATGTTGTTTGTGCTGTTTTTAGACCCTTCTACAACGAAATTTGTTTAACATACACACGTATAAAAATTGCGGTTTTTATCCAACGCAATCATAGGTGTGAACGTAGTTTTCAATTTAGACTCGTTTATATTTTTTTGTTTGGGATTGTATCATATTTTCCCTCCGGTTTATATGATCCGTTCATCCTATATTGACTCTTAAAATTCATAAGTTTATCTAAAAATGAGAGTACTTTTTCAAAAAATGAGGGTATTTTTTAAAAAAATGAGGGTACTTTTTACATGGCCTTCCAAATACCGTTTCGATCCCTAACATCACTGAAGAGACATTTATTGTCGAAATCCGGATCTGGTGTACTAAAAAACTATTGACACCTTATGTTTGTGGCATAACATCGTGGCCACAAGTAAAACATTTTTTCTGTTTAGTATTAAATTTAAATTAAGATCCATTTTGTTACATCTTGTGATCAATTTTAATTGGCAATCGCCAATGGCAGTCAGCAAGGTTAAAGAACATCAGTTGTTCGACCTGTTAGTCAAATGCGTTTTGTTGAAATATACTTTTACACTTTTTTGGTCTTTTGGAAAATGTTGTGTGTGCTGTTTTTAGACCCTTCTACAACGAAATTTGTTTTACATGCACACGTATAAAAATTGCGGTTTTTTTCCAATGCAATCATAGGACTGGTTTAAACGTAGTTTTCAATTTAGACTCGTTTATATTTTTTCGTTTGGGCTTGTATGATATTTTCCCTCCGCTTTATATGATCCGTTCATCCTATATTGACTCTTAAAATGTATGTGTTTATCTAAAAATACGGGTACTTTTTAAAAAAAATGAGGGTACTTTTTATATGGCCTTCAAAATATAATGAAGGTAAAATGAGGTAAAATATTTAAATTTTAATATTTCATATAAAACTAAGTGAATCTTCTTTGTAATAGTAGAAAATAAATAATTCTTGTATAAAGCTTTTTGTATAAAAAGATATAGTTAGAAAGTCTATAATGTTATGTAACTTTTGATATAAGTAATAGTGTGAAATTCTTCCTATTTGACACTTAGCGACATAAATAAGGTTTGACAGCTTAAACTCTTAGAAGTATTTCCTTTAGCAAATATATCTAATTCTTTTCTATTGTTCACTTAGAATTCTATCTAACTAAATAATCGGATTTCCCTGATGGTCGTAAACACAAAGCATTAAGTAATTAAAAATAGTAACCCCAAATTATGTAAAAATATAAATTAGATAAAAAGAGATCTAACCAATAGAATCTGTTCTTATAAAAATAAGTATTCTAAAAGTCATTTTGATTGGTGAATAAAACAAGTCCAACCAGCACGTGTTCTAGGGGTTTAAAATAGGAAACCCTAAGGAATCAAACATTAATTTACTGGTATGGTTGGACTCTAAATAAACATATATAGACATCTTTGTTTTATTCACCAGGTTCGTAAACTTATAAATTTTGTTTAATGAAAAACATAACGTAACGTTAATAATCTTTTAATGTAACAGTTTATAACAGAAATCTTTCTTAATTAAAGTTACCATTAATATCATGATAAACTATTTTAATTACTTGATAAAGTATTTTGATAATTGTTAAATCAATTTCATTTTAAGAATCAAACTCTTTATTTCATATTTATGTATTTGATTAATTTACTGGTATGGTTGGACTCGAAATAAACATATATAGACATCTTTGTTTTATTCACCAGGAGGCCTCGAAAGAACATGAACGACAGTCCCCCAAACTGTTGTAGTTAAAATAGAAACACAGATATGTAAAACAGAGACCAGCAACATATATAACCCTTCAACGGGAAAGGGGAGGCAACTGCCTTAGTCTGCGCTTTCCCCCTTTTTCCCGCACAACAAAAATACCGTTTCGATCCCTAACATCACTGAAGAGACATTTATTGTCGAAATCCGGATCTGGTGTACAAACAAAATATTGACACCTTATGTTTGTGGCATAACATCGTGGCCACAAGTAAAACATTTTTTCTGTTTAGTATTAAATTTAAATTAAGATCCATTTTGTTACATCTTGTGATCAATTTAATTGACAAAACATTTTTTCTGTTTAGTATTAAATTTAAATTAAGATCCATTTTGTTACATCTTGTGATCAGTTTTATTTGGCAATCGCCAATGGCAGTCAGCAAGGTTAAAGAACATCAGTTGTTCGACCTGTTAGTCAAATGCGTTTTGTTTAAATATACTTTTTCACTTTTTTGGTCTTTTGGAAAATGTTGTTTGTGCTGTTTTTAGACCCTTCTACAACGAAATTTGTTTAACATACACACGTATAAAAATTGCGGTTTTTATCCAACGCAATCATAGGTGTGAACGTAGTTTTCAATTTAGACTCGTTTATATTTTTTCGTTTGGGCTTGTATCATATTTTCCCTCCGGTTTATATGATCCGTTCATCCTATATTGACTCTTAAAATTCATGAGTTTATCTAAAAATGAAAGTACTTTTTCAAAAAATGACGGTATTTTTTTAAAAAATGAGGGTACTTTTTACATGGCCTTCCAAATACCGTTTCGATCCCTAACATCATTGAAGAGACATTCATTGTCGAAATCCGGGTCTGGTGTACTAAAAAAATATTGACACCTTATGTTTGTGGCATAACATCGTGGCCACAAGTAAAACATTTTTTCTGTTTAGTATTAAATTTAAATTAAGATTCATTTTGTTACAACTTGTGATCAATTTTATTTGGCAACCGCCAATCGCAGTCAGCAGGTTTAAGAACATCAGTTGTTCGACCTGTCAGTCAAATGCGTTTTGTTTAAATATACTTTTTCACTTTTTTGGTCTTTTGGAAAATGTTGTTTGTGCTGTTTTTAGACCCTTCTACAACGAAATTTGTTTTACATGCACACGTATAAAAATTGCGGTTTTAATCCAACGCAATCATAGGTTTGAACGTAGTTTTCAATTTAGACTCGGTTATATTTTTTCGTTTGGGCTTGTATCATATTTTCCCTCCGGTTTATATGATCCGTTTATCCTATATTGACTCTTAAAATTCATAAGTTTATCTAAAGATGAGGGTACTTTTTTTCAAAAAATGAGGGTACTTTTTACATGGCCTTCCAAATACCGTTTCGATCCCTAACATCACTGAAGAGACATTTATTGTCGAAATCCGGATCTGGTGTACTAAAAAACTATTGACACCTTATGTTTGTGGCATAACATTGGGCCACAAGTAAAACATTTTTTTCTGTTTAGTATTAAATTTAAATTAAGATCCATTTTGTTACATCTTGTGATCACTTTAATTGACAATCGCCAATGGCAGTCAGCAGGGTTAAAGAACATCAGTTGTTCGACCTGTCAGTCAAATGCGTTTTGTTTAAATATACTTTTTCACTTTTTTGGTCTTTTGGAAAATGTTGTTTGTGCTGTTTTTAGACCCTTCTACAACGAAATTTGTTTAACATACACACGTATAAAAATTGCGGTTTTTATCCAACGCATTCATAGGTGTGAACGTAGTTTTCAATTTAGACTCGTTTATATTTATACCGGCGAGGGAAGAACCAAAAATTTGCGAAATCAAATTTACAGATCTAACATTGTTGGGTTGATGTTTAGACGAGTTGTATATATATATAACCTTGAACAGTGGTGTTGCAGCATAATATAAACAAACCATATAAAACTCTTTTTTTACCAATTTTATTTGTATGATTGCATGTAAGTTATAAAGATGGTAACGGTGTGTATTTCTACCTAATACAATATTCACTTGGTTTCTCACATTGATCGAATTATTGTAGCAACATTTAAAAGATTCCGGCGCCCCATTAACCTTGGCTAACATCTCTTAGTTTGCCCAGCAAGAAAAGATGAGAGAAAAAATATTGGCCGCATTTTTGCGCCTGTCCCAAGTCAGGAGCCTTTGGACTTTGTTAATCTTGTATTTTTTTTTTCATTTTAGTTTCTTGTGTACAATTTGGAGTTTAGTATGGCGTGCATTTTCACTGAAAGTGCTGGAATCTTTAAATAGAGCGAGGATACAGGCGCGCCTTCTATCTGGTAAATGACGTCATAAAGGCGTGCGAAATTGACGATCTTTTCCGGTGAAAGACATGATTCCAGAAATGACCTATATTTTGTTTGCCCCAACTTGGACGCCAAAACATGACCGCGTTGATAGAGAACGGGTTGAACATGTAGATAAAATGCACGACGAGGAAGTTAGAAGGTGGTACAGATCTAGCAAAGAAAACATACGCTTCATATGTAATTTATTTAGAGACAAATTACAGCAAGCAACCAACAGATCACATGCTCAAACAGTTTGCCTACACGTTCATTTCCACCTATCAAAATACTATTAAGGCGAAGTGTACGTAATTGCACGCCTCTAGCGGAATACGGGATTAAAAACGTTCGTCGTTAGTTACGCAAGTTATCTCCCTTACTCCAAGAAAGGACATACGAAAGAGAAACTACTTGCTGCGGTCTATAATGAATCCAACAAGTACGCCTGTGCTGTCTTAAACCTCATAGAAATTTTCTAAATAACTCCAATTAGAAAGCACAGCATTCTAATGTACGTTGTTCTGTGTGCAGCCTGACTTAAAACACTGTTTTTTTTTTATTATTTTAGACGCGTAGGAGAAGGCATTTCGTGTTTATGATATCAACAGAAAGAAAAAACGCCTCACAACAAAATTATAAACAAATAAACAAATAAATATGTAACAATTTTTCTTCTATTGATATCAAATTAATTAAAATGAAACCAGAATTGACCCAACAATATCGTTTTAAAAAGCCGTAGTCTTGAACGAAAAACACAGTACTCAACGTAAAGTTTTATAATAGGTTACAAATATATAATGAAAGACGTGTGAATTTAATTGTTTAATTAAAAAGACGTTGAAATGTTCGTATTTTGTGCAATTGAAAATTTAAGGACATGATTTATATTCATATAAGAAATCAGACGATACCAAGAAAATAATTTGACCACTAGTGCAAAACTTACCAGTCGGAAGAACAAAGACGGAAAACAAACTAAAATAAACAAATTATGCACCAAAAATTACTCAGTAACTTAAAAATTGTCTCACTCTAACATTTATCTTAAAATAAGTAAAAATTATGTCATTCAACTCCCAGTTTTCAACTTTTTCTACATGTGCAGAAAATAAACAGGTGTCTTCTATTCCGTCCGCAATTTATGGGAAAACTAAATCTAAATTTAGAACCATATTGAAATTGAAAGTACACATGTAAGATAAAATATAACATGTCATTTCTTCTTTCACAAATTCCAATTTTGAAGAGATATATAGCGAAATCTGTTTTCTTTTATGGTGCCTGTGTGCATCATTCAAAATTAGAGAATGCAATTTTGAAGTACCAATGCAAGTCTCAATTCAAGATTATGAATGAATAGAATATAGAATTACGGGGGGGGGGGGGGGGGGGGAGGGGGTAGGACCTTTATCGGAACTCCGGGATCGGGTGTTTTTAAGCCCAGGATTTCGAGATCTGGATCCCTCCTTCCCTCCTCCCTCTATTATGGTTAAAGAAAAGAGGTCACGGAAGTTTTGTGATACTTGTAACTGCAATTTAATATTTAGTGGAATGAGAGGTGAAATGTGTTCAGACTATTACATTTCGATTTTTTTTTTTAATTTAACCAAAGTTTACTGCAAGGAGTGTTTAACGACCTCGATGATTACCCATGAGGATCTCGCACTCGGTCAGCTCTAGGTTTTCACATAGTTCATGATCATACAAGAATTGAAAAGCCTGTGGTTTACTTGTCTAATAATATGAGACTTTGGAGTTCATTTAATTTACATTCAACGTTTTTTACCGAATATTTCAAGGCTTTTTGACTATCAATGTTGACCCCCCCCCCCCTCCCCCCTTTTCCAATTGATTGGATACAATGAATGGATTGCCGCCCCTATTTCAAACTGAAGTCCTATAAACTGACTGGTATTCGAATTTGTTAAAAGAAATAATTGGTATCTCTATTGATTCAATACCGTAATGCCGAAAAACAATCATTTGTTTCCGCGAATTCCGAACAGCTAGAAATATATTCCCGAGTGTCTACTAAATGACGTCATATAACATGTTAAATGAAAGCGATTACGGGCACTATCTTAGTCCTGATCCGGTTTCTTCAATTGAATATTTAAACCTCATTGTTACACTACCTGCCTGTATCAACCACGGGGTGTCACATTTTACCGGCATGACATGCCCAACGCAAGTCACTAAAAAGGCAGTCAACTCGATAAAAAAAACCCTATTTTATCAAATGATATAACAACAAACAACATACATAATGCTCGTCCGAGATTGCTTTGACGTCTGACTGCCTTTTTAGTGACTTGCGTTGGGCATGTGATGCTGGTAAACTCGTACTCAATAGAAAGAAAAAAATAATTGCAAATCCATCGGACTTGGGGTTGTCCTTTTCAATCTCGAAATCGGTAAAAATTCATTCCAAAATATATAAATCATAAACTAGTACTTTTCGATTCTATATTTATGTTTCTCCGGTAATGATTTAGAATATAGATACATGTATATGAAGATGTGGTATGAGTGCCAATGAAAAAAAAACTCTCCATTCGGCTAAGTAACAATTTAAAAGTAAACCATTATAGGTCAAGGTACGGGCTTTAACGCAGAGCCTTTGCTGACAACGAACAGCAAGCTATAAAGGGGTCCAAAAAATGACTTGTGTAAAACCATCCAAACGAGAAAACAAACGGTCTAATCTATATAAAAGCGGGAAACACTTATGAACCACATAAACTGACGACAACCACAATGAACCACTGAACATCCGATTAAAATAAACTACATGACTTTTGTATTATTATCAGAAAGTGCATCCACAGCCTATTTGGCTGGCTGATCATTTTGTATTCTAAAACATGTATTTATTTGTTTATGCAGGTTGCACTATAATAAATGATTATTCTTCTCCTTATACATGTATTATTCCCATTATCAATATTTACCAATAAAGAAAAAGAAAAACGATTTCCATGACCAACTCTAATTTTTCAGCAACTGAAAAACTTTTCACGTGAATGTGTTATTTCATTCTGTGAACATATAACTGTAGACAATTCTTATGCAAATAAATAAGATGGATTCAAGAGGGTCCACTTTACTGTATTTAATAGAGAAGACAGGGATTTGGGGTAAAATTTGGTCTGGATACACCTCTTATAACACTGAGAACCAAAAAAGAATCTGGATTTGTAAACTTTGCATTTGTATACGCTTTTCAGAATGAATTTTTACTGATGAATTGTGCCCACAGGAACTTGTCTCTGAAAGACAATTAATAAGGTGCCTCTGATTGTGCCGCCCAAAGTCGGCGATTTCTGGTATATGTTTCCACTGGTGTCCAACGATCTTAACCAAGATCTATTGAAACAAGGAAATGTGTTCACAGCACAAAGATCAGAGCGATCATTTGTAGTTATGACTTCAACATATCATAATAAACTACATGTAACCATCATCGTACAGCGGATATAGGTACTAACCAAGCGGGCGTGAGCGATTTTGATCTTTCACGGTAACGAAAAATCTTTGTTTTGTTCACATAATATCAATGTGTACTTCAATCTAAACATAATTGCTGTCTTAAGAAATGATTTGGTCGTAGGTTGATGATTGGAGATGTCTCATTATTCTCCTAAAACAAGAGGGATTACTAAAAGCTCATCTAATTCTCTTCAGAAACTCGTCTTTATGGTGAATTATCTCGTAACATGTGATATCTTTTGAGGCAAAAATAAGAATACATATATAGTAATCATTAATATTTATGATAGATATATGTACAGGTAAATTGGCGCAAATGAGTTCCGAATATTGGCGCAATTGATACATTTTGAAAATAAAATTTGGCGCAAATGATACCCCTGAAAAACAGTAATTGGCGCAAAAGGACTGCTGCCTTAGTGGGAGAGATCCGTTTGCGCCAAAAATGCGTCCTTTTGCGCAACAACCTTTTTTTAAGATATGGTAATGAAATTACCTTATTGAATATGGTACAAATATTTTATGGCTAAAACAAGTCAAATCAATTTTAGACTCGTGTGGCTTGTCATATGTATGGGATAATATCTTCTTTTGTAAATAAAACATGGCTACATGTAACCATCAAACAGAATTTGATAGATCAATTTAAACAAAAATGGCAATATTTTGCCTTATTCTTTGTTAGCTGTTATTGTGATAAAGTATTTGCTGTTAACTGTTATTGAAAATTGGAATGTTAGCATTTTTTTTTGACAGTCAATATTCGGTATAAATTGAAGATCATTGGCCATTGGGGTCTACCACTACTAATATGTTTGTCCCGTATTCAGAGAAGGATTCAATTAACATATACCCATCACGGAAGTGAGGTCCAGGACAGAAAACTGGAAAATCACCCCTTTTTAATTAATAAAAACCCGTTAACTCGGAAACGTAAAATCTAAAATTTATAAAAATTGAAAGTTACGGTCCGTGTATATCTGCGTCCAATCGTTTTTCGTTTTGAAATATCAAAAACAAAAACAAAAAAACGAAAGTGTTTTCATTTTTCGTTTTTTGATTTCTTAAAAACCAAAATGAAAAACAAGTTTTTTTGTTTTTGATTTCACAAAACAAAACACGAAAAAAAAATATTTTCATTTTTCAATTTTGATTTCTCAAAAACTAAAATCGAAAAATGAAAGTGTTTTCATTTTTCATTTTTTATTTCACAAAAAAAAAAAACGAAAAAAAAAAAGTGTATTCAATTTATCTTTCCCCCCCCCCCCCCCCACACTGTTTAATTGTCATTCAAAAAATGACAATGTTGTCATTTGTCATTCGTTTAAAGGTCGTTAAAGTATACATGCATAGCGGTTGTCAGATCAATACTACTTTAATCGAAGATAATGTCGACGGATGCAAATTTTTAGTCTTTATCAATCTAAACAATAAGGGTGCGTGATCTTTACTTTTAAGTTTGGAGAGGTTAATCTAAGATGATAATAAAGAAGCGTAACTAGCCGCTTTTATAAATAAAGCAAACTATATATTGTTGGCGAGGGAAGGGCTCAAAGGACCCCAGGAGAACTGGAAAAAATGATACAAAATCTTTCAGACCCTTTCTTAATCTAAAGCGCAAGTTCTGTTTTATCTATTTTATTATGTTCTGGTCTCGGAGCAAAATATATAGATACAGTGTAAGACTACATGTACAAAAATGTATGAACAATTTCAAAAGTTCAAAGGGGCGTAACTCCTAGAAAAAAAATTGAATCGCAATTTCCCGTCGATATGCACAACTACATAGTATGTCCTTATTATCTGAAAAGGTTTCGTGAAATTCTGTTGTGTGGTTTGAGGGGAGTTGCGATGACAAACTGTTGCAGTAATACATTAAAGTAAATAAGTTCAAAGGGGCGTAACTTCTAAAAAAAAAATTGAATCGCAATTTCCCGTCGATATGCACAACTACATAGTATGTCCTTATTATCTGAAAAGGTTTCGTGAAATTCTGTTGTGTGGTTTGAGGGGAGTTGCGATGACAAACTGTTGCAGTAATACATTAAAGTAAATAAGTTCAAAGGGGCGTAACTCCTAGAAAAAAAATTGAATCGCAATTTCCCGTCGATATGCACAACTACATAGTAAGTCCTTATTATCTGAAAAGGTTTCGTGAAATTCTGTTGTGTGGTTTGAGAGGAGTTGCGATGACAAACTGTTGCAGTAGTAAATTAAAGTAAATAAGTTCAAAGGGGCATAACTCCTGGAAAAAAAATTGAATCGCAGTTTCCCGTCGATATGCACAACTACATAGTATGTCCTTATTATCTGAAAAGGTTTCGTGGAATTCTGTTGTGTGGTTTGAGAGGAGTTGCGATGACAAGAAACAGGACTGACGGACTGACGGACGGACGAGTCAAAAACATTATACCCTCCGCAACTTCGTTGCGTGGGGTATAATCAGGTCAATGACATGTACATATGACAGACATTTATAACTTAGTAACATTATATATCTGCATAAAAATAAAATGTAAAAAGCATTCAATTCTTTAACTTTAAAATAACTATAGGCTCTAAAGAGCCTGTGTTGTTGACTTTAGTCTAAGTGCATATTCTACAGAGGACACATACTCTCCAACATTGCTCTTGTCAGATTATCTCAATTCATTACAGTTAATAACTAAATAATAGACAAAATTTGCATTTTACACTGACTGTGTACTTCTTTTTTACCATGTCTGTCATCTTCATTGGCAGGGAGACGGGGTCAGAGTACATATTTTACAAAAAAATTATGTTCTTAAGTAAAATATTACGTAAATGGTGTTGCAAAAATATTGATAGACACGTAATAACAGGTAAGTCTAATTATTATAATTTTGTTGTTCGAAGAAGTGTTATATAGATTTACAAACCTGCTCGTGCATATTTCATTGTTATTCAATGCAAAATAATTATCTAAGAAACCTGGGACGATCTCATCTCACAAAGGATTTCTATTGTCTACTTATTGTACCTCGAACTTATTTACCCGATGTAGGTCTTTAAGTTGAGGTTCAATTTACTTAAAGTTAATCGGGCATGATTAATTAGATACGCCCTCTTAAAATCAGGGGGTCCGAAATAGGATCGGGAAAAAACACCCAGCAAAATACCTTAATTTACGATTTAAGAATTTGTTTGATTCAAAGTGCTTTTGGTTGCTTTAAATATCTCCGATCAATAATCAGGCGGTATTTTGTGGAAATAATAACCTGTCAGGAACAGGGAGATGTTGGCTGCAATAGGAATTTATTTATAAAAAAAAGGCCATATCTCATTTACTTATAGTGGCCGTTATTGATAGTAAATATTCATGCCGTTTTAATTTGTTTATGGCATTCGTCTTTCGTGGAGAAAAAGAGGAAAGGAGGGCTTATAGCTTAACTTACGAGTTCGATCATTTTAAAGGGTTCAAATATATTCTATTACGGCATTCGTTTTACCTCTAGCGAACGCTCTGCCTTATTGTAAAAAGTGCTACTCTAAATTTGTAAGCATTTGCTTCAGATTGATCAACTTTGCATCTATAGTCGTGAATATGCATGACATATTTGCCACTGGGCACAAAGGAGCAATAAATTAATCAGCTTCAATTAGTGATGTGTAATCATATGTCCTCAGTTGATTAAAGTCTCAAAACAGTTTTCCAATTTTTATATATTTTATTTTTATTTACATTCGATTAATAATCAAAGATTACAATGTATAATTTCTAACAAAACTAATAGGGGAGGGGACTAGAACAGAATAACAATCTTCATTGAGTGGCAATAACTCATATATTGAAGCGTACAATGACGGCTGTCTCGTCTAGGTGACAACATTTGATGTTTCAAGTTTATTTGTATCTCAAGACTGATATAATACATGTAGTTGTAACAAAAGCAAAAAAATATATAAAAAAGGTTGACAACAATTTATAAAAAGATTCAACTTATTTTGGGCGTTTCATTTTTTTTTTATATTGTCTTGCTGATCGGTTTTGTTATATATTTTTTTCATCTGCTATTGTTCTAGCAAAAGTCACAAAAAATGTTGTAAAACTCAGGCAAGCGACTTATTTGAAAAGATTTAGCTAACCTTTCTTATTGTTTACACATTTCAATCATTCAACTCGTGCGTAGATCGTCTTTCCCTCTAATATTTTTTTTTAGGTATAGATAGCGTGAAATTATCACTGAACCAGGCATCGGATATGCATTCCTATTATATTTTGATTGGACAAAGCTGCGTATTTATATATCCTATAAGACAAACGAACACCCCTTTTTGTTCGGAGGTCTTTTAATATCATTATCATTGGACTTTTACTATTACTTATGCTCCTCCATTGACGATCTATAGAAACAACTATATACACTTAACCTAACTATGCAGCAAGCTCTGTTCGCTTCTCTTTTTCAAATAAAAAACCAAAACATGTTATTGGCAAAATTTGTGCCACCACATAACCCTATTTAAAGTTAAATTTCATCGGCAAGATAAAATAACATGAACTTTAATAGAATATGGATTAAAAGAAATATACTACTCAATAAAACTACAGTTGAATGCGATGGTATGATATGTATCACACAATAAGTTATTAGTGAATTAAAGAAATGCATTACAACTAGTGTCAACGGGCCAAGTAAAGACACATAGTAACAATCTGAGAATACTCGCAGTTACTTATACCTAGCTAAAAGCAACAACAAAAAAATGTGTCAGAGACTAAAATATCAATCAAAACACATCCCATGAATTTAGTGTTATGACGCCATAGAGAGTCAAAAGAGACATATTCAATGCCAAAATAAAAGTATCGTCAGGAAACAAACATTTACTGAATATGTATCATGTGTTAAATGCCTTAAATGAAGCATTCGTTAAATATGTGAATATGAATTAATATTGAAAACAAAAGTTATCCTTTCGAAGAGTTGGATGCAAAGGGTCATCATCATTTTGCCTTTCTCAACATTGAAAGTGGGAGCAACTGGCAAATGCTTTTTATCCATCTGTCACATAAGGCACTGATTTTAGTTTTAAAGTTAACAGTTAAAAAACAGTCTGAAAAAAAGGTTCATTAAACAGGTTAAAGTACCATAACTCCGGCAATACATGTAACGATTATTTAACAAAGGTTTCTGAAAATTACACCACTGGTAGGTCTTGATGGGCATACTTTTCTTTTTAATAATTTTACAAGCATCCATAATCTAATATATAACAATTTGCGATAAAATTTACGGATTAACAGGCTGAACGACAAGTTGTTTCCTATCTACCACTCATTTGTTTGGGGTGTAAAAAAAAGTTTAGATCTGGACACTTTCGATTAAGACAATTTGAAAAAGGTCCAAAATAAAATCAAACAGTAGAATCAATATAAATTAGAAGATGTTGTATGAGTGCCAATGAGACATTTCTCGTTTAACTGTCACAATGTATAAAAGGTTAACAATTATATGGCAAAGTACGGCATCCAACACTGCTCAAGCCTTGTCTCTAACCAAACAGGCAACTATAAAGACCCTAAAAATGACTACATAAAATTATGATAAAATAATTCAAACAGGAAAACCAACGGTCTAATCTATTCACACAACTGCCGAGAAAGACCTTTAAACCACACCAACAAACGACAACCACTGAACAAAATGACATTGGATAGGTGTGTAAAAATGCAGCGTGTTTTAACGTTTACGAAAGTTTGCTACTCAGTTTCAAGATAAATAACTTTCCATAAGACTAGTATCTATTGATAGGGGATTCTTTAAGGAAGCAAAAAAGCAAAAAAAAAAATATAGAGGTCAATGTGCTTGTTTTCCAGATATTAGCCATTGAAATTTAGGCGGGAAAATGTTATCTCTTGATTTTTCATAGTCTTATCATTGACAAGTCAAAGTTCTCAAAAGACTTTTACAAATGGCTTATAATTGTACATGTAAAAGATTTATAAAAAGAAAAATGGGGGTCAATGGGCAAAATTTTGTAAGGCATTCAAATGGATAAAACCAGAGGATTCCGAAAATCTGACAAAAATATTCCAAAACATAACAAGCGAACATCCTTAACAGACGTCATAACATGAGACAGTAGTGTAACATTAAACAATTATTGTCTTCATATAAAAAGAACATTGTAATTGTTTACCCGATATGGGTTGTTTTCCTCGAGAGCTTTTAGCCCGAGCGAAAACAACTCTTCAAGAATAAACAATTTGGATGTTTGCCTTGTATGATGGCAATAAATCACATCGGGTATCCAAATCCGAAGAACAAACAGCAAGATCTCAAAAAGTGTTTACCATTTTAAAACTGGTTTTATTCATATTTTGAGGTTCGATTTTTCCTAACTTACATGCCAGCTCAAAGACATCAAGTGAACTGATAAAAAAATACGTCTTCACCCTGTACATCTTCCAAAAATGGGAGAATTTACAATATAGCCATTTTCAATTATCAACTAGCAGGCTGTTTGTTGTTGTATTCGTGCTTTGTCGCGAGATGTGTTTGTTCTCGTTGTTGTATTTTGTGTAATTCGTATTTTTGATAGAGTTTAGCCATTTCTTGTAATGTTATACTGCTGTATCAGGTTAAGGGTGAAGGTCGGTGCCTGTTAAAATCTTCAAACCGGCCACTGCATATATTATATGCACCTGTCCTAAGTTAGGAACCAGCAGTGTTTGTCATTTGTTGGAATGTTTCATAGATGTTTCTCGTTTCTCGTTTTGTAAATAGATTAGACCGTCTGTTTTCATGTTTAAATTGTGTTACACTGATTATTTTGTGGGCGTTTATAGCTTACTGTTCGGTATGAGTTAATGCTCCGTGTTAAAGGTCGTACTTAGACGTATGATTGTTAACTTTTTTTACATTGTGACTTGGATGGAGACTTGTCTCATTGTCACACTCATCACATCTTCTTACTGATTGTTATTTATGTAACAGGGTCGAATCTTGGATAAAAGATATAAACAAACTCTGTTTAGGGTTCGGATGATTTATTACCAGTAGTAAAAATAAACTCACTTGTGGAGTGAGTTTTTACTGGCAAGGAATAGGCACAGTTCACAATTTATACTCTGTATATAATTACATCAATGGAGTCATTAAATAGATAATATGTTGTGTCCACAATAATACAGGTATATAAATTTGAGATACAATATCATGCGACTGTAATTCTCAATCTCCCGTGCAAATCTACCTGGTCAATACAAAATATAGATTGACCGCGAAAAATGACAATGACCAATCAAATACGTAATTTAAAGTAAGAACCTTTTGAATATTCATGAACTCAATATAAAAAGTAAAGTGTAGATTTGATTTAAATAATAATATTCCTTTATCAAAATTCTAGAGTTAAACGTTATTATAAATAGAATTAATTTAAGAACTTTAAAGATATTTTTACTATTATTTATATATAATTAATAGACGTAAAAATGACACTACTACATTCTCCCCTCTGTTGAAGAAAATGACTTCCATGTCATTGTGTCTTTCTCCCCTCTTATGACCTTGTCGTCCTCGTCAAGCTGTTTACATTAAGAACTGTTCTCAATAATCTTGATGATAGCCCTCGATAGTTCCATCTCTAAACCTCTAAATCGTCCTGTTTTTGCCTGATTTTCCAACCAATGTACTTTAGCTAACCAATCTGGTTTAGTTGTGGCCTGCTTTGATGTAGTGACATAATCTTGCAGGTACTTCGGTGGTTTTCGATTTCTCTGAGGTCTAGCAAGTGTGGTAGGTTCTGGTATGTGACGTGGTGGTGTAGGTAAGTATCTACGTCTTCTTTCCCTAACTGGTTGTACTCTTGTAGTTTCATCATGTGTGGGTTCATCTGCCATTTCATCTAGAGATGGATCCTCCGTCAACGCACTGCCATTATCTGATTCTAAAGTGTCATCTTCAATATTCTGACCAGTCGCTGCAGGTTCAACATCCTCTGTTCCAGGGTTAGGTTCTTCAGCAATTAATATGTCTGAAGGTAAAGCGTCCTCTACTAAACCATTAATCTGGCTACTACCAACGGCATCATGATCGTCACCCGTGTCGCTGATAGTTACATCATCTATCCTAGGTCTTTCCACCATATCTACTTCACTGTCAGTGTTGCTAGGTGTACTCCTCCCTGTCTCTATTATCCAATACCCCTGCTCCGACTCCTCATCTGATTCCGATGCAGACATCTTTTCAATGCTGTTCCCAACAGACTTCGTCGGTGGCCGTCCAGACCTCAGCGGTTTACGCCTCTGTCTAGGTGCAGGAGCTATCTCAGACTCAACAGTCTTTGGCAGAAATCCAATTGGAAGTAGAAGATTGCGATGAAGTGTCTTCTTCCTTCCAGTTCCGTTTTCTTTCTTGACCTCATACACAGGTATCTCTTTGTTAGGCTGATTTACAATCTGGTATGGATCTTCTTCCCACTTGTCAGCTAGCTTATGTTTCCCGTCGAAGGCCAAGATCTTTACTAAGACTCTGTCGCCGGTTTGTAAGATGGCTGATCTAGCTTTCTTGTTATAGTTGTGTTTCTGTCTATCTTTCCCAATTCTTGAATGTTTTGATGCCAAGTCGTATGCCTCTTTTAATCTTTTCTGTACGGTTTCAATGTACTTGGTCACTGGCTGCTTCTGTTCATTACCAGGAAGGTTGAAGGCGATGTCAATCGGTAATCTTGGTTCCCTTCCAAACATAAGGAAGTAAGGTAAGTATCTGGTAGTTGTCTGTCTGGTGCAGTTGTAAGCGTGTACCAATCCAGCAATGTGTGCTTTCCAGTCTTTCTTCTGCGTTGTTTCCAGTGTACCTAACATACTCAGTAATGTTCGATTGAAACGTTCTGTATTTCCGTTGCCCATAGGATGGTAAGGTGTAGTACGTGATTTCTGCATGCCTGTGATGTTACATAGTTCTTTGATGATATTCGATTCAAAGTTGGCACCTTGGTCGCTGTGAATTCGTTGTGGCAAGCCGTAGTGTACTACAAAGTGGTTGAAAAATGCTTCGGCTGTAGTCTTTGCTGTTTGGTTCTTCGTTGGAATTGCTAAGGCATACCGGGTAAAGTGATCGGTGATGACGAGAACATTTTCAAAACCTCCTTTGGATCTTTCCAGTGATAAGTAGTCCATGCATACTAGTTCAAGTGGTTGGTATGTTTCAATGCTAACTAATGGTGCTCTTTCATTAGTTGGTGTTTTTCGTCTTATGCATCTGTTGCATTGCGTTATCCACTGATCCACATCTCTTGTCATCCCATACCATACAAATCTATCTCTTATAAGGGACAGTGTCTTATCTCGTCCTTGGTGGCCCATATCATCGTGAAGTGCTTTCATTACTTTTGGAACGCAAGTTTCTGGTAAAACTAGTTGCTTAACTGTTTGGCAATCAAGTGTAGCTTCTCTGAATAGAATACCATCTTTCAGTTGTAACTCATCGAAGTTATTGATGAACCATGTATTCTCTGATGATCTTTCTAGTTGTTCTTTAGTTGGCTTACGGTGTTCGGATACCCAATAAATCCATTCTTTCATTCTATAATCATTCTTTTGTTCTGCTTTGATGTCAACCAAGTGCTGTGCTGGTAAAGATGTATCATCTACGATTGCAGTAGTATTCATTGACAGAGTATCTACGAAAGGTTGAGTATGTTGTAGGTTGCAGATGGCTTTGACAGAAGTAACATCTAAGTTGGATGGTTTACGTCCAAGTAACTCGGGCAATCTTGATAAAGAATCAGCATCTGCATTCTTGGAACCTGGTCTGTACATGATGTTAAAGTTGTATGATGCTAATGCTGCAATCCAACGGTGACCAGTTGCATCTAGTTTGGCTGATGTTAGCACGTATGTAAGAGGATTGTTGTCTGTCAATACTGTAAAGGTGTTTCCATATAAGTAATCGTGGAATTTCTCGGTGACAGCCCATTTTAATGCCAAAAATTCTAATTTGTGTACAGGATAATTTCGCTCTGTCTTACTGAGTCCTCTACTGGCGTAAGCAATGACACGCTTCTTGTTTTCCTGTTCTTGGTATAATACCGCTCCTAAGCCTTGCATGGATGCATCAGTATGTAACTCAAACTGTTTATTGTATCGTGGAAATCCCAGTATAGGTGGTGAAGCTAGTGCTGTTTTAAGTGTTTGGAAAGCTTGTTCTTGAAGATCTCCCCATATCCATGATTGACTGTTTGGATCTCGAGGTTTTGGCTTGCGTCTCTTTGATGAGCTTTTCGGTAGAGGCATCAAGTCGGTGAGTGGTCTTGCTATTTTAGAAAAATCTTTAACAAACTTTCGGTAGTATCCTACAAAGCCAAGGAAGCGTCGGACTTCTTCTGGTGTTGTCGGACGTGGCCAGTTGGTTACCTTGTCTATCTTTGCAGGATCCGGTTGTATTCCATCTTTGGAGACGATGTGACCTATATATTTGACTTTCTCTTGAAGGAATGAGCATTTCTTTGGCGATAATTTAAGGTTGCTTTCTCTTAATCTCTGTAATACTTTCTCTAATCTTACTAGATGTTCCTCATACGTATCGGAGAATATAATAAGATCGTCTAAATAGATAAAGCAGATATCAAGATGGAGGTCTCCTAGTATCTCTTCCATAAGCCTCTGATATGTCGCTGGACTGTTGACTAATCCAAACGGCAAGCGGTTAAATTCGTAAAAACCTAGTGGACCGACAGTGAAAGCTGTTCTCTGCTTATGGGACTCTTCTACCTCTACCTGATGGTACCCGCTCTTCATATCTAGTACTGTATATAGCGTGTTACCTCCTAGAGCGTCTAGTATCTCCTCGCTGCGTGGCAAAGCGTAGGAATCCTTCACGGACCTTTGATTAAGTTGTCTGTAATCAATACACATTCTGAGTTTCCCATCCTTCTTTCGACAAAGTACCACATTAGATGACCAAGGTGAGTGTAAACGTCGTATTATGCCAGCTGTGAGTAGTTGCTGTAGATGTGTACGAACTTCATCAAACATGGCTGGTGGTATACGCCTATGTCTCTGCTTGAACGGTGTATCATCAGTGAGATCAATTCTATGACGAACTGCATCTGTATGACCAATGTCGGTGTCTGACATACTAAAAACATCTCTATACTGTCTAAGTAGTTGTTTACCTTTCTCTAACTGTTCATCACTGAGTACGTCTGCTGGTAAGTGTACATCGTTTAAAACATCATAATCTGTACAATCTGGTGTTTCTATATCAGCAATTGAGACAGGTTGCAGCTCACATAGGATAGCGTTCGGTGAAACTGTTATGGTTCTCGTTGTAACATTACTAATATGTACAGGTACTAATCTGTTATCTCTGTATTGGTAGTTGACAAGAGTTGGAGCTATGTCTAGGTCTTCAGGTACTGCTGCCTTATGTGTTGGTTGAAGTATTCCACATACAGTATGGTACGGCAACTCATGGTCCATATAGCCTTGAAGCATGACATCTTTATTCGGTGGAATGCGAACAGTCTTTCCCTCTGCGCATTTAATCAATGCGAACCTGTTGTTTCTCTTGTTGAGTTCTTTCTCTCTGAGTAAAAGGCATCGAAACGTCATATACCATGGTGTGATCAAGTTGGCGTTTTGCAAAAATCGATGACCAAAACGTTGTTTTACATCATCCATAGCTCTATGCAATACGTTGGTACCAAGTAGCAAAGGTACAGTCTTGTTGTAGTTGCTATCGGGGACTACCAGTAGTAAGCAAGGTTGTGGTAATTCTGATGGTGATGCTCCAGGTAATTCTAAGTCGACAGTGATGTAACCATGATACGGTAAGTTCTCTCCATCAGCACATTCAATGTGTAAAATACGGTTAAGTGTCTGTATAGTATGATCAGGTAAGTATTTTCGATGAAATGACTCGCTGACAGTGCTTACTGTGGATCCTGTATTTAATAACGCTGTAGCTTGAATACCATGTATCTTAACAGTGACTGCGTTGGTGTTACCTATTAGTTGGTCAATGACATCTTGTGTTGACTGTTGCTGTTGGTATGCATATGTTCTATCTTCAGCGTTGATCTGCTGGAAGGTAGCGGCTTGTCGTGAATGGTCTAATCGTATACGGCAACCAATGGCTATGTGATCAAGTCCTCCGCATCGATAACATACGATAGGATCTCTTGGAATAGGAGTAGCAGTAGGTGAGTAGTTTGGTTTGGCTTGGTTGTCAAAGTCGTTGTCCCAGTAGGGTCGTTGTCTACGTCTACGACGATGACGTTTCTTCTTTGGACCATACTGTTCCATGACTAATTGGAAGAATGTAGTAGCCCCTTACTTAATAAATGCCAACAACAAAACCGAAAATGAAAAACAAAATACTTTCACTTCCTAAAGCCTATGTCTATCAAAGGTGTGTCAAAAAAAAATGTAATACAACTATAAACTACATAACCACCACACTAGAGTATCATAATTACAGTAAATCAAAATGGTAAATTTTAATCAATAACTAATACTCAATTCTATAATTACTAAAATACACACAAATTAAATCAAATACACATGAGTGTGCATTGATAAATAAGTACTACCAAATATTAAAATGATTGAGCATCATATGCAAATGAGTGCACCTCAATCAAATTTTATTTGTAAGTGAATAATTAAAAATAATTCAAGTCACTTATTTCTAATCTATTTAATCAAACTATAGATTTTCAAACTCTGTCTAAGTTCAACACAGAGTTAAGGTACTATATACTATAACTATATACGATAGTGTTGCTTTCTGTATAAAATGTACTTTTAATGTGTAAAAATATAAGTCAATAAATTCTACAAGTACATCTGCATTCTCCTTTTAATGTAAACACTCAATCACCAAGTGATGCTAATGTCCAATGAACAAAAAAAAATAAAAATTTTTAAATTCAATGTTCGAATGTAAAATGTTCAAGTGTGAAAGGTCAATATGTAGGACGTTAACAAAAAAAAATTCAAAGTCCAAAAGTGTATGAATGAATGAACAATGTCAATGTGTAAAAATGTTTAAGTGTAACTAAGTTCAAGTTGAACTGGGGTATACCAATAACACTACATGTATGTATGTATGTATGTATGTATGCTATCTATCAATGTATGTTGCTGTAATAAGTGTTGATGTTGCAATACGATATAGTAATCGACCAATTGCAATGTATGCTATCTAATTAAAGTCTTCTTTATGTAAACAAATTAATGTATGTGTAAAATGTTTTTTTCAAAGTGTGTAAGCAAACTATTTCAGTATACAATTATAATATATATATAAGTAAAAAGCCTACCTTATAAAGCTAAGTTACTTTTCCAATTCCAATCACAATAATATGAATACATTTAAACAACAAAAGTTCTATTTTCAATTTAGAAAATCAAAAAGTCTAAGTTACTAAAAGTAACTTCCGGTTTCACAAATCTTCATAACTGGAACACGGTATAAAATGTTAATGTAAATAAACACATGTGGACATCAACGGATGTAAACAATGGCACGTGCATCTTCGGACATCTGCGCATTGTTGGTAAACAAACATCACGTGGTCTCGTCTGTCGTCTGCTTCGGTGGTCACACACACACACTGGTACCCTAATTCGACTGTGCCATCAATCCATTAAACTACGCTGGGCGCCATTTTGTAACAGGGTCGAATCTTGGATAAAAGATATAAACAAACTCTGTTTAGGGTTCGGATGATTTATTACCAGTAGTAAAAATAAACTCACTTGTGGAGTGAGTTTTTACTGGCAAGGAATAGGCACAGTTCACAATTTATACTCTGTATATAATTACATCAATGGAGTCATTAAATAGATAATATGTTGTGTCCACAATAATACAGGTATATAAATTCGAGATACAATATCATGCGACTGTAATTCTCAATCTCCCGTGCAAATCTACCTGGTCAATACAAAATATAGATTGACCGCGAAAAATGACAATGACCAATCAAATACGTAATTTAAAGTAAGAACCTTTTGAATATTCATGAACTCAATATAAAAAGTAAAGTGTAGATTTGATTTAAATAATAATATTCCTTTATCAAAATTCTAGAGTTAAACGTTATTATAAATAGAATTAATTTAAGAACTTTAAAGATATTTTTACTATTATTTATATATAATTAATAGACGTAAAAATGACACTACTACATTTAAACCTCCTAGATTTTTTTAATAAAGAAATTTTGCATCATTCTTTGTGCTTCAACTTTTATAACAGGATGATACATCCACATGCCAAATTAACGCATATGGGGCAATATGCGTAATTGTTTCTCCATAGGCGGTAATAGTAACGTTTTCTTCTGTTGCTCAGCCCATATCGTAAACTTGTATATGTATGATGGCTTGTTTCGAAGCTGAGACATTTTTACATATGTGGTTAAATTTTCGGGGTACGAAGTGTGATTCCTTTTCCCGTAAATTAGCAAACCCCGAGTATCCTTTTGCGGTACGGCTCCTCATGGTAAAATATCCCATTTTTAACACAATAAGTTCTTTGAATTTAATACTTTGAACACATTTTATAGTTTTTACACATTTATTCTGTGTTCCCTTACTTTCTAAATTAACACAAATGGTTCAGCTCAGCTGAGACTACTATAACACAGAGATTGGTCACTACCGATTTATCGTGTAGTGTGAGTCTCCACTTTTTCATATAACGTAGTTTCGTATTTAACCGTAGTTTCGTATTTAACAGTAGCAGACGACATATATCACCACCTAATCACCGAGACTACTAATTGTCTATATCAGTATCGGATATTATTCAAAGTAAATTATATATAAAAAAAAAAATTAGAGGGAAAAAGAAAATAATTTATTAATATCTTTGTTATCATTATTCATATCTATATATATATTTTTTTTTAATCAGTTTATAGTTCGTTAATAAATTGTAATTATGCGGCGAAAATGCAAATGTGATTAATCTTATACCGGGCTGAAGTACGTTCACTATTCACTATTCACTTTTCACTATTCAAAATTCATGAATAGTGAACTGTGTTTTTTTGCACTATTCACTATTCAAGTTTGTGAAATTGAATAAATTTAGTATCAACTTGTATATGTATATGTATATGTAAAAATGAGAAGAAAAAAAACCCGATATGGTATGCTTGCCAATGAGACAACTCTTGACACAGATATTTAAAACAGCTACTCACCGTACGGCCTTCGACAATGCACAAGTCCCTACAGCATAGTCAGCTATGAAAGGCCCCGAAATGACAATGTAAAACAATTCAAACGAGAAAACTAACGGCATTATTATTTTATCAAAAGAATGAACAAAAAACAAGTATGTAATACACCAAGAAACGACATTCACTTGGGACAGGCACATACACACGGAATGTGGCGGAGTTAAACATGTTAGCAGATCCCAACCCCAACCTAACCTAGGATAGTGGTATAACAGTACCCCATAAGAACCAACTATAATAAAAGTACTGAATTACTGAACATCGGTCACAAGCACCTGTCTCCCATCTCTACGCATGAAAGTAAGGTTAATGTACAAAGAAATATTTATTTTGTACGATAAGTTCGTGCATACTTCTTAATCTCTTTTATATATATTTCTCTGATTGTAGTAATACAAATCAGTATACTCTGCCCAGACGATAAGGAATGTTATGATGCACTCGATAATGTCTCCGAAATTATAGATCGGTTACCAGTCAAAAACAAAAGATACAATGTACGCAAGTAGAATTCCTACTGTAGCAATGCATCGGAATGCCCTCATGGTTATCGCGATGTAAAAATCAGTTGTAAAAGGCTTCACTCATCAGATAGATATAAGGATAAATACATACAACAACAAGAATGTGTCCTCAGTACACGAATGCCCCACTCGCACTATCATTTTCCATGTTCAGTGGACCGTGAAATTGGGGTAAAAACTCTAATTTGGCATTAAAATTAGAAAGATCATATCATAGGGGACATGTGTACTAAGTTTGAAGTCGATTGGACTTAAACTTCATCAAAAACTACCTTGACCAAAAACTTTAACCTGAAGCGGGACAGACGGACGGACGGACGGACGAACGAACAGACGGACGGACGGACGCACAGACCAGAAAACATAATGCCCCTCTACTATCGTAGGTGGGGCATAAAAACACAGAGTGAACGTGGCCGGGTACTTGTACATCCCAACAATAAAAAGACACTCAGTGCAGATCTGGGTGTGTTCGGTACTCAATTACTGACAGCTAGTTCAAAACAAATAACAACTAATAAAAAATGCACCTCAGACTAAATTATCAAGCATAGCATATCCAACATAGTTAAGAACAGAGAGAGAAAAAAACATGACATTGTGCATGCAATGCCAAGATACAGGAATCATCAGAGTGTAGAAAAGATCAATGGAATTTATTTTACTATCCAATATAAACAATATTCAAAGAATAAATTACAGGCCGAATTCGTAACCTTTTAGAATAAGATCGTTAAGTTGATTTGTTAAGTGTAATGTCTGTAATGAATTGCTATAGGAATTCGATTAGAATACGAGGTTTGTGTAATATATAGTATTAAGGTATAAACAGATAGGATATTTGGTATGCAGATCCCTTTTATCTAGAATTATTTATTCTTTACGTAAAATATTGAACTTGATCATGCATCTCAAATCCACTTCTAATGCATATCTAGGAGCTTACGGTACAATTGTCGCACATATTGTCACAATTATTACACATATTTGAATGGGTGTGTGGGGTCCACTTTTATTAATCAAGCATTAAAATGCTCATTCGTTTCCTGCATGGGATGTCCACATAAAATGAAATCAACCATTTAAACGGTACTCCCTGTGTCAGGGGAGGGAAAAAGAGTAAACATGTCTCAAAGTGCCAATAATTTCAAAATCTCATTTTCCAACATTTAAATTTCTCACATACTTATATATTTACTTTATAAATAAAGACTTTATGTAAAATATAAAAAGTCTATTAGGACAATAGGAGGTAATATACCCAAGGACTGAAAGTTTCGTATAAAAAACTAGGGGTGTTTCCCCGATAAAATCTAATAATAGCACTTACTTATAGGATATCTGTATTATGGAGCGCCTAAGAAAAAATACACAATAGAAGGGGGAACAAAACCTATATAGTGAATATGTGGCACAGATGCGATTTAAGGGGTAACAAGTGACCGAAAAGCGAAAACGGCCGAACCTAAGAAAAAATACACCACAGATTACCTTACGATCGAGTTATTCACTATAGAGCTTGAGTACCTCATTTTATAAGCTTTCTTATGGTATATAGGATATAGCTGTAATTAGGGGATTCGAGGGTTCATAACTCGATCGTAACGTCCTTTGAAAGTATTTTTTCTTGATTTTGGCCGTTTTTTTTATTTGTTGGGCACCGTAATACCCCTTAAACCGAATCTGTCCACTATATTCACTATGAAGCTTGTGTTCCTTATTTTATAAGCTTTCTTATGGTATATAGGATATACCTGTAATTAGGGGATTCGAGGTTCAAAACTCGATCGTAACGTCCTTTGGAAGTATTTTTTCTTGATTTTGACTGTTATTTATTTTCGGGCGCCTCGATACCCCTTAAACCGAATCTGTGCACTTTATTCAGTATGAAGCTTGTGTTCCTAATTTTATAAGCTTTCTTATGGTATATAGGATATACCTGTAATTAGGGGATTCGAGGGTCCAAAACTCGATCGTAACGTCCTTTGGAAGTATTTTTTCTTGATTTTGACTGTTTTTTTATTTTCGGGCGCCTCGATACCCCTTAAACCGAATCTGTGCACTATATTTAACTATGAAGCTTGTGTTCCTTATTTTATAAGCTTTCTTATGGTATATAGGATATACCTGTAATTAGGGGATTCGAGGGTCCAAAACTCGATCGTAACGTCCTTTGGAAGTATTTTTTCTTGATTTTGACTGTTTTTTTATTTTCGGGCGCCTCGATACCCCTTAAACCGAATCTGTGCACTATATTTAACTATGAAGCTTGTGTTCCTTATTTTATAAGCTTTCTTATGGTATATAGGTTATACCTGTAATTAGGGGATTCGAGGGTTCAAAACTTGATCGCAACGTCCTTTGGAAGTAATATTTCTTGATTTTGACCGTTTGTTATTTTCGGGCGCCCCAATACTCCTTAAACCGAATCTGTGCACTATATTCACTATATAGCTTGTGTTCCTTATTATATAAGCTTTCTTATGGTATATAGGATATACCTGCAATTAGGGGATTCGAGGGTTCAAAACTTGATCGCAACGTCCTTTGAAAGTAATTTTTCTTAATTTTGGCCGTTTTTTATTTTCGGGCGCCTCGATACCCCTTAAACCGAATCTGTGCACTATATTCACTATATAGCTGATGTTCCTTATTATATAAGCTTTCTTATGGTATATAGGATATACCTGCAGTTAGGGGATTCGAGGGTTTAAAACTCGATCGTGACGTCCTTTGGAATTATTTTTTCTTGATTTTGGCCGTTTTTTATTTTTGAGCGCCGTAATATGGACCCCGTAATATCCCTTAAACCAAATCCGTGCACTATATTCATAAAATAGCTTGTGTTCCTTATTTTATAAGCTTTCTTATGGCATATAGGATATACCTGAAATTAGGGGATTCGAGGGTTCAAAACTCGATCGTAACGTCCTTTGGAAGTATTTTTTCTTGTTTTATGATTCAAGGGTTTACGGTATCCTCTTTTTTAGTGCGACTATTAGATTTTTCTCTGAGAAAATACCCCTTGTTTTTTATACGAAACTTTTTTTATACGAAACTTTTGTTATCTGTATATATATATTTATAGTTTTTCTATTTTCCATGTTTTATGCATAAATGTGAAAAAAATGAGATTAGAGTATTTATATTAAATTGGATAATGAGATTTAGAAAAGAATTATTGGCACTTTGAGACATTATAATTAGTTTGCCCTCCCCGGTGGTTTTCATTTGGTGGGAACAATTCGATAGAGTAATGATGGGGGAAACGAATGATAAGATTAATGCTTGATGAATAAAAGTGGACCACCACCCCCCCCTTTTTTTCCCCTTTACGAAATATATGTTACAACTTAAGTGCGACAATTGTACCGTAAGCTTGTAGATATGCATATAATGTATTATACATGTATCAGTAGCTGCGAGTACTCTCAGAACTGTACTTAGTGTCTTTTTGTTGTTGAGATGTACAAGTATATCTGTCCGCGATTACTCTATGTTTTTTGTTACATGTATTTCTATTTGTATTCATTCGATGAGTTTAGTTTAGCCTTACACAAATCATTTTTATAAGGTCGTTCTTATGTTGCACTGTTTCACCACTGTCCTAGGTTAGGGGGGGGGGGTCACGCTAATATATTTAACCCCCGCCACATTCTGTATACATGTATGTACCTGTCCCAAGTAAGGAGTGTGTAATCAAGTGGTTGTCGTTTTTTGCTGTGTTAAATACTTTATTGTTTTTCGTGAATTTTTTGTACATTAATAAGGCCGTTCTTATACTCGTTCTTATTCGGTGACTAACTATGGTGTATGAGCTTTTCTTATAGTTGAAGGCTGTACAATGACCTGTAGCTGTTAATTGCTGTGTAATTTAGTCTCTTGTGAAGTTTTGTCTCATTGGCAATCATACAACATCTTCTTTTTATATATCCAGGACATACAAGAAGATATTAAAGTTATTCAATAATAAACTTGAATAGTGAATAGTGCAAAAAAACACAATTCACTATTCATGAATTTTGAATAGTGAAAAGTGAATAGTGAATAGTGAACGTACTTCAGCCCGGTTAATCTTATCCATCTTAAAGTTAGGTACATATTGTTTTGCTACAGGTCCGTTAATTGTATCTAATATACAAATATTTTACCTGTAAAGACAGGTAGTGTCAATAGCATGGGAGATGAATTTGTTTCACAGCTGGGTGCCTAGAATACACGACTGAGTCTCGTTAATTGCAATAAACTTTTATTCCGTATACGTGTAAGGTATGTTCACAGCTGAGTATCAAAGATACATATTTGCAGCAATCCTTGTGGTTTTATTCGGGAGGTATGGAAGGGGTTTTACAAGGTAAAAAATGTAAAGAATGTAGGAAAATGATCGTCAAATAAAGATAAGAGAAGAGAAAATAATAAGTGTAAAAATTGAAAGAAGAGAAAAATGGAATAGAAATTATAGGAAACAAAGAACCCCCGACCCGACCCTCATTCAGATTATCCAACGCTAATTTTATTTTTCAAACCATTTTTTTTTCGGTTTTAAGATTCTTTATTTCTCAAACACCATTAAGTTACAATGGTACAACGACGTTCATCAGCTTCCCCTTTCTTAATTCCTTTTTTTTTAATTTCAATCTGATAATTAGGTGGTGAAGTTTTTTCACTTCACAATGTCCTCTAAAAGTGACTTCTTATCTTGGGATGACCAGGGCCGTAAATTACATAGAGGCATCATAGGCGGATCCAGGGGGGGGGGGGGGGTTGCTGGGGGACCCAACCCCCCCCCTTTCGTGGGGAAAATTTGGTTGATTATATAGGGAATCACTGAAGCATGACTGGAGCGCCCCCCCCCCCCCCTTTAGGAAAAGTTCTGGATCCGCCACTAGGCATGTAGGCAGTTGCCTCCTTTTGCGGGCTGACAAAAAAATGGAGAAAAAAAAACACTGAAAAGAAAAAAATAGTTAAAATCATGCATTATTTTTATAGCACTGGTTGTAAGTTAAAACAACAAGGTGGTTAATCATAATGACACGAAGGTGTGTTCAATATTTGGATCTGAGCGGTCGGTACCCAACTCAACTCCTTTGCACACATAAAATTTTCCCACCAAATACTAATTGCATTTGCATACATAGAAGTGACAATGTTGGCAATATTGAATGCATAGAAGTGCTAAAAAAATGGGATTCGTCCAGTCAGAAAAATCACCTTAGAATTTGACAAAGCCAGAACAAAACGTTTTGGTGTACATGTATACAAACATTGTTACGTTTTTAATTTGAACTTGATAGATAAAATCATGAGTTATTGAGTATGCATTTTCATTTTAAGGTTTGAAATTGTGTCTTTGAAACGAAGTCAAAATTGGAGACTCACATTACACGATAAATCTTCTTTTTTTTTTTTTAAGTTTTATCTTGATGAATGAGGTTATCAAGAATGTGTATATATGTACACATCATTCTAATTCATACATTAAATTAAGATAGTAAATAAATAAATATAAATATTTATAGTAGAGTTCTGCCCAATAATCAATAGCTGACTGTCAGTGGCAAATATTTCTGACATTGGGTAACCGAAAATTAGCTACATCGAGTGGGGTAGGTTCTGTGTTATAGCAGTCTCAGTCTGCTCAGTCATTTGTTTATCATAGAAATGTGTCAAATATCACTACACAGAGATTTTTTGTTTACTCGTGACTTTTGAGTTCCTCATTTCAAGGCGCATTAGGGATGTTGTCCCATATGTATAAAGTAGAAAAGTAACACCTTGGGGTCAATGTCACATTAAGATCATCGTGGCACCGGGCACATCATCTCACGACGATATATTCACATGCAATAATCCAAAGAACACAAGCCTACGTGTATGTCAAATGACAAAAAGTCATGTCCTGGTCAAGTGTTTTTAGCCTAAATCTACATTAGCTTTAGGTGAAAAGGGGGAGGTTGAGATTTCACGAAACACTGGTTTTAACCCGCCGCATTTTACTTGTCTCTTTGGTAGCAATACACAGTAAGGATTCGTGGTGGTCATTAGTTACATATAAAGTTTAATTCTTTAATTCGTCGTTTTTAAGTCATGACTGCTGACATTTAATTGGACCTCGATCGTTATTTTAATATTATAGATACTAGAACACACCCGCGAAATGGCGGGCATTCAGAGCGGAGTTAAAAGTATGTAAAGTGTTGTTAGAAGTTTTATACCTCCTCCTCCATTTCCAAAATTTCCAATTTTTGGTTTTCTATCAATTTCAATATGAACATACATTTAGTATGTTATGAACATTTAAGTAAGGAGCCTGTAGTTCAGTGGTTGTCGTTTGTTTGTGTGTTACATATTTGTTTTTCGTTTCTTTTTTGTACATAAATAAGGCCGCTAGTTTTCTCGTTTGATATTTTTTACATCGTCATTTCGGGGCCTTTTAAAGCTGGGTATGCGGTATTGGCTTTGCTCGTTGTTGAAGGCCGTACGGTGACCTAAAGTCGTAAATTTCTGTGTCATTTTGGTCTCTTGTGGAGAGTTGTCTCAACATGGCAATCTGAATCATACCACATCTTTTTTTTGTAATCAATGAATTTTGTAAAATATTTAATGAATGGATAGTTTCGGAAAAGGTATCAAAAGTTCACTTGAATAATTTTAGCGCTTATCTGTATATATTACTATATACATAAAGTGTATTTACTTTCAATTCTTAGTTTAGTAATCGATCCATGGTGGTCAATTGACATAGTATACAGACCCTCTCCATTTAATAAACTTTGAACAGAATTAAAATACACTTTATTCGTACTATTTGTTTGTTCAAAGTATACAGAAAAACGCAAACCGGAAGTATAATCTGACTTAAAATTTCGTCCAATGACGGGACAATATCCGGATGCCTTTTTGGTGTCATACCACCAATTACTCCCTCAAATTTAGAACGCATAAAACTTGAGTTTGTGTTATTTTTAGCTTTTTCCCATCCTGACAATATGATTTTATATAAAAAATGTCCTAAATAATGTTATAAATGCACAGAAAGTTATTCTGTGGTGTTAAACATTGAAACATAAGTTGTTTACTACCCCCAAACTAATTTTGTCATGCAGATTTAATGAAATTATTTGATTTTTACCCCTTATATCATTGCGTCATACTATGTACTTGGCAGATAGCATAGCCTAATGTAAGCACTGCAGAGACTCACAAAAGTACCATTTATTATTCCAAATGAAGTTTTTATATCTTAATTTTTATTAACCGATGTAAATAAACACAGTTAAATGACCATGACTGCACTTTTGATCAATTTGTAGTACTTTACTGACACCAGATGAAAAAAAGGGGGGTCAATATTCCTTGACACTTCAAAACCTTGGATTTTTTTACTAAATTCATTACAAAAATTGTTGAAAGTCTTTAAAGAAGTAGAACAAACAAGAAAAAATCAGCAAACAATGATCTTGATATTGAAAGTTTATGTTCCTGTAGCCCAAAATGAAATTTTCAAGTATTTTCTATCAAAGTCATACATTACAGTCAGTTTAAATTGAGCTGTGAAATTTTTAATATAAGTCGCATAATGCTCAGATAGGCTGTTTTTAACTTCAAATTGACTAAGGATTAAGAATAAAGCAAAATAAAAGATTTCTAATCAACTTTTTTGTCTCTTTAAGCAAAATGCGGTGAAACATCAAAATCAGAAAACAATTGTTTTTTTTTTGTCTTAACTGATCATTTGACATAATAGTAGCCACATTTCAATCTTTTTGGGGGCAAAATGCCACATATTGCAAATTTAGAGCATAAAACTTGAGTTTGTGCTATTTTTAGCTTTTCCCATCCTGACAATATGATTTTATATAAAAAATGTCCTAAATAATGTTATAAATGCACAGAAAGTTATTCTGTGGTGTTAAACATTGAAACATAAGTTGTTTACTACCCCCAAACAAATTTTGTCATGCAGATTTAATGAAATTATTTGATTTTTACCCCTTATATCATTGCGTCATACTATGTACTTGGCAGATAGCATAGCCTAATGTAAGCACTGCAGAGACTCACAAAAGTACCATTTATTATTCCAAATGAAGTTTTTATATCTTAATTTTTATTAACCGTTGTAAATAAACACAGAACAGGCTATTATTTGAACTTGGAATTATTTTTAATTATGGAATTTGCATAATTTCTTGTGTTTAAAATTTTTAATAAATTCCATGTTAATGTGGTATTATAATCTTTTGAGCGGTTAATAAAACTTTCCATACAATGTATTTTGGTTAGATAGTGTTGTGCGCGGCACAGTACATTCTATTGAAAATATAGTATTTTCTTTGTAATAGAAAGTGTTGTGCGCAGCACAGAGCATTTCAGTACAGAATAAACATGGAATTTATAAAAAAATCAATAACAAGAAATCAAGCAAATTCCATAATTAAAAATAATTCCAAGTTCAAATAATAGCCTGTTACAGTAAAATGACCATGACTGCACTTTTGATCAATTTGTAGTACTTTACTGACACCAGATGAAAAAAAGGGGGGTCAATATTCCTTGACACTTCAAAACCTTGGATTTTTTTACTAAGTTCATTACAAAAATTGTTGAAAGTCTTTAAGGAGTAGAACAAACAAGAAAAAATCAGCAAACAATGATCTTGATATTGAAAGTGTATGTTCCTGTAGCCCAAAATGAAATTTTCAAGTATTTTCTATCAAAGTCATACATTACAGTCAGTTTAAATTGAGCTGTGAAATTTTTAATATAAGTCGCATAATGCTCAGATAGGCTGTTTTTAACTTCAAATTGACTAAGGATTAAGAATAAAGCAAAATAAAAGATTTCTAATCAACTTTTTTGTCTCTTTAAGCAAAATGCGGTGAAACATCAAAATCAGATGTAGCCACATTTCAATCTTTTTGGGGGCAAAATGTCACATATTGCAAATTTAGAGCATAAAACTTGAGTTTGTGATATTTTTAGCTTTTCCCATCCTGACAATATGATTTTATATAAAAAATGTCCTAAATAATGTTATAAATGCACAGAAAGTTATTCTGTGGTGTTAAACATTGAAACATAAGTTGTTTACTACCCCCAAACAAATTTTGTCATGCAGATTTAATGAAATTATTTGATTTTTACCCCTTATATCATTGCATCATACTATGTACTTGGCAGATAGCATAGCCTAATGTAAGCACTGCAGAGACTCACAAAAGTACCATTTATTATTCCAAATGAAGTTTTTATATCTTAATTTTTATTAACCGATGTAAATAAACACAGTTCAATGACCATGACTGCACTTTTGACCAATTTGTAGTACTTTACTGACACCAGATGAAAAAAAGGGGGGGTCAATATTCCTTGACACTTCAAAACCTTGGATTTTTTTACTAAATTCATTACAAAAATTGTTGAAAGTCTTTAAAGAAGTAGAACAAACAAGAAAAAATCAGCAAACAATGATCTTGATATTGAAAGTTTATGTTCCTGTAGCCCAAAATGAAATTTTCAAGTATTTTCTATCAAAGTCATACATTACAGTCAGTTTAAATTGAGCTGTGAAATTTTTAATATAAGTCGCATAATGCTCAGATAGGCTGTTTTTAACTTCAAATTGACTAAGGATTAAGAATAAAGCAAAATAAAAGATTTCTAATCAACTTTTTTGTCTCTTTAAGCAAAATGCGGTGAAACATCAAAATCAGAAAACAATTGTTTTTTTTTTTGTCTTAACTGATCATTTGACATAATAGTAGCCACATTTCAATCTTTTTGGGGGCAAAATGCCACATATTGCAAATTTAGAGCATAAAACTTGAGTTTGTGCTATTTTTAGCTTTTCCCATCCTGACAATATGATTTTATATAAAAAATGTCCTAAATAATGTTATAAATGCACAGAAAGTTATTCTGTGGTGTTAAACATTGAAACATAAGTTGTTTACTACCCCCAAACAAATTTTGTCATGCAGATTTAATGAAATTATTTGATTTTTACCCCTTATATCATTGCGTCATACTATGTACTTGGCAGATAGCATAGCCTAATGTAAGCACTGCAGAGACTCACAAAAGTACCATTTATTATTCCAAATGAAGTTTTTATATCTTAATTTTTATTAACCGTTGTAAATAAACACAGAACAGGCTATTATTTGAACTTGGAATTATTTTTAATTATGGAATTTGCATAATTTCTTGTGTTTAAAATTTTTAATAAATTCCATGTTAATGTGGTATTATAATCTTTTGAGCGGTTAATAAAACTTTCCATACAATGTATTTTGGTTAGATAGTGTTGTGCGCGGCACAGTACATTCTATTGAAAATATAGTATTTTCTTTGTAATAGAAAGTGTTGTGCGCAGCACAGAGCATTTCAGTACAGAATAAACATGGAATTTATAAAAAAATCAATAACAAGAAATCAAGCAAATTCCATAATTAAAAATAATTCCAAGTTCAAATAATAGCCTGTTACAGTAAAATGACCATGACTGCACTTTTGATCAATTTGTAGTACTTTACTGACACCAGATGAAAAAAAGGGGGGTCAATATTCCTTGACACTTCAAAACCTTGGATTTTTTTACTAAGTTCATTACAAAAATTGTTGAAAGTCTTTAAGGAGTAGAACAAACAAGAAAAAATCAGCAAACAATGATCTTGATATTGAAAGTGTATGTTCCTGTAGCCCAAAATGAAATTTTCAAGTATTTTCTATCAAAGTCATACATTACAGTCAGTTTAAATTGAGCTGTGAAATTTTTAATATAAGTCGCATAATGCTCAGATAGGCTGTTTTTAACTTCAAATTGACTAAGGATTAAGAATAAAGCAAAATAAAAGATTTCTAATCAACTTTTTTGTCTCTTTAAGCAAAATGCGGTGAAACATCAAAATCAGATGTAGCCACATTTCAATCTTTTTGGGGGCAAAATGTCACATATTGCAAATTTAGAGCATAAAACTTGAGTTTGTGCTATTTTTAGCTTTTCCCATCCTGACAATATGATTTTATATAAAAAATGTCCTAAATAATGTTATAAATGCACAGAAAGTTATTCTGTGGTGTTAAACATTGAAACATAAGTTGTTTACTACCCCCAAACAAATTTTGTCATGCAGATTTAATGAAATTATTTGATTTTTACCCCTTATATCATTGCATCATACTATGTACTTGGCAGATAGCAATAGCCTAATGTAAGCACTGCAGAGACTCACAAAAGTACCATTTATTATTCCAAATGAAGTTTTTATATCTTAATTTTTATTAACCGATGTAAATAAACACAGTTAAATGACCATGACTGCACTTTTGACCAATTTGTAGTACTTTACTGACACCAGATGAAAAAAAGGGGGGGTCAATATTCCTTGACACTTCAAAACCTTGGATTTTTTTACTAAATTCATTACAAAAATTGTTGAAAGTCTTTAAAGAAGTAGAACAAACAAGAAAAAATCAGCAAACAATGATCTTGATATTGAAAGTTTATGTTCCTGTAGCCCAAAATGAAATTTTCAAGTATTTTCTATCAAAGTCATACATTACAGTCAGTTTAAATTGAGCTGTGAAATTTTTAATATAAGTCGCATAATGCTCAGATAGGCTGTTTTTAACTTCAAATTGACTAAGGATTAAGAATAAAGCAAAATAAAAGATTTCTAATCAACTTTTTTGTCTCTTTAAGCAAAATGCGGTGAAACATCAAAATCAGAAAACAATTGTTTTTTTTTTGTCTTAACTGATCACTTGACATAATAGTAGCCACATTTCAATCTTTTTGGGGGCAAAATGTCACATATTGCAAATTTAGAGCATAAAACTTGAGTTTGTGCTATTTTTAGCTTTTCCCATCCTGACAATATGATTTTATATAAAAAATGTCCTAAATAATGTTATTAATGCACAAAAAGTTATTCTGTGGTGTTAAACATTGAAACATAAGTTGTTTACTACCCCCAAACAAATTTTGTCATGCAGATTTAATGAAATTATTTGATTTTTACCCCTTATATCATTGCATCATACTATGTACTTGGCAGATAGCATAGCCTAATGTAAGCACTGCAGAGACTCACAAAAGTACCGTTTATTATTCCAAATGAAGTTTTTATATCTTAATTTTTATTAACCGATGTAAATAAACACAGTTAAATGACCATGACTGCACTTTTGACCAATTTGTAGTACTTTACTGACACCAGATGAAAAAAAGGGGGGTCAATATTCCTTGACACTTCAAAACCTTGGATTTTTTTACTAAGTTCATTACAAAAATTGTTGAAAGTCTTTAAAGAAGTAGAACAAACAAGAAAAAATCAGCAAACAATGATCTTGATATTGAAAGTTTATGTTCCTGTAGCCCAAAATGAAATTTTCAAGTATTTTCTATCAAAGTCATACATTACAGTCAGTTTAAATTGAGCTGTGAAATTTTTAATATAAGTCGCATAATGCTCAGATAGGCTGTTTTTAACTTCAAATTGACTAAGGATTAAGAATAAAGCAAAATAAAAGATTTCTAATCAACTTTTTTTTGAAAGTAGGCCTACTCGGACAAAAAATAGTGCATTTGATGTCATTGTTCGCCTAAATTAACCAACAAATTTGCAGAAATGAAAGTTTGGTTGAAAGAGAAATATATTAAGACCATTTTAAGCCAAAATTTACCTGTCTATGAGTTTGCATTAAAAATTGAGGATTAATGCGCTCCATAGTATACTAATTTAAGATTTCCAGAAAACCAGGGGTTATTTTTAGTGGTACCTCCTTTCGGAAGCTCTCTTCTTTCTTATATGATTTTGAATGTATGTTGAAAATTGGCATGCAGAAAGGTGACACCTGTAGGATTCAGGATATACCTAGTTTTTATGTAGTTAAACTTAAGGTAAACTATTTAGAAAGCTGTGAAAATTGCAAAATTTGGTTGAACAGATAAGGACTTTTAATTTGTGGTATGACACCTTTTTTCTCGTTTTTCTCCCAAAATAACTCAATCTGAATAATCATATGAATGGATGACAAATGCGACTATGCACTTTACATATAGGACACAGAGTCGTGTTGATTGATTTATTGTGGAAAGAAGAGAAGCGACACCAAAAATGAGGTTTTCTCGTTTAATAGTATAGATGAGATATCTTGAAGTTATAATAAATAGTAAAACGGCTTGCCATATATATTGTTTATTCCATTTTTGGTAAAATCGTTTTTGCGGGGCTCGGTATTTATACATTCCGTCAGTGTCCTGTTGTGTTATTGTTAATCATATTTTTTGTATTCTTCTTTTTCATTTTTTTTTGGTTAATGATGTCTTGTCTAATTATTTTCCTTTTTTGTTTTTTATACACTTGTCCCATTTTTATGGTATTTAAAATTCTAACACTGTATTGACTGCTGTTCCCCGATTTTTGATTATTGTCAATATATGTAATACTATGCGACTATCATACCAGTAAGAGTTTTAGTTAACTTTAAGCCGCCACTTCTACATAAGAAAATGTCTGTACTAAGTCAGGAATATGACAGTTTCTTTCTATTCGTTTGATGTGTTTGAGCCTTTTACTTTGCCACTTGAATCAATCCGACTTGATTAAGAATTTTTCCAAATCAATCAATCAACAGTGCACACCAATTGATAAACATAAGTAATCAATTAAGTGAGAGAACATCATCTATATAGCTGAAAGTATTTGTTAAAGAACACAGCTAACTTCTTTTTTTTTCTTATGAAGCCAGCCTCATATGAATAAAGGAACAAGTCGGCAAGAAGAGGGGCACAGTTTTTACCCATGGGAATGCCGATTATTCGTTGAAAAACACGTCCTCCAAGCGTAACAAAAATGTTGTCAATCAAGAAATCAAGCATCTTGATAATGTCAGTTTCAGTGATTTTTTTGTTAGAATCAGGGTGACCCATTTATAAAGTACTTTATCCCTTTCTAAGACAAGATACTTGTATCTACATTGGCCACTCTGTTTTTTTTATGAAACAAAGCAGGACCAACTCTTGCAATTGTCTTTTAGTTTGGAATGGTGAATACTTAGTGTAAAGAGTTGAATGTGTTAATACTATTCAGCAGCAAGATGAAAGTGTATTAGAATTCATGTTAAATCTAAAAGATCTTTTGAAATTTTTAGTATCCTTTGAAGTGCAAGGAAATATTTTACCTTAGAAGGTAAACTGAAAGTGACCTTGATCAAACCTGAAGTAGTTTTTTTTTGGCACATTATCATTGAAAAAGTTCCTAGTAACCATATATCTTGGGAATCCGGGTATAAAATGGTTTCTTTGAGACCGGAAATGTTTTTTTCCACGCCATATATTTTGGTAATCAAGATGCATACCTCTTATTTTCAGAATATTTTGGAAAAATTAAAATCTGGTAGACATGCACATCTTCAGGTTAGTGTTTAAACATCCTACAAAATATTAAAAGCAATTTACTTCCAAAAACTGAAGGAACAGCTAACCAGACAAATCATGTATCTATTTCCAGACAGTGGTAAATTAACATGCCTCTCAAATTATTGTCACTGGACATAATAAAAAGATTATCCATTAATGATCTTCATGTCTCGAATGTACACTAAAACTCGCTGCATTGTTATAATATATGCACCCATCCTACGTCAGCCCTTTGTTCAGTGATTGTCGTTTGTTGGTCTGGCTTATAGGTGTTTTTGTATCTCGATTTATATATAAAGATTAGACTTTTAGTTTTCCTGTTTGAATTATTTTACACTGGTCATTTTGGGGCCCTTTATAGCATGCTCTTCGTTGCAAGCCAAGAAAATGTGTTGTAGGCCATATTTTGACCAATAACGGTTTACTTTAATACATTGTGACTTGGATGGAGGTTTGTCTCATTGGCACTCACATCACATCTTATTTATACAAGAGTGCACACGCTGAAATGTCTCGCCTTCTTTACTAATCATTGATATTATGTTGATAGACCTAAATATAAAGCTTTATTACAACTGTCACATAAACTCAACATTAACCAAGAAAACAAAACATTAATCAATGAACCATGAAAATGAGGTCAAGGTCAGATGAACCATGCCAGGCAGACATGTACAGCTAACAATTCTTCAATACAACAAATATAGTTGACTTATTGCTTATAAATTAAGAAAAACAGACCAAAACACAAACACTTAACACTTAGCAATGGACCGTGAAAATGAGGTCAAGGTCAAATAAAACCTGCATAACAGAAATATAGATCATAAAATATTTCCATACACCAAATATAGTTGACCTAATGCATAAAGTATTTGAAAAATAGACCAAAACTCAAAAACTTAACTTTGACCACTGAACCATGAAAATGAGGTCAAGGTCAGATGACACCTGTCAGTTAGACATGTACACCTTACAATCATTCCATACACCAAATATAGAAGACCTATTGCATAAAGTATAAGAAAAACAGACCAAAACACAAAAACTTAACTATAACCACTGAACCATGAAAATGAGGTCAAGGTCAAATGACACCTGCCAGTTGGACATGTACACCTTACAGTCTTTCCATACACCGAATATACTAGCCCTATTGCTTATATTATCTGAGATATGGACTTGACCACCAAAACTTAACCTTGTTCACTGATCCATGAAATGAGGTCGAGGTCAAGTGAAAACTGTCTGACGGGCATGAGGACCTTGCAAGGTACGCACATACCAAATATAGTTATCCAATTACTTAACATAAGAGAGAAATTAACATTACAAAAAATCTGAACTTTTTTTTCAAGTAGTCACTGAACCATGAAAATGAGGTCAAGGACATTGGACATGTGACTGACGGAAAGTTCGTAGCATGATGCATCTATATACAAAGTATGAAGCATACAGGTCTTCTAACTTCTAAAATATAAAGCTTTTAAGAAGTTAGCTAACGCCGCCGCCGTAGCCGCCGCCGCCGGATCACTATCCCTATGTCGAGCTTTCTGCAACAAAAGTTGCAGGCTCGACAATTAAATACATTACCATGAAATCTTTATCAACTTAAAGAAACAGAAAATTTCTAACAATATGCACATCTCCAAACAGTGACCCCACATTGCTTTAGTACACTTGTATTACTACAAACAAGCATCTTATGAGCATTCGTGGATTGTACATTTTATGTTGGACAGACCACAGACTGACATAATGAAACATATATATCACCCAAACTTAGTTTGAAGGTATTTAAAAATACTCTGGAGTGATCAAGTGACATTGTATACCCTAGATTTTGTAAGGAACTAACCATTGATAAGCAGTGACGCTAGAGATAAAACTGTAGACTCAAAGCACAGAATAGGTAGGTTCATATACTGAATCTTAAAATTTGAAAGTCAAACTATTGTTATCAATCATTTGTGAATGGTGATATTTGATCAAAGGTTGATTATGACCAATTAATAAATATATTAAATTAAAAGCAATAATAAATTAAAATAAAGAACAAAACATCATAAAATTTTATTAAAAAGTAAAGTTTGATCATCAGACCAGAGACCAATAAAATAAAAATACAATTTGTATAAAATGAGAACTTAAATAAATAACAATGCAAGTAATGATTGCAATTAAAAAATAACTTATAATCATAAAATGTTATAAAGGAAATACTTCAGGAATAATCATACAAATTCAAATTCTAACTGAACATATTTCAATCAATTAATTACGTATGCTGTTATACTGTTGATATCATATAAATAGATATCAGTAATAAATAGACAGCCAAAACTCCCAGAAAGGTCTCAAATTATTTTTAAAAATTAAAGGGCAGCTTTTTTTTGAGTCATTGATCTTTTTCTCTCCCATATATCTCATAAATTTTGATTTGATTGCTAAAAACTACAATTTACCATTACACATATGATCTTTTTTATAATTCCACCTTATGTAATAATGCTGTATTTTGATTGGATGAGAAACATGGTATTTTTCACCAATTTCTATATATTGAGATTTTCTTTTCTCTGCCGGGGTATTTGCCATTAGGGAATTCCATGTGCCGGGGCAAATACCATGGCAGATGGGAAATACCCTAGCAAATACCATGGCAGATGGGGAATACCATGTCTAAAAATAACTCAATGAATTATTTCTATTCTAATATGACAAATTCATGGTCATTCTAATTATACGGTTCCAGATGAAATATTTAGTATAGAAAGCATCATTATTGAATTTGGAGCGAATGACATAAACATTCCGGGAATCTGTACTTTTAATGACGTCATAAATAAAACTCAACGGAAACGAATTGTCAACCGGTCACATAAAACTGGAATCAACTTGTATTACGCTTCATTGAAACTGATGAACAAAGTGTAGTAGTCAGCCATGAACCAACTAATTATCATAAAAAGGGAGATATATATATACGGTCAGTGACTGTACATAAAACTAGAGGCTCTCAAGAGCCTGTATCGCTCACCTGATTCTACTTGGGTTTTTGAAATCATATAAAAAAATATAAAATTTGGCTAAAAGTGACAACACCACCTCATTTATAAGGAAAGGAACATGTTTAATTTCATTCAAAAGTCCCCCACTGGTGGCCATCTTGGATGACGGATCGGCAACAAAGTAACAACACTGGGTCAGCACCTCATAAGGAACATTCATGCCATGTTTGGTTTTATTCCATTCAGTGGTTCTCTAAAAGAAGTCATTTGTATGCATTTCCCATAGGGTCCTATGTTAAACTAAGTCCCCTGCTGGTGGCCATCTTTGATGATGGATCGGCTACAAAGTAACAACACTTGGTCAGCACCACATAAGGAACATTCATGCCATGTTTGGTTTCATTCCATTCAGTGGTTCACTAGAAGAAGTCATTTGTATGCATTTCCAATAGGGTCCTATGTTAAACTAAGTCCCTGCTGGTGGCCATCTTGGATAATGGATCGGCTACAAAGTAACTACACTTGGTCAGCACTCCATAAGGAACATTCATGTTATGTTTGGTTTCATTCCATTTAGTGGTTCTCTAGAAGAAGTCATTTGTATGCATTTCCCATAGGGTCCTATGTTAAACTAAGTCCCCTGCTGGCAGCCATCTTGAATGATGGATCGGCTACAAAGTAACAACACTTGGTCAGCACCCTATAAGGATAATTCATGCTATGTTTGGTTTTATTCCATTCAGTGGTTCTCTAAAAGAAGTCATTTGTATGCATTTCCCATAGGGTCCTATGTTAAACTAAGTCCCCGGCTGGCGGCCATCTTGGATGATGGATCGGCAACAAAGTAACAACACTTGGTCAGCACCTCTTAAGGAACATTCATGCCATGTTTGGTTTCATTCCATTCAATGGTTCTCTAAAAGAAGTCATTGGTATGCATTTCCCATAGCGTCCTATGTTAAACTAAGTCCCCCGCTGGCGGCCATCTTGGATGATGGATCGGCTACAAAGTAACAACACTTGGTCAGCACCTAATAAGGAACATTCATGCCATGTTTGGTTCCATTCCATTCAGTGGTTCTCTAGAAGAAGTTCAAAATGTAAATTGTTAACGACGACGACGACGACGGACGACGCCGGACGACGACGACGGACGACGGACGCCAAGTGGTGAGAAAAGCTCACTTGGCCCTTCGGGCCAGGTGAGCTAAAAAATGATAAGAAATGATAATACGGTCAATGCAATTTGACTGCGCAAATAGCACAGCTGCAGTGTAAACAAAAATTATACATTCAAGTCGAAATTTCATATGATACCTGATTATAAACAACTTTCTGAGGTGGAACATTCGGTGGAATTAAACAATTATATCATGCTTACAAGCAGTATTTGCCAAAAATACCGGTTGAGAGGTACAAATTTCCAGAGCCGTTACCATTACACATATGATCTTTTTTACAATGACATCCTTGTTTTTTCACCAAATAAAAATTCATTTTCAGTTCTGTGCAGAATACCGCATAAAAATATTTTAAAACGTTCCAAAGAACATTAATACAAATCAATCTTGTGGTTTCAGAGGAGTTTTTTTAAAATCATACAATAAAATGAAACAGAAATATAGCTTAAATTGCACATTAATGGCTATTACTAGTTTGAGATAAATAAATTGAGGTTGATACTTTCTGTTCCATAGGTCCTTGCAAAAATAGGGAAAATAAGAACTTAAAACTGTTTTGTGTTATTTAGTTTACATGTCAAAATAGTTCCTTATGTTTTCTTAATCCATGGCATAACAAACCAAAACTACAGGCTCTCAAGAGCCTGTGTCGCTCACCTGTTACTGTATTTACTGATGTCGGCCATATTGGTTGGTAGGCGGGGTCATTAGACACTTTTTTTTAAATAGATACCCTAGTAATGATTGTGGCCAAGTTTGGTTAAATTTGGCCCAGTAGTTTCAGAGGAGAAGATTTTTGTAAAAGTTTATGGACGACAGACAAGTTACAAAAATGATGAAAGGTTGTTCAATATTGACTATAAAGGACAATAACTCCTTAAGGGGTTCTCTGACAATTTTGATAATTTGACTTATTTGTAGGTCTTACTTTGCTGAACATTATTGCTGTTTACAGTTTATCTCTATCTATAATAGTTATCAAGATAATAACCAAAAACTGCAAAATTTCCTTTAAATTACCAAATTCAGGGGCAGCAACCCAACAACAGCTTGTAGGATTCATCTGAAAATTTGTGAGGGGATACATCTTATTCTGATGGACATTTAAATCTTGAAAGATTTGCCCTAAATGTCTTCGTTTCAAAGATATAAAGCAAAAACTGCATTTTACCACTATGTTCTAATTTTAGTCATGTCGGCCATTTTGTTTGGTAGGTGGGGTCATCGGACACATTTTTTAAACTACATACCACAATTATGATTGTGGCCAAGTTAGTTTAAATTTGGCCCAGTAGTTTCAGAGAAGAAGATTTTTGTACAAGTTACAAAAAATGATGAAAAAGTTGTTCATTAAAAATGACTATAAAGGACAATTATTATAACTCCTTAAGGGGTTGACTGACAATTTTGGTCATGTTGACTTATTTGTAGGTCTTATTTTGGTGAACATTATTGCTGTTTACAGTTTATCTCTATCTATAATAGTATTCAGGATAATAACCAAAAACGGCAAATTTCGTTAAAATTACCAGTTTCAGGGCAAATAGATCTTGAACTGATCAACAATTTTACCCCATGTCAGATTTGCTCTTAATGCTTTGGTTTTAAAGATATAAGCCAAAATATACATTTTACTCCTGTGTTCTATTTTTAGCCATTGCAGCCATCATGGTTTGATGGCCAGGTCATCGGACACATTTTTTAAACTAGATACCTCAAGGATGATTGTAGCCAAGTTTGGTTAAATTTGGCCCAGTAGTTTCAGAGGAGAAGATTTTTGTAAAAGTTTACGGACGACGGACGCCAAGTGATGAGAAAAGCTCACTTGACCTTTTAGGTCAGGTGAGCTAAAAAATGCTATAGTATATATAAAACTAGAGGCTCTCAAGAGCCTGTGTCGCTCACCTGTTAATGTGTTTACTGATGTCGGCTATCTTTGTTGGTAGGCGGGGTCATTAGACACTCTTTTTAAAAATAGATACCCTAGTATTATGATTGTGGCCAAGTTTGGTTAAATTTGGCCAAGTAGTTTTAGAAAAGATTTTTATACAAGTTACAAAAATGAAGAAAAGTTGTTTAATATTGATTCTAAAGGGCAATAACTCCTTAGGGGGTCCTCTAACAATTTTGATCATGCTGACTTATTTGTAGATCTTACTTTGCTGAACATTATTGCTGTTTACAGTTTATCTCTATCTATAATAGTATTCAAGATAATAACCAAAAACTGCAAAATTTTCTTAAAATAACCAATTTAAGGGCAGCAACCCAACAACAGGTTGTCCGATTCAACTGAAAATTTGTGAGGGGATATATCTTATTCTGATGGACATTAAAATCTTGAAAGATTTGCCCTAAATTTCTTGGTTTTAAAGATATAAAGCAAAAACTGCATTTTACCACTATGTTCTAATTTTAGCCATGTCGGCCATTTTGTTTGGTAGGCTGGGTCATCGGACACATTTTTTAAACTATAAATCACAATGATAATTGTTGCCAAGTTTGTTTAAATTTGGCAAAGTAGTTTTAGAGAAGAAGATTTTTAAAAAAGTTACAAAAAATGATGAAAAGTTGTTAAAAATTGACTATAAAGGGCAATAACTCCTTAAGGGGTCGACTGGCCATTTTGGTCATGTTGACCTATTTGTAGGTCTTACTCTGCTGAACATTATTGCTGTTTACAGTTTATCTCTATCTATAATAGTATTCAAGATAATAACCAAAAACTGCAAAATTTCCTTAAAATAACCATTTCAGGGGCAGCAACCCAACAACAGGTTATTCGATTCGTCTGAAAATTTCAGGGCAGATAGATCTTTACCTGATAAACAATTTTACTCCATGTCAGATTTGCTCTAAATGCTTTGGTTTTTGAGTTATAAGCCAAAAACTGCATTTTACCCCTATGTTCTATTTTTAGCCATGGCGGCCATCTTGGTTGGTTTGACGGGTCACGCCACACATTTTTTAAACTAGATATCCCAAGGATGATTGTTGCCAAGTTTGGTAGAATTTGGCCTAGTAGTTTCAGAGGAGAAGATTTTGTAAAAGTTTACGGACGACGGACGCCAAGTGATGAGAAAAGCTCACTTGACCTTTCAGGTCAGGTGAGCTAAAAAAGGAATTTATTAATTGTTATCATATAAAAATGATCAGTAATTGTCAGATTCACTTACAAAAAATACAGAACCATATATCTAAAAGATACAATTAAGATTAAACCACAATACATAAAACATCCCTCTCTGGGAAACAAATGCTATCTGTAGAACAGTTCTGAGATGAACTAACCATGCCTTTTAAATAAATTAAAGCTCACTTATCTAATCAACAACATAATGCTAATATTGAAAAAGAGAACTTTTGACATTGCTGACCAAGTTACATATCTCAGACATTTTGTGAGGACAAAAACATTTCCTTTTTGTTTGTAATTAAAAGATTTCTTGTTTGCCTGATATTTCAATATTTTTTTTGGTTTAATACATGTAGTTAACACTTAAGTTTTTTTTAATACATTTGCAGGAGTCAGTTTCTATAGGAAAGTGGGTTTTTATCATACCAATATTTCAAGCCATCAGCACCTACATTATTTTTGTTTTGCTGTAACTCACATTTACATCTACTGCAAAAATAAATATATTAGGCCAGAAACTTAAATAAATAAAGACTCAACGAAATGATGATGTGGAAGCATTTCTAATCATTTACATGATCTAATTACGACATTTTCCTAATGTTCATAAGATAAACACAATAAGATATGAAATTTGAAGACTTTGTCATAATGAAGGAAGAGCTACTGTCAACCTTTAAACAAACATTTTAGTATGACAATAAACAGAAGAAATATTGTCGTCTTTAGACTCATAACAACAGAACAAGTTGTTTGATCTGATCAATAAATGAAAGCATGTCAATTATGGATTTTATAAAATGATACACTTATCTTATTTATATTCATGCATAAATAAATGACAGTTGCACAAAACAGACTAAAAAGTGCAACAGCTCAAATGCATGTTTGACATAAAACCTTTGTAAACATTTAAGTATATGTAGATAGAGTTGTCGTCAAATCAGGTAAAATTTCTATCATGACCTTCAACTATGGAATGGTGCAAACTGTCTGAACAAAAGTTATCCAAAAATGACAGAACTACTTCACAGCCATCCTTTATACTACCATGAAAAAGTACAAAAACAAATCTCATATCATCATAGTACTACATTACATGTTCATTATGTCTATAATCCTCTTTTAAGGAAAACACTGATTTAATTCTTGAATGGCTGTTCTGCATACCGGACAAGGCTGGTCTAATGCCTCAATCTGTGTAGCACATGCCATACAAAATGTATGACCACATGGTATTATAACTGCAGTTTTTGGTCGACCCACACACACTGTGCACCTTTGTGAATTATCATCATGCTAAAAGACAAGAAATTATAATGTTACATTAATTAACAGTTTGGCATAAAATTGGTAGCTGATTTACTTAAAACTAAGGTAAAAATTGTGTCTGATTGTCAGATTTTTTTATTTTAACAAAGATAATCAATAGAAGTTTTAGTTGTAAGTTAGCTTTTGATAGAAGAAAAAAATAAAAATTGGTCAGTTTAAAATGCCCAGGTTGGTTTAGTGATTTTTGAATTAGGATCATAGTTGAAAACTGTGTGATCAGGAGATAATTACAAGAAAATACACTGTTTATATTTTTTACTGGAAAATAACTATGCTTCCAAATTTGAAAAACCAGATATATCTCTTCAAACAATTCCATAATAGCCTGTTCAGAACTTAAACATGTGTGTTAGCTTGCCTGTAAAGTTTCATAGACCTAGGTTGAAAACTATAATGCTGATTACACAAAACTAATGCAACCTTCTTTTTTAAAATTTTCTGTCCTGAAAATGGGTGAAAAAAATCTTTAAATGATTTCCAATTTGCAGGTGAACTGTAATAAAGTTCAATACATATAAACTTCCGGTAAAATTTTAATGATCTAGATTCAAAACTGTAGGACAACTTTATTACATAAATTATATACCCATTTTCCCTTCCTGCCAATTTGCTGGCCATACTGCCTCCCCAACATCACCATACTATAGACCAGGTTTATGACTGACCTGGCCTTAAATGCATTATAGGTATTGAAATATCTTTTCTACTTTTTACAAGCTTTTTGTGTTTATTTGATAATTTCACTTGAGTTTTGATTGACAATAATTCATAAAAAATAAAAGGATATGAAGTACATTTGTAAATGTACATGGGACAAATTGCTCACAATACAGAGGAAAAAATCAATGAACATAACCATATATATTGCTCTGGATGATTAACTGCATTAGGATTATATTGAGATTTCCATTTAAAAAACATGGACTTTTCAATTGACAAAACCTTGGGGGTATCCATGTTGTATCACCAACTCCTCCTAAATCATTTATTATAATTTAATGAAACTTTCTCAAAATTTTTTATGATATAATGCTATAATGCACCTCCTATTTTGTTTTTGTTCAAGGTTATTTTTTTTTACTATTTCACTATGGAAAACAGGCGAGATAAATGTATGCATATATCTGAAGAAGCAAGAAAATGTGTTCGACATATATTTGTCATGAACCCCAATATTAAAACATTAATATACTAGATATGAATACAAATACAAAGAACTGCATGATCATGTAATTGTTAAGCTGAAGCCTTGCAAATTGTTAACACATTCCCCATTTTCATTTTTATACCCCCGCTTTTTAAAGTGGAGGTATATAGTGATGGGAAAGTCCGTCCTTCCCTGTGTCCGTCCTGCACACTATGTTTCATTTTGTATCCCCAAATCCTCCTTAACCACTTATCAGAACGAAATGCCATTGTGCACCTCCTATTTTGTTTTTGTTGAAAATCATTTTTGGGGTTTCTATTTGAAAAACATGGGACTTAGCTATTGCCATGAAATAGGGGTATCCATGTTGTATCCTTCTAAACCACTGATTGTAATTAAATGAAACTTTCCCCAATTTTTTCATGATATAATGCCATTGTGCACCTATTTTGTTTTTGTTCAAAATCATTTTTGGGATTTCCATTTAAAAAAACATGGACTTTTTAATTGACAAAACCTTGGGGGTATCCATGTTGTATCACCAACTCCTCCTAAATCACTTATTATAATTTAATGAAACTTTCATAAGTTTTTTCATGATATAATGCTATAATGCACCTCCTATTTTGTTTTTGTTCAAGGTTATTTTTTTTAGTTTTTATTTCAAAAACATGGACTTTTTTACCATTGTCATATAATTGGGGTACTCATTTTGTATCAACAACTTCTCCTAAACTGCTAATCATTATTTAATGAAACTTTTGGAGATTCTTAATCATATAATACCATTGTGCACCTCCTATTTGGTTTCTGGTCAAATTGATTTTTAGAGTTTCCAATACCAAAACATCAACTTTGCAAGGAACAGGGGTATAATTTTGTGAGCTCTGATCACAGTACCTCTAGTTTATTCTATGTTAAATAATAATGATACCCCTCATAAAAAGTATACAGCTAATAGGAAGTTATTCAGTGATGAAACTGAAAACATATGGCTCACTCATATTAACCTTTATACCACATTTCAGAAAGCACCGATAAGTTACTAAGTTCCATAAAAAATGCACCGAAATTAATCAACTAACCTATTATGTTAAATGATATGCAAGTGTTCATTTCACATGTTGAGTCATGAATCTTAAAATTTTACATGGTATAGAACACATTTCTATCATTGATACTAAATTCCAGAAAGATCTTGTATGTAGTTCTGGAGAAAAATAGAACGGAATTTTCACTATGTATAAAAGAATTTAGTGTTTGGAAGTTGTTGAGTGACGAATCTGAAAACACAACACATGGTATAGCTCACTCATATAAAAAAAAATATTTATGAGACAGACATGCTGAAAGAATACAGTTTGGTCCCCTTTTATAAATGGTATACATATTTTTATGAATTTAGAAATATACTAACTGCGGTATTTGACCTATGCATGAAGTCTTTCGATACACTGACAGTTGGTGTATCTAGCTGTATCCAGTCTGCAGGAGAGACGTGTGTACGGGCTGGTGTGGTCAACGTGTTATATTGGTTAATTACTGGTGGGGTCATAGTGTTATATTGGTTACTTGCTGGTGGGGTCATAGTGGTATATTGGTTACTTGCGGGTGGGGTCATAGTGGTATATTGGTTACTTGCTGGTGTGGCCATAGTGGTATATTGCAATTGGTAAGTCTGCGACGAAGATGGAGTGGCATTTTGAGGCGAGTTCCTTGAAGTTGACAGTGCTGGTAGTTCTATATCACTGTCTTGACTGTCAGAACAAGATTGGACCTTTAATTTAGGTATCTGCAATAAAAAATTAATATCAATACATGTACTACATATATTTGAATAATAATACTACATGCACCTTTAAATTCTGAAGTCCAGTTTCACTAATTAAAATTAAGGCAAAATATGTAGTGTGCCACATTTTTAGGCTTTTAGGTTTACAGAAGCCTCCAGTAATATTTGTAACCTATTTTGAATACAGACTGTTTCCAAGTTGGACAATTTCTTCCATGTATGGTAATTTAGTCAACCAAGAACATTTATCCACACTACACAGATACCACAATTGCACTTTCATTATCCATGTTCAGTAAACCATGGAATTGGGGTCAAAACCCTAATTTGGCATACAAATTAAAAAGATCGCATCATTATGAATATTTGTACTTTAATTAGTTTTAAAACATGATGAACAAATTGTGTAAAATTGTATTTAAAGGGCAATAACTCCTTAAGAGATCCCTCAACAACTTTGGTGAATGTGTCACTTTAACTCCTTGTCAGATTTCTCTTCATGCTTTAGTTTTTGAGACAGAAATGGCTAAAGCTTACATTTCATTTAAGGAAACATGAGCTAAAAATACATTTTTTTCAGTGGTCTAAAAGTCCACGCTAGGGGCCGTATTGATCTCATAGTAGGGTATGAATGATTTGTTCATTGTTGAAGACCCTACATTGACAGACAAGTTGAACAGGAATAAAAGCCCTGTATATTGATAATTTGTATTTTTTCTATGCATTTTGTATGTACATTTACTAAATATCACTTTATTTTCTTAAAATGTTGATACATGAGATTAAATTCTGCTTAATATGCGACAAAACCTTTTCATCACACATGAAAAAATATTACAATGCAACATATAGTGATCCATAATTTGGTTTACCCATACCTTTTCTTTTGTGTGTAAATATAAGTGAGGTTTATCTTTACCATATTCTACCAACTGTGCGAAGGCTGCCTCTTCGCCCTTATAGTTACCCAGGAAATACTCCATCCTGTGGAGTTTTCCTTTAAAGTTTTTCCCATTTGGAAAACAAATATGCACCATCTCCTGGAGGACTTGGCTTTGGGTCAAACATTTATTCATCTGAACTGGTCTAGGTCCAATGTTGAACTGTTTGGTACTGTTTTTCATGAGAATGTACTTATTTATTGAATAAGAAAGGTGCTGCCATCCAATAATTACAGCCTTATAGTTCTACTCCCTGATGTTGTTTTTTTCTGTAAAAATGGAATAAAATTAATTTATAAATCTTTTTTGAATAGTTGAAACTTGATTAACTTTTTATATTATAATATGAGCATATAAACAATTTTTATATTATCATATGAACAAGAAGTTGCACACAATATTGTGCTAAGCATACATCCCCATTAACTCAGAAGAATGGCTGAACATATCAGGAAACATATGAAGTTGGTAATGAAAACATTTGAAAAATTCTCACATTTTACAACTCATGACTTTTAAGCAGGTGGCCAAGTATGAAGTAATTCCACGCATTCATATTGGAGAAGTTTTTGACAAAAAATTTTGAAGTTCAGGTACATATTGAGTTTTTTTTTAAGTATCGGCAAACAGGAAAGTTTTATCTGATCTAGATGTGTCAAAGCGACACAAATGGCCCTGTCCCAAAAAGTGGGAAAATCTGCAATTTCAATATAAACACATGTGGACACAAACATGATGGTAGTCTCACATATCAAAAATCAGCTCAAAATCTGGAGGCGTAAAGAAAAAAATCTGTATAACTGTGATTTTCAACAAGTTATCAAAGGTCAAAGCCAGTAATTTCATAAAAAAAATAGCAGAGCAGAACGAAACTTAAACTTGACCTGTAACTCATTATGATTAACTCACATACCAAAAATAAGCCCAATATCTGAAGGCGTTTAGAAAAAAAGACAGTAAAACTGTGATTTTCAACAATTTCTCAAAGTCAAAAGTACGTATAAATTTCGGCAAAAATTAGTGGAGCGGAACGAAACTTAAACTTGATCTGTAACTCATTCTGGTTTAACTCACATACCAAATATCAGCCCAATATCTGAAAGCGTTTCCAAAAAAAGTCTGTACAACTGTGATTTTCAACAATTTCTCAAAGTCCAAAGCCTGTAATTTCGCCAAAAATTAGTGAAGCGGAAAGATACTGAAACTTTATCTGTAACTCATCATGGTTAACTCACATACCACAAATCAGCCCAATATCTGAAGGCGTATAGTAAAAATCTGTATAATGGTTTATTGCCGAATGACGGATTTATGGAATTTCAGAATAACGGAATATCAGAATTACAGAATTATGGAATTTCGGACAAGGGTCAAACTATATGGCACCGAAACTTTCTTGTTTGATGAAAAATGTTGAAGTTCATTTTACAAATTGAAATGTTTTCAAATTTAATTGTCAAACAGGATTCAAAGTTGGTATCTGAAAAATCTGACAACATTATAACTCATTGTTAAGCTGGTGGCCACCCATACAGAAAAAATGATCACTAGGCCAACTGCATTGCTCAACTGGCCGCCAGTTGAGCTAACAATTGAGGGACAGTTGAGGGCTAGCTGGCCATCAGTTGAGCAAATAGTTGAGGGCCAGTTGAGGGCTAGCTGGATTTTTGCCATGCAAGTTAGGTAGCCCTCAACTTTCAATGCTCAACTTTATGCAAATTAGTTGAGCAACATTGAGAAAATATCAAAGTTGAGGGCTAGGTGTCCAAGAGTTGAGCAATTAGAGTTGAGGGCTACCTGGCCAACAGTTGAGGACCAGGTCATTAAAAGTTGAGGGCTAGGTGGCCAATAGATGAGGGCCAGGTCATTAAAAGTTGAGGGCTAGGTGGCCAATAGATGAGGGCCAGGTCATTAAAAGTTGAGCATTGTGTGGTAATTGCAAACTGATGACTACACATTGTAGAAAAAATAAATTTAAATTGTGTATTTTTATAGCCAAAATACTGCTGAAAGATCTTAACTCACAACAGACTACATGAATGCTTTATCCTTGCTTTTTAGAAGTTATCTAGCAAATAAAAATAGATCTCTTGTTTTATACTAAATTCATTATATTAGAATATTCTTATTTTATTGGTAATACTTTCTAAAACAAATTGTCTTAATAATAAAATAAACATGTCTCCTGTCTTACACATTTTGACAATATATAAATTAATGCATAAATATATTGTCTAATTTTTTTCTTCACTCTTTAAAGTTTATAAAGAAAACACTTTAAATATCACTATTTTGACCTAAAAGAGTATAATTATACACTTATTGAAAATGGTGGAAATCAAATCTAATCCAATGTACTTTCCAACAAATGTTTCCAGAAATATGTGTTAAAACATCAATCTTCCTAAATCCAAGTGTCATGTCATCAGAAGAATACACTGCACTTTTCAGTGTCAATACAGTTATTTGTAACTTTTTTATCTACATTCATTGTAAAATTCATATTTTATTCATGATAGCTCAGAAGACATCTTTGCTAATGCCATGTGCATGCTCAAACCCAGTTCAAATTTTAAATGTTTGAGGTTCTTTTGGGTATTGTGACAGTGTGATCACTTTGAGATTTTCCCCATATAATAACTGTTTATTACCTAAATCTTGAATATTTGATATATCTTATAATAAAAGAAATATTGTTTGTTTTTTTATCTTTATGTCAAAGATTTAGTTAACTTAAAATACAGAAAAATGATTAAAATTGAAAACATGTGCTTCCCTTAATTTTGCCTCAAACTTTGTGTACATTTATAAACTAGAGGCTCTAAAGAGCCTGTGTCGCTCACCTTGGTCTATGTGAATACTAAACAAAGGACACAGATGGATTCTAGACAAAATTGTGGTTTGGTGATGGTGATGTGTTTGTAGAACTTACTTTACTGAACATTCTTGCTGCTTACAATTATCTCTATCTATAATAAACTTGACCCAGTAGTTACAGTGGAAAATGTTAGTAAAATTTTACAAATTTTGTGAAAATTGTTTAAAAAAAATGACTATATAAAAGGCAATAACTCCTTAGGGGTCAATTGACCATTTTGGTCATGTTGACTTCTTTTTAGGTCTTACTTTGCTGTACATTATTGCTGTTTACAGTTTATCTCTATCTATAATAATATTCAAGATAATAACCAAAAACAGCAAAATTTGCTTAAAATTACCAATTCAGGGGCAGCAACCCAACAACAGGTTGTCCGATTCATCTGAAAATTTCAGGGCAGATAGATTTTGACCTGATGAACAATTTTCCGCATGTCGGATTTGCTCTAAATGCTTTGGTTTTTGAGTTATAAGCCAAAAACTGCATTTTACCCCCATGTTCTATTTTTAGCCATGGCGGCCATCTTGGTTGGTTGACCGGGTCACCGGACACATTTTAAAACTAGATACCCCAATGATGATTGTGGTCATGTTTGGTTTAATTTGGCCCAGTAGTTTTAGAGGAGAAGATTTTTCTAAAAGATGACTAAGATTTACGAAAAATGGTTAAAAATTGACTATAAAGGGCAATAACTCCTAAAGGGGTCAATTGACCATTTCGGTCATGTTGACTTATTTGTAAATCTTACTTTGCTGAACATTATTGCTGTTTACAGTTTATCTTTATCTATAATAATATTCAAGATAATAACAAAAAACAGCAAAATTTCCTTAAAATTACCGTTTCAGGGGCAGCAACCCAACAACGGATTGTCCGATTCATCTGAAAATTTCAGGGCAGTTAGATCTTGACCTGATAAACAATTTTACCCCCATGTCAGATTTGCTCAAAATGCTTTGGTTTTTGAGTTATAAGCCAAAAACTGCATTTTACCCCTATGTTCTATTTTTAGACATGGCGGCCATCTTGGTTTAGTTATAACATATTTATTTATAGTGGATTGGGAAACAAGTTTTGCAACTTATATTAATCCCTTTCCACTTTGCGGGTGCGAGTGCTGCCTTGTAGCGGCATTAGCCTGCTCTTTTTCGAAATCTACAAGGGTGTCTTTAACGTGCAAGAGATTTGTCTCTCTCTTAACACGGGTCAGCCATTTATCGTCCCCTTCCGACGGACTATCATCGTTTCCTCAAGACCATACTCGCAGATGGTGTCAAGGGAGAGCCGAAAATTCAGTCCCTGAAATTTTCATCCCAAACGGGAATCGAACCAGGAACCTTTGTGTCAGTAGTCCGATGCACTAACCACTACACCACGGCTCTCTATTTTTAGCCATGGCGGCCATCTTGGTTGGTTTGACGGGTCACGCCACACATTTTTTAAACTAGATACCTTAATGATGATTGTGGCCAAGTTTGGTTTAATTTGGCCCAGCAGTTTCAGAGGAGAAGATTTTTGTAAAAGTTAACGACGACGGACGACGATGACGGACGACGGACGACGAACGCAAAGTGATGGGAAAAGCTCACTTGGCCCTACGGCCCAGGTGAGCTAATAATACTTCCTGTCCATTTGCACTAAAGACAGATAAAACAGATGGCACATAACATTTATATCACCAGGTCATATTTCTAATTGCTCAACTTTTGCTCAACTATTAAAAAAAAATCAAAGTCTGAACGCTCAACTTTTCCTCAACTACAAAAATTTCAAAGTCTGAATGCTCAACTTTTCCTCAACTACAAAAATTTCAAAGTCTGAATGCTCAACTTTTGCTCAACTACAAAAATTTCAAAGTCTGAAAGCTCAACTTTTGCTGAACTATATGAAAACCAAAGATCAATTGCTCAACTTTTCCTCAACTTAATGGCCAGCTTCAGTTGAGGGCCAGTTGAGCGACATGTATCCAACATACAGTTCTTGGCCAGGTTTGAGTTGAGCTAAGATGCTCAACACCTAGCCCTCAACTATTTTGCTTAAAACAGCTAGCCCTCAACTGTCCGCCACATGGCCATCAACTGGCCCTCAACTATTTCTTCTGTAGGGGCAAGTATGAAGTCATTTAGCACATTCATATTGGAGAACTCCAAATGACAGAAATATTTGTCAGACGCAGCCACCAATTATGTTAAAATCAAACTATAAATGTATAAAAAGTTAACTGACCCAGACATCAAATGCTCTTTTGACCTTTTAGGTCAGCTGAGCTGAGAAGCATCATATAGCATGATTGCAAATGATTTTCAATTGAAAGAAAGTAGGTATTATGCAGACAGACTAATAATGTTATTGTTCAAGTATCCACCTGTAAAAATCAGATAAATAAACAATATCAATATCTAATGCACTCATCTTCAATTTTAGACACTGCTACATTAAAACAAGAGGCTCTCAAGTGTCATGAATCTCTCACCCTAATTTTTTTTGCCTAAGTCTTTCATCAATAATTATTTTGGCTTTTCAATTTGTATAAATGTTCTTCGAATCTGTCATATCTTCTTCAAAAGCAAAAAAAAAACCATGCATCTCCCCCTATGTTCTATTTTAGCCATAAGGGCTATGTTTCTTGACATACAAAGAAATAAAATATAAAACTTATATTACTAGATATTCTGATTCTCATTCAGCCTAAGTTTGGCCGTAAATTAATTCAGCAGTTTCAATGGAGATTTTTTTAAAGTAAGCCAACATGATAAATAAATTGTGAAAAAAGTCCTTAAAGGGCAACAACTCCTAAGTGGTCAATTGACAATTTTGGTCATTTGACTTGTTTGTAGATCTTACTTGGTTGAACAATTTTGCTGTTTACAGTTTATCTGTATGTACAATAATATTCAAGATAATCACCAAAAACTGCAAAATTTCTTTAAATCATAAATTCAGGGGCAATAACTGAAAAACTGGTTACCCAATTGGCTGAAAATTTCAGGGCATGTAGACCTTGACCTAATTAATACTTAAACGTCTTGTCTTATTTGACTTAAATGCTGGAGTTTTTGAAATATAAGCTAAAAACTGCATTTTACTCTGTTTTCTATTTTTAGCCAAGATGGCTGTTGTTTGAAAAAATAGAAAATAAAACACAGACTTTATTTAAGACACCCTAATGGTCATTCAGATTAAGTTTGGTTTAATTTGGTTCGGTAGATCAGAGGAGATTTTTTTATTTTACTTATAATATTATGAAAACATTGTGTAAAATTGTGATTAAAGGACAATAACTCCTTAAGGGGTCAATTGACAATTTTGGTCATCTTAACTTATTTGTAGATCTTACTTTGCTGATCATTTTTGCTGTTTACAAACTTTTATCTTTATCTATAAATAATAATCAAGATAATGACCAGAAACTGCAAAATTTCCATAAAATTACCAAGTAAGTGGCAGCAACACAATAATAAGTTGTTCAATTCATCTGAAAATTTCAGGGTTGATAAATCTTGATCTACTGAAAATTGTACCCCATGTCAGATTTGCTCTAAGGGCTTTATAAGCTAAACCCATATGTTCTATTCCTAGCAATGGCGGCTATGTTTTTTGACGAAATGGAATATAAAACATTAACTTTAATCTATATATATAGATACCCTTAGGATCATTCAGCTTAAGATTGGTTGGAATTTGTTTAGTAGTTTCAAAGGAGAAGATCTTTGAAATAGTTTAAGACTGAAGACAACGGAGGCCAAGTGATGGCAACTAAAAAGTTGATTCCTTTGGGAAAATATACATTTATTTTTTTATTTTTTTATATCAATTGTTGTTCACAATTTAACAGATGATTTTGTCTGCTTAACAAAAGCAGAGCAAATGTTCATACTTGTACTATCTGATTAGGCATTATGATTCTGGAATAAATGTAAAAAAAACTTCAATTGCACAATTTGGAATTTAAAAACCTTACCTCAGCTGTTAAAACTCTGCTGGTGGTCCTACACTTTTCTATATATATGACATCAACCTTGGGTTTGTCCCTTAAAATATCAAAAAGTACAAGGGATTAAATGCTGTCCTATTAAGAATTCCCATTCAAATCACAGATTTGATTTTGATGCAAGGTGTTTTAACACCACTTAACTTAGCACCACTTTTGGGTTATTCAAGCCAGCCAGTTTTTTAATGGAGGAAGCTGGACTGCTGGAAAAAAACACAGACCTTCAATAGGAAAACTGAAAATCCTAGTAAATAAACATGATAAAGATTGGAGTCGCATGCACCCACCCAAGCAGAGTTCGCAAGCAGAAGCTCAGTGTTGACTTGTATTGATGAGCCTAGGTGCTGATGGGTTATTTTTGTCTTTCGTGATTGTGGAAATTTGCTTTCTGTGATTCGATTTTACATGGATTTAGTATCCATGACTTGTGATTAGTGCATTTTTCTTGACTCATTTTTAATTCAATTTGATAAACGTTCTCCATGATGAAGGTTTTAAATCATCGTTTTTTCATGAACAGTGATGAATGTGTTAAACTGTTATTTTTTGTGAACAGTTTTGAGATATATCCTGTGAACTGTGATCAGCAAATTAAACATTTCGTGAACCGTGATGACAACCCCCCCCCATTAGCCCCCTCATTGATTATGGTAGTTAAACTACTTAGACCAATCAGCAACCAAGGTCCCTTCAAATAATAGATCTAAATATAATGTACCCTGGGGCCGATACATATATCCAGCATTCCAAAACTGTCCTGAATCATTGTATCCCCCCTTCTGGGCACCTTTTCCATAATTCTTTCCCTCTACCTCAATACCCATTATTTCTACCTCTGACTCTAAAGTTTGGGGATGTAACAGCAGCAGGTTGACTTGAGGATGAAGATCAGCAATGAAAGTGCTGTTCCTTTGCTTTTTTATTTTTCTTGTTCATGTAACTGATTTTGTGTCATGACAATGGGTTCCCTTAACTGTTTTTTTCTCAAAAGTATATAATGAAACTTAACTAAGAGCTCAACATGTGCAAGGGATTCCCTTTTACCAAAATATTTGATTATAGCTCATGTTCCTTTGCATGCATACACCAAACAAGTGACAGAGAAGAGTGAACATATAGTTAACTTTAAATACATTTTGACATGGATGGAGAGTTATCTTATTGGCACTTACATACTACATCTTCTTATTTATATAGATGACAGTGGTCACTCAGTGGTAGAAGTAGAAGTTGATCATGAGGATAGAAATTTTTGTGCAATCAAAACTAATATTTACTACAACACCAACTTCTTCTTATGGAAGTCAAGTGCCTTAGAACGATTTGCAATTTGATTGCAATCTTACAAACAGTTGAATATGAAAAAACTGACTTAATCACAAAGTTTAATATTAAAACTGTTCATAGTTTTTAATTAAACAGACCATGACTGAGGGGTGGTGCTGAATAATCTCTTTGGAAATGAGATATTTCAATACTTATATAATTTTTAATGCTTTTCTTTGAAAGAATTCTTACTTACTGTCATCACTAGGTGTGGTGCTACTCTGTGGTGTATCTTTTTGCCAGGTTTGTCCGGGACAGAGTATCATTAAATTAGTATTCTCTGGTAGGAGTGAAAAATATGCTGCATCAACCTCAGTCCCATCTTCCTCAAGAACCACACAAACAATGGCTTCAACTTCAAACTTTGCACAGCCTACATGTATAAATAATTCAATTAAGGTACAAAACACATCTGCTTATTTATACAAATAAGCAAGTCGTCAAAATATTGAATCTTAAACAAGTATTGTAGTGTTGAGACCATGAAGATAAATATGGTATATATATTTAAATTGCCTAATAAAATTTTTATCAAGTTTTGCATCGAAAAATATATTTTTTTTTTGTGATCATTTGAATTTGAGAAGAAATGATAAGTATTTAAAAACACAAGTTTACTATAATCAGCTGAATTAAAGTTTCATTCAATATAAAATATACCAAGTTACATTTATACATTTTACCCCAAAAAAATGTATTGCACCAATCTCAACAACAAAATGAACAGTTTTAAAGCTACTATATTAGAACACACTTAAAAATAGTTCCCAATACTTCTCATGTCAGTAATACAAATATAAACAAATGAAATGTTTACTTAACATTTGGTTGTTTCTTTAGGGTAGCTTATTTAAATCCAATTGGCAAATGACAATAGTTTGGTGAATTTACTAGCTAGTTTTGACTTTTAAAAATAAAAGAACATAGTTCACATGTGACAAGATGAACACAGGAGATTGCAAGAGATTGAAACTATTTTCCATACAATTAACATTTACAAGGGGCATAACTCTTTTTTAAAAGTTGATCAGCACCAATATTTACTATGTAGTCAAAGACATTGCTGATGATTACCTATATACCTTATAAGTTTCATATAATTTTGTTAAGAATTGTAGCTGTGTGAGCTCTAACAACTATTCTCAATACAATTAACATTTCCAAGAGGCATAATGATAACTCTTTCAAAAAAGTTGATCTGCACCCATATACTAACTTGTCCAAGACATTGTTTATAAATTTATAAACCTATAATATAAGTTTCATAAAATTTTGGCAAGACTAATACCCGTGAGAGCTCTAACAATGCCATTTTTCATATAATTGATATTATCAAAGGGAATAACTCTTTAAGAAAAACTTGATTCTCACACCCAATTTCGAACTTATTGATACATAACTTATATAAACCTATGACATAAGTTTCATAAAATTCTTCCAAGAATTGTACATGCGAGAGGGCTAACAAGGCCATTTTTCATAGAATAAATATTTCTAAGGAGCATGACTTTTTTTAAAAAGTTGATCTGCATTCATTTTAGAACTTGTTTGAGACATTATTGCTTTTCACCTATAAAATAAGTTAATCCTGGCAAACCCCTGAGAACTCTTACAAGGCTATTTTCCATATAATTAATATTGCAAAGGGCATTACTCTTTTAGAGAAAGTTGATCGCCACACATTTTCAAACTTGTCTAAGACATTACTAATACATTGTAATATAAAAACCTATAAAATAAGTTTCATAAAATTCTGGTAAAATTGTACATGTGAGAGTGCTAACAAGACCGAAAAGACAGACAGACACCCATTATTTCTATGTCCCCAACAAGGCACCTCACAGGGGACAATAAAATGACAGTACTAATACATTTTCAGTATGATTGACAAAATCTGCAACAATCATGAGAAACAATCAAGCTCAAAGGTGGAGTCTGATATGAAACCCTTTGAACTTTGCCAATCATAATAACCAAATTACCTTGTCTTTCAGTTACATGCAAGCAACTAAATACACAAATTTGTTTATAAATATCTTGAAAGAAAACTATTAAAAAATTTGACATTAGTGCCAGGGCAATTGTTGTTTTGTGTGTATTCTTTTTGGGGCATGATAACAGTTAAAGTAACAATTGTCAATATTGTAAAACATAAACATTAAATAGACTTATTAAGAAGGGATATAGTTACGATACTGTTGTCAGGTCATTAAAGATTGCATATTTTGGTGTTAATATTGATTCACTTATAGGGTCTTTGCATCGAACTATTAAAACACATTTATAAAAAAAAAAAGTTGTTCAGGCAAATTGACACGGGTTATGTTTTTCTCATATATGTTATGATGGTATGATACTAAACCCCTAACGGGAAGGATTGTGTCTGATATTCATATGATGAAATCATAATCTTTCAATCAGTTTAATTGAAGTCTGGAGCTGGCATGTCAGTTAACTGCTAGTAGTCTGTTGTTATTTATGTATTATTGTCATTTTGCTTATTTTCATTGGTTACATCTTCTGACATCAGACTCAGACTTCTCTTGAACTGAATTTTAATGTGCGTATTGTTATGCGTTTACTTTTCTACATTGGCTAGAGGTATAGTGGAGGGTTGAGATCTCATAAACATGTTTAACGCCGCCACATTTTTGCGCCTGTCCCAAGTCAGGAGCCTCTGGCCTTTGTTAGTCTTGTATTATTTTAATTTTAGTTTCTTGTGTACAATTTGGAGTTTAGTATGGCGTTCATTATCACTGAACTAGTATATATTTGTTTAGGGGTCAGCTGAAGGACGCCTCCGGGTGCGGGAATTTCTCGCTACATTGAAGACCTGTTGGTGACCTTCTGCTGTTGTTTTTTCTATGGTCGGGTTGCTGTCTGTTTGACACATTCCCCATTTCTATCCTCAATTATGTACAAATATTTGTAAGACTTGGGGAACTGTATGTGTGGATTACAACCCCTTTCTACAATATTTACTGCTGGATACAGAACAAGTTTGACAATACTCAGTAAGCCTCAGTTGTAGATTTTCTCCTCCAATGGTTTTTGTTCCAATCAGAGTTGAATAATAATGTTTGCAGTGTACAACATAAAAATAACAATAAGGTCTTCCACTTACTGAAAATAGGGGGAAGGGGTACCTTGAATGTGTGTGTTTCATTAGTTTTAATTTTGGTGTAAAGAAAGATAATAACCTCTAAAAGTAAAAAAAAATTAAAATTGCTGTTGGTGTAGAAAGCTGGAAATAAGGGTTTTGCTTTTTATTTGTTGGATCTTTTAACTGTGCACGCATTATTCGAAAAAAAAAATGAAGAACAGAAGTAAAAGCCCCGTTAATTATTTGTATTTTTCTATCTATTTTTGCAATTTTGTCCTATATGTACACATTTTATACTCCATATCCCTTTATTTTATATTAATAATTATCCTGGGGATTCTGTTATAGGGTAGTTTTTGTATTTAAAGTTTTTTATGTCATTTTTTGAAAACATTTTATTTTGATTTTATTAAAAGGAAAATTGGAAAATTATTATGTCAGGTAAATTTTGTTCTGTCAGCATGTCATAATTACTAATGGCAAAAGTATTATAATTAGATTTATCTTTTAATTGGCTTAATTAAATTGACACTTTTATTATATTTTACCTTTGACAGTTTTGTAGTAAATTGTGATTACTCAAATTACATAAATTTATAGTTAGTAATTTGAGCTCTTACTAGATGTGCTATAAATTGTACAGTCAACTTTTTGAAATAATTGAAGTCACGATATAGTCACAATGTAGTCATGCTGTAGTCACCAGTGTAGTCTCGTCGGTGTGATCCAGATAGGAGTGCTTCAAAAGCCAACCAGGCTCAGCTACTCAGGAGAAACCCGTACTCAAAAGACAGCTCAACACAACTGTAATCGTTCAACCAGACAACATCAACTTAGAATATTTGGAACATTTTGGACTTAAACTTTAAACTTTGAATTGGATTAGTGAAATTAGTGACTTTTTATTTGGAACATTTGGACTTTATTTATTTGTAAATTGATTTGGCATCATTATTATTATTTGGACCTGTTACTATATAAATTTGTTACAACTTGCTGCTTGCTTTATAGTTTTGCCTGCCATTGCTTAAGTCTTGTGAAAGACTGACCCACTGTGCCTTGGGCTGTGCATGTTCGATAGTCCCCCTTAAACTCGATGTGCATTGGCTCTTGGTGACAGATTTGGTGGCGGGCCCGTTGGCAGCATTTCGATCCATTTAGATTTGGCATGGCATTATTATTAGCAACAGCTTTCAAAATTACTCTTAAATTATCTACTTACAAAATTTGCGAAGGAATTTCATAAATAAAATTCAACTGAAGGAACAGCAGAGAATGAAGAATCAACTATTGAAGCTAAGTTACTTATTGAAATATTATTTATTATTCTATCTTTACAGTTAAATTTTAATTTTCCAGTTTCAGCAAATATTGTGCAAGATTGAATCTAAATAAATTAGTTTTAAATCTGTAAAAGTAATTGGTAGTATTCAAATGAATTTTTTTTTCATAGTCTACCATTTACAGAAGTCTAATTATAATCTTGTTTAGTTTCAGTTTTCAACTTTAAAAGTTGCTGTACCAAAGTTGGCAAACTGATTGTAAAGAAAGACAACTGCAGTGTGTGAACAAAATAGAACTACTACAGAGACTAAAAGATGAGTAGCTTTTGAAATAACAATTTTCATGATAATTCTCGAAATTAAATTGCTAGTTATCAAAGCAAAATTATGTTTCTTCAAAGAAAAGTTATGAATATATATATTTTATTGAAACTGCTGATAAATTCAGGAATTTTGTAGTATTACACACGTTTTATGTAGCTTATTGCCTTTTTATTCTGTGAATAGATTTGATCTAATATAGCCAAAATTCTTTTAGTAGTATTCATGGGAAAGAGAAGAATTAAGAATATATGGTGCCATAGAAGATCAAAATGTGCAAGCCTTCCCACCTTTACAGCAGAGAATCATTTGTAAAAGAAGAACACACTGGACACAGAATCAGCATCACATCTTTAGAAATAACAAAGACAGTTATGGCAGAAAGCTTTCAACACCGGGTTCAAAGATCGATATCTACTCCATACAGTTGTCAGAAAATGCCAAGAAAATAACTTGTCATCCAATTGCCACTTTCTGCGGAATTATCGTGACCAGATACTGAAGTCCTGCATGCATGACCACTTGAAGAATGTCATGTTCTTGATCAGACTTTTGCTGCCATTTTATTAAAGTACCTCTGGATTATCAGTTTACTTGATAGTAAATAAACCAGTAGATTCAAACTTGTAGAGTGTGTTAGCCGAGAAAATGTACCTTCAGATTAAGACCACGTCTTCTAGAGTAGTCACAGCACCCAACAGTCATGACAGTAGTTAAAATAAAATAAAATACAGGGGTAAAATATTATAAGTAAAAAATGAATGTAATTGGCACTAATAGTAATATAATGATACTGATTTGTTTTAAAGACTTCTAGATTTAGTGTATTATGCATAGTTTTTGAGTGTTAATGTAGTAATCAGAATGATTTTTGTTGATGCTTTTGAAAGAAAACAAAAATTATGTGGTTAAAATGATGTAAATTTTTTTGTCACAAGATGTATATTTTTCCCCCAACTAATATAGTAAATATTGTGAATGTCTTGAATGTATATATGCTTAATACAAATAGCAATGTTTTTTTTTTATCAATGTTTGTATATTTTTTTTGGAATTCTTTAGCTTGTGAATGTACTGGAAAATCAAATGGTGTATAGCTGGATTGACCACTCAGTTTTACACCATGCACTTGTATAAGACTTGGTCATCTTGTGCAAGTTGCACCCAGTATGTTTGTGTGAGAGGATGAGTGTCTGTGTTTATCTTCTTTTTAAATATGTAATGTTCTATGTGTTATTCTGTTTTATGTAATCACAATGACTTATTATCATGATTATCAACTTAGTTAATGTTCAGATTTTGTATTGTATTTTCTTTTTTAAATCAACTGCATTTTTTGTGATAATCTTTTGTTTTTTAATGTTTGAGGACAAACATATTTGAGCGGAGGGAAATATGTTATAGGGTAGTTTTTGTATTTAAAGTTTTTTATGTCATTTTTTGAAAACATTTTATTTTGATTTTATTAAAAGGAAAATTGTAAAATTATTATGTCAGGTAAATTTTGTTCTGTCAGCATGTCATAATTACTAATGGCAAAAGTATTATAATTAGATTTATCTTTTAATTGGCTTAATTAAATTGACACTTTTATTATATTTTACCTTTGACAGTTTTGTAGTAAATTGTGATTACTCAAATTACATAAATTTATAGTTAGTAATTTGAGCTCTTACTAGATGTGCTATAAATTGTACAGTCAACTTTTTGAAATAATTGAAGTCACGATATAGTCACAATGTAGTCATGCTGTAGTCACCAGTGTAGTCTCGTCGGTGTGATCCAGATAGGAGTGCTTCAAAGCCAACCAGGCTCAGCTACTCAGGAGAAACCCGTACTCAAAAGACAGCTCAACACAACTGTAATCGTTCAACCAGACAACATCAACTTAGAATATTTGGAACATTTTGGACTTAAACTTTAAACTGTGAATTGGATTAGTGAAATTAGTGACTTTTTATTTGGAACATTTGGACTTTATTTATTTGTAAATTGATTTGGCATCATTATTATTATTTGGACCTGTTACTATATAAATTTGTTACAACTTGCTGCTTGCTTTATAGTTTTGCCTGCCATTGCTTAAGTCTTGCGAAAGACTGACCCCCTGTGCCTTGGGCTGTGCATGTTCGATAGTCCCCCTTAAACTCGACGTGCATTGGCTCTTGGTGACAATTCACTTTTTTCCTGGACTTTCCTTTTCCAAATTTGCAGAATCTGCTCCTGTACAGTGGTGGATCACAAATTTTTTGAAAAGGGGATGGGGTTCTGTAAACTGAGTTTGATATTAACTTTAAGGGGTCCCAGAACAAAATCCCTTTGATTTTTTTTATTTAACCCAGCCTCTGCTGTACTACCAGCTCTATATACTCGCATGTGCAGCTTATATAAATATTAAAGTGAAAATATTTCTAGAATATCGATAAAAACCAATAGAGAGCTTTAAAACTTTTGATTGCTCTCATGTCATGTTTATACTAATTTCCCTGCGCCTCTCTCCAGTTGCCACTGATGCCATATTTATAACTGCATGTATTCCTGGCCCTGCAACCTAAATATTCAGGCACACAACATTTGATTTTAAGAGGGGGAGGGGCTGGTCTTTTCGTGTGGGCCAGATTAATCCGTCCCCTCATATATATCATGTATATGTTCAATGTACAAAATTGGTGAGCTGTGAGCATTCTTTAAAAAATAAGGTTTATTTCAAATTCAAATTTTCTATATTAAACAGTTAAACAGTTTTTAAATTTTTTTTATCAGTTTTCCTTTCGTGGGAAAAATTTGGTTGCTTATATAGGGAATCACTGAAGCGTGATTGGAGTGACTGGAAGCGTCACTCAGCGACCCCCCCCCCTTTTTTTACAAGAAGTTTTGGATCCGCCACTGGTTTATATTTTTTTAATGCTGGCCAGATATTTTTTCCACAAAATCACCAAATCATGTTCCGCGACTCAGATTCAGCAGTTAAGGCACTGTTCTAGACCTCAAAATGTTTTATCTCCATCACCCCTAGTCCAAATAATTATGACGTCTTGAAAGGCTATTATAATTTTTTTCTTTGACGCCTTACGTCGATGTAAGGCGTCAACGAAAAAAAATTATAATAGCCTTTCAAGACGTCATAATTATTTGGACTACATCACCCCTTGAAAAATTTAAATGCCAGGATGTCCGGATCTGAGAATATTTAGCAAATCTTAAATTGTAAATACATTTACCTCTACTTCAGATTTATCGAAAGACTCTGTATTATTACTGAATTGCAATACAATAAATTGTATAATGTTTCATTGACTATTGATTCGATTGCATGAGTTCAACGAAAGATAGGGATATTATGTAAAAGGGAATGAAACGGTTGTTACGCATGTACGTGTGTGTACTCCACGTGGCTTCGTACCAAATTAAGCCAATTATTAAGTCATATCGTCGATATCATAGAACCCAAATCTAAAAAAAAAATAGATTGAGCAAAACAAAAAGCTCAAACCAGAGACATATATATATACATCTCTGCTCAAACACATAAAAAAAGGAAAACAAATGTAATATTTCTGACTTGGTACAGACATTTCCGGCTCATGTAGAAAAATGTGTAATAAACCTGGTTTTATAGTTAGCTAAACTTTCACTTGAAATTTGATGGTTTATCAGGCCTCTCGGTCATAAAACTTTCGAGTTAGTTTTTAGAACTCGTACTCCAAATTTAACGAATCATAATGCTGGATTTCATGTTTCAAGCACGATTTTTCTGCTCCGAGCACTAATTATGTTTACTTTGCACTTGTAAACCAACGATATTTGCCTAACACGTTCAATTGTGTGAGGTTGACTTATTCATAAAAAACAATACAAATGAACTTATACTATGTAAGAAAGGCGAGAAACAACACGACAAGTGACCACGATTAACTCGAAAGTATACTTTTCTAAAGCAAACGTTCAATTTAGCAAGTGTACAAACGGCAAAGTTTACTAGGACACAATAATATTTTGTACACTTTTTGGTCTGTGGTCTTGTTCAGAAGAACTCAACAAGTCAACTTGTCGTAAGTCTACAAGTTGAATTATTAATTAAACAAGTTAAGTGTACAAGTTCAATAACAATGCAACTTTCCCTCTTGTTATTGTCGTCAAGTTGTGTTGACAACTGATCAACTGGTGACTAATATACCTTTCATAGTATGTTATTTTTCTAAAAATTGCAAAAGAAATAAGTTTGAGTCGTTGTATACATTGGAAACAAGAACAGGTTGATTGGTCGTATGAATAATTAATTATAATTTCGGAAATTTCTAATTAAATATTCATGAGGAAAAGTGATATCAGGTCAGTGACTGTATATGACATAGAAATATACGGTCAAGTTGCATTTTGACTGCTCAAATAGAACGAGTGCAGTATAAAACATTTTGGAATGATGATTGCTTATAAACTTGTATACAGTATTGTTGATTATTTTTGTTGTTTTTATCTCTTCGTAAAAATAAAATGAATTTCTTACATAATCACTACTATATGATTTTCTGAAGAAGCAGATAGCCTTTTGAGATACAGCGGATAGCTTGCAGTTTAATCATAATTGAATAATTAAGCTAAACATGTAGCTAAACTTTGGTCTACTCCCCCGACTAGCGGAAACTGCAACTTGTGTGGACACTTTGTTCAAGATACATTTGTACATGTACACTTTACCATCAAATTAGTATGTGCACAGAACTTCAAACACAAAGACACTTGCTATATAAAAGATTATCAAAAATGAATAGTGAAAATTTCTTATACACACTGCTTTCAAAATCAGACGAGAACGTGTCCTGTTTTCTGCTTGGCAATCACGAAGCTCTATTGGACTTTTTAACACCAGAGCATTGTTTAGACGTCCTTAACGAAGGATTTTTCCTATCTTAAATACTGTAGACTGTAAATTCTTTTGAATTTAAAATATCTAGTGACATTATTTCTATTATCTAATTTCAAAACTTTGTAATTGTACATAATTTTTATGCATTTTGTCAATCTCCTTTAGGAGGAAATAAAGTATGATGATGATGATGATGATAGCTAGCACCGTCATATTAAACGTAAAGGAAGATATAGTAACCAAGCTATGGTACATATATGTATAAGACCCCTTCTGCAAGTTTCGTTTAGAGTGGGCTTTTTAGGGCAGCTGTAGAGCCGGGCATATTCGTGGGGGACCTCAAAATTTATTTTTTGACAATGACACTCAAAATTGTGGATGTTAAAATTATATATGTCTACATTGGCTAGAGATGAAGGGGAAATGATCAGCGTGCATAAAACCAGTTTAAACCAGCCGCCTTATTGTGTCTGACCGAAGTCAGGACCTTTAGCCTGTGTTGCTCTTGTATATTTTTTACAATTGGAAAACTTGCTGAATTTTTCGTTTCTATTCTCTTACTGTAGTTTGTCCCAATCAAATAGTATAAAACTTATACACACTGCTTAATATTACAAAACACAGATCAAGTTAGAATTGTGGTGGGGTCATCTTAACAGTTCAAGAGTAATGCTCCTTTAAAAAAATTGCTGATTTTTTTCGTTTCTGTTTGCTATAAACTTTAGTTAACTTTGTCTCAACCAAAATGTTATGAAACTTATAAACAATGCTAAATACAACAAAAACAGATCAAGTTTGAATTTTAGTGGCGTCATTCTTCCCATTTTAGAGTTATGCCCCTATACAAATTAAAAAAATATATTTTTTTGTTTCTATTTTTAACTTTAGTCTAAATTGCCTAAATCAAATGGTTTGTAACTTATAAACAATACTTATTACGACAAAACTCGGATCAAACACAAATTAAATTTAGGTAGTATCACTTTTACTGTTCCTGTACTGATGTCCTTTTATAACTTTATATGATATGCAAGCGGGGCTGTGTCCAATGGACTCATTACCTATTCATCTAAATTCGTTAAAGTAACAGATATAATTTATAGAACAGACAAGGGGTAGTTGCAAATATTTCATGTATATTTTGAACACATGCAGAGAAGATTGCTTAGGAAACCTTTGTCAAAAAATAAAACCTTTTTCTTCTATGTGCCCGCCTTCAGATGTTAGTTCCACTTTCCATATTCGGTAGTTATCCTTAGGTAAGCTCCTTGTGGCAAAAATCACGTGATGCAAGAATTTATTATCCTTGGGTTAGGCTATTTATTTCTTTTTGTGGCGGGTATCCAAGCAAACAACATGCATGTGTTTAACGGCAATGTATATTTTCTCTTATGAAATAAAATAAAAAAAGTTGCCGATCCGGCACATAATAAAGATCGTTAGAAAGCAAGGTTTTGATTTAATTTAGATAGAAAATCTTAATTCGAGGGTTGCAAATTGAGAGCACAAAAAAGGAGGTGTTCCTCATGGAATCTTTTTATCTTATGCACTCTCATTTGAAAACTTTATTTTTTTTTATTTAATCAAAACAGAGAAAACAAATGTTAGTCAATGGTCTTTCTTCCTTTCTCCCATGCCAAGTTATTCTCGCTAAAAAAAACTCCAGTGGACCTCCTATGGCACCCACTAATAGTTAAAAAAAAAATCATTTAGCAAATTAAATAATGACCTGTATGCACTTTGCATACTTTCAAAGGAGGCAATTTTATGACAAAATTGACCTATACTAGCTATTTAAGCGAATAATTATTTGACTATTTCACTTCCATTAATGAATGAACAAAAGTTGTTGTATATGTTAGCGGCAATAAGTGAAATAAGGCATTAATCGTCAATTATGCACGCCTTTATGACGTCATTTACTAGATAAAGAGATCGCCTGTATCCCTGCACTATTACCGTTCATCATCGTCATTATACAGGATAAACTAAAAAATAAAGTTTGTTTTGTAAGTACTTAATCAGTCTCCTTATGACTGCAATGCTGATTGTTAATTATTAGAGTTTTTGACGGAAATGCATCGAACTTGAAAGTTGTCTATTGCATAGCACTATATATAGTCCCCTATATATATCGGTTAAACTTGTTCTTTAAACTACATTGAATATAACAAATATCAAATAAATATCGTCAAGCATAATGCAAAAGTGCGTAAATTATTTAAGTGAATTTTCTGTCCAAGGACCATAAACACAACACACAGACAGACAGACAGACAGACAAGTTCCAAAAATACTTGAGAATAGCACAAGTACTCAACTGCTGATATCTATAGATGTCTCTTCATGTACAGACCTAGGGCGTTTTTTACGTGTTTTGTATTGGTCTCTTCTGTATATCTCCAGAATATATTCTGTTGAATAGTCCAAAAAAATGAATCAGGATATTCTGACGAAGAAGTTACAAAACAACAATTCAATTTGCCGTCGAATATAGCACATTTTTTGTGTTGGATTACATAAACAAAGGAAGTTTACGATAATTTATTAAACAATTTAGTTACGGCAGTTTATTTGGTAGACACAACTTTAATTAAGGTAAGGTTTGCATGAAACCTGGATTTTTTTTTTGATATTATACCAATATGATACATCATTTTGTTGAGAGAGGGGTACCCAATCATATAATGAAACAAAATCAAACAACGTTCGTCCCGTTTTTTCAGGTGAAAAGCTCAAAATTTCGATTTTTAACGATATTCAAGGAAAATTGTATTTAGAAAATAATGCATGCCAGTGACTATAACAAACCAAAACTGAATAAAACATGTATAATTAATTGTGGTCCATTAATTAATAAAAAAAATCTAATTAAAAAAATCATAAAAAAGTTCCTAAAAACAAGATTTAAAAATTTTTTTGGGTTAAAAAACACCGTCGCCACGTAAATCGTGCAATTTTTTTTAAAATTAGATAAATATACAGCAAAATATGATGTTGTTTTTTCAACACTTGTGAACATTTAAAAGCAGTTCTCTGTAATCTCCAAAATATGTCGGCACGCACTAAACAATATTTGTTTTAAGCTCGAGTCCCACTAGACCACGATCGCACTACGCTCACCGCGATCTAAAATAAATTCAGATTGTGGTGAAGTCGCAGTATGAGCGGCATGAAAATTTTCGTTGCTTTCACGATGCTACTATATAGATATAGGAAGATGTGGTGTGAGTGCCAATGAGACAACTCTCCATACAAATAACAATTTAAAAAGTAAACCATTATAGGTTAAAGTACGGCCTTCAACACGGAGCCTTAGCTCACACCGAACAACAAGCTATAAAGGGCCCCAAAATTACTAGTGTAAAACCATTCAAACGGGAAAACCAACGGTCTAATCTATATAAACAAAATATACGTCCTTATTACGCTTCTACAACGATCCCGCTACGATGATACCACGTTCTTACCGCGCTTATTATGTGACCCTACTACGCTTATCAAGATCTTTCTACGCTCATCACGTTCTCACTATGACCATATCATGATTTATGCGATTGCGACACGATAGCACCACGCTTCTTCTGCGATTATAGCACGTTCTTGCCACGATTATACTACGTTTATTCCGCCATATTAAGTAAGTTCCCAACAATAACGTCAACATCGTGTGCCATATCAATACTCTTCCATTTCTTTTATTTCTGATTAATACGTCGATTTCTCCGAAACAATACAGTCATGCCACCAAAATCTACTAGAAAACGTGGGCGTTATGCATGGTAGGGGTAGATGTAGAGGCAGAGGGAGCTTTGATAGTAACGAAACCTGATCCAGCAGAGATATAACCGACCATTCAACCTAAATTACAACCTATTGCTGTTCCATAAAGCTCAAATGACAATATTTTAGTGAACGCTAGCAGAGATGACACATATGTGTCAGGCATGGTGGAGCCTGTTAGAGAAAATGGACAAGTTCTCTAAATTACATACAGACAGACAAAACCTGGATAGATTTAATATTTTATGTGAAAATGACAATGAGAATGATGGTTGTAGTATGAACGTAGTCAGATCGTAAGAAATGCGTAATGAGGACGGCATGCGCGTGGAAGTATCATACTATGGTCTTAAACAGCGTGGTGTAAACGTGATATAGTCGTAGTGGAAGCGTAGTTGGGTCGCGGTGAGAACGTGATGGTCGTAATGAGGTAGTAATAACGTCGCTGTGAGATCGTAGTGGTTTCGACCTTTGCGATCTTACCACGACCTAAGTGTGCTCTCACTACGCTTCTACTACGACCTGATTTCGCCACGACCGCACCACTATTGTTTTGAACATGTTCAAAGTTGGCTACGCTCATCACAATCTTGAAAACCTCACCACGACCGTGATACGATCTTACTTCGATCGCACTACGATCGTCAAAATTTACATTTTTTCACAGATCGTAGTGCGATCGTTGCCTAGTGGGACTGCGGTATTAAACTTTATTAGTTCACTAGAGCGACATGAGCTTAACAAAAATAAAATTACAACTTGACCCATATGTTTACATATGTCCTTGGTAACAGGACTCAAAGTAGAAAAAAAGAAGGCCTGAAAGTGCAGAGTGTACAAATTAGTCCAAATTATGTCTAATAAAAAGAAAATAATATAGATATTCAGACATTTAAAACTTTTTTTCAGTTTAAAAAAAAAATGAAAATTGTGTTCAGCAGTAAACTTTCATTAAAAAAATATGAATTATTTGAAAAAACACATTGCACAAATTTAAACTACGTAATATTTTATATATAAAACCGGAATTACAAATAATTTAACAAAAAAAAAAAAAACAGATTATGTTTAACCAGACTCAAGCTGGCAGCCACTTTTATCGGCCAATCAAGATAGCAGCCACTTTTTTCCAGCAGCCAATTTTGACGATATGTCTAAAAACCAAAAAACTGCGCGAGGCTCAAACGTTCCAAAAATCGCTAAATCTTAGTTAAATGCAATCTAACAGCGGAAATCGACAATTTCACGGTTTCTGCTCATTTCTAAAGCATTTCATTCCGTTTTAAATATGTATGTAAGCGGTCTGTCCTTTATTTGACATTGGATAATTGATATTCAATATCCAACCGACTGCTAGCCGTCGGTTCAATATTTAAATTTAGTTGAAAATCACTATAAAGCCTGAGGGAAAAGATACTTTTTTATGACCCCTTCAAGCTGTCATAAATTTTCGTTGTCCTCGAATATAAACCCTGATACAAGTTGTATATTTGTCTTTATGTTATATAGATTTTTATCAATAAAACATAACAGAGGATTCACCAAAGATGTAATTTAATATATAAAATATGAAACAAAATCCAATTACTCCAGAAACATATAGAAATAAACATAGAAATACTTATGGAAAGCCGAAAAAGAAAAGAAATTAATAGTGAACAGCTACCAGAGACTGCTTAAATGAAGGTGACCACTCTAAGACGACTTTGGACCTCTGTGGTGGCCAGACGGGCCCGGATCCCAGAAAAATATTTAAGTGGTGAATAGCTTTGGTCAATACCTTTAAAATGAGCTAGGTCCGGTTCGGAACTTTGCCGTTGGTATATGCCGAAAAGTACCGAATGTATGCATATGGTTAAAACGGAAAATTACGTTAAGGGGCACCTTTGAACCTCTGTGGTGGCCAGACGGGCCCGGATCCCAGAAAAATATTTAAGTGGGGAATAGCTTGGTTCAATACCTTTAAAATGAGCTAGGTCCGGTTTGGAACATTGGCGTTGGTATATACCGAAAAGTACCGAATGTGTGGTTAATACGGAAATTGACGTTAAGGGGCACCTTTGAACCTCTGTGGTGGCCAGACTGGCCCGGATCCCAGAAAATATTTAAGTTGGTAATAGCCTTGGTCAGTACCTTTAAAATCAGTCAGGTCCGGTTCGGAACTTTGCCGTAGGGATATGTCGAGGAATACCGAACGTATTGTTGATATAGAAAATACATGTACGTAAATGGACAATTTTGAACCTCTGTGGTGGCCAGACAGTGCCGGTTCCCAGAAAAATTTTGAAGTTGCGAATAGCTCGGGTCAATACCTTTAAAATGAGATAGGTCTGGGTCGGAACTTTGCCGTAGAGATAAGCCTAGGATTTCCGAAAGCATGTGTGGTTAATATGAAAAGTACGTTAAGGCACACCTTTGAATCCCTATAATTTCCAATATCTTTCATTAGTACAACACCTCCAAATATAGATAAATTAAGATGGCTTCTTATAATGCTAGTGAAAAAGAACACGAATATAAAGTGTATGGAACTTGTGCGGTAACCTTCTTTCATTGAAACAGGTTAAATTTAAAGTAGGGGACGGACACAGTTTTAAACTTTAAAGAAAAGAATGTTTAAAAAGGTGGACCGAGAAAAGTCTTAACTGGTGTCGCAAGTGTTAAACACTTAAGCCCAAAGGTATCGCATCAAGGATTGTACTGACGAAAAAGTACAAAGTTCTTTTTATGAACCTGAACTTAAAAGACGGTTCAGGATTTGAACCGCATCGGAAAGGTCTTGCGATAACAAAACAGGTGTGGGTGAAAGAGGTCTTTGTTCCATGAAAAGGGTAACCTAAGTCCTTAAACTCTTGATTCAAACAATAAGATTTGCAGTACCAACCTTTTAGCAAGTATAGGCTTTGACAATTTGCCCAAGATTATAAAGGATACTTTCGTTATGCGAGTATTAATGTGGTGAAGGCTTAAACATCTGGACTACGTCTTTACCAAATAATAAACCACTAACGGATTTTAATCTCCCACCAGCATGTTTCGATAGAATACAGATCCTCAGACTCTCTAGATTTTCCTTGTTTTGGTCTTAAGCTTCAATTGACAACTAAAGTTTTAAGAGTTCATCAATGTTTTATGTGTCGAGTTTTTAATCTGATTTACCTCGAGTTCTTGGTGCAGAGTGGTCTTAAACTCATCTACCTTTTTCTCGAGTTCTTTAATGACTGTATCATATCCTTTCTCTAGTCGTTTTATATCTCTCTTTATCTGGTTACACGCGGATTGTAATTTTAATTCTAACGGTTTCGTATAAGTGTTTTAATTGATGCATGACTCGTCGTTTTGTTGCAGCATCCGTATTATTATTCTAAGATTTAATGTTTGTGATAGGATTGTTGTTCATGTTCAATTCTTCAAGCAATTGACTCCTATTTATTTCTCAATTTCCATAAAGTCCAAATTTGTTTGCTTGGAAACGCAACTTCATCAAGGTTTTCCTTCAGACAACAATTGTGACAAATACAAACAAAAATGTCCACAGACCACTGGTGCTCTTATCTGAAGTTCATCGGTGATGTAGTAGATCTTAAATTTCAAGTAATATACCATTACGTAAGGGGTAAGATTCAAAATACGCTTTGCTTGTTGTCGTCTTAAACTAACACGTCCAATGGGTTCCAGGTCTCATAATGGAAGGATTAAAAGGTCATCAAACACGTCTTGCAATCGTTAAATGTAATGTTCTGTCAATTGACTTGTTTCTTCGTTCCTTTAGCTTTCCTGGTGTGTTGACCATCACCAATTCGATATTAACACATCTTGTAAGAATCCATACAAAGTTAGCCATCATTTGACCACCACATGCATACCAATCATTTTTTTTTGTTGACGTTGGTCGGAATTCGAAAACGGGTTGTCCATACAATAGTTTGATGTGTCAATCTTGTTTTGAATGTGAGATATGTCTTTGTAAAAGTCGTCGGTTTAAATTTAATAGGCTTAACTATCAGTGTCGGTAAACAATTGTCGAACTTTGTTCCCGTTGGTTTACGCACAAAGTCCAAATGAATGTCGTACATTTAAAATCTTTGAAATGTCTAAGATAGTTGCTCCTTAGTACACAGGCTTGTTAAACTTTAGTTTGGTTTTCTTTATGTTTACTACTACCATGGACTCGTTATACACCACGAATTGGTCACAGTTGGGTGTAGTTATTAGTTTCAACGGTTGCTTATCAGTAGTCATTAATATTATATTCACCCGTTAACCGTGTGTTTTCTATGGTATTTTCAAACATTGAGTTGTTCATCAGTTTAAAGGAATACTTTTAAGATACGATGCTGGCTATGATTCTAAGGTTAGTGTTCAGGTCAATGAAAATTTTAAGCCAAATTGATTTTTAAGTTTTGACACACGATGCACTTTGGTTGATACCAACCATTGGAAACAACACACTGTTTCAAATTTCTAAAAAAAATAAAATAGTAAACACATGTAGTACATGAACATAGTCAGCCACACTATCCAGCAGATAGTAGTTGTGTTTTCGTCATGTCGTAATGACCCTTTATGAAATCGTAAGATAAACATTTTATTTTCAATCATTTATCATAAATTCATTATTCTACCTAAATCACGACTTTCATACCTTAAATTGGTTCAACTTTAAATTCTAAGCTAAATATATAAGGTGTCGGACGAATTTAACATTAACTTACACGAATCAATGAAAAGCATTTCTTACCGGTAATTGACAGTCTAAGTTACATTTTTTTATGTGCTGCACCACGATACTTACCTGTCGAACGCTCGTGATCACGCACTTTGTCTTCACCTAATTCATCATCGCACATGTGACAATCTTAACTCGCTGTAAAACATTGGGATCTTCTTCAGTCATCACCAGGTCTTTTATCGATGTAGATGTCTGCAATCGCCTTCATTATCTCTTACATACAAGCCACAATTCTCTGAACAATGTCTTCCAGTGAGTACACTTTTGTTTCTTTATATTCCCTATGAGCATACTGGACACGGTAGTAAAACCAGAAGGTGTATTTTGTTAGTTAATATCCGTGTAAGCTTTTAGTTTGTCAGGTTGGCAAGTGTCTATCTGTTCTGAGCTACATTGAATGTCAGCATAAATAACATAAGGAAATCGCATTTTACGTTGGTACTATGATGTAAGATATTGTAATGGTATCTTCTTCTGGAATTTCGATTTTCACTCCATTCATCTTATCACAATACATTAAATGTTCGTCTAAAAAGTCCTCACTTTAACAATGATTGAAACATCTTCGACAAAACACTTTACCAATATGGGATGACACTTGGGGACTTAACAAATGTGATAATAATTATCAAAGTACCAGGATTATAATTTTGTACGCCAGACGCGCGTTTCGTCTACTTAAGACTCATCAGTGACGCTCATATCAAAATATTTATAAAGCCAAACAAGTACAAAGTTGGAGAGCATTTAGGATCCAAAATTCCAAAAAGTTGTGCCAAATACGGCTAAGGTAATCTATTCCTGGGATAAGAAAATCCTTAGTTTTTCGAAAAATTCAGTTTTGTAAACGGGAAATTTATAAAAATGACCACAATATTGATATTCATGTCAACACCGAAGTGTTGAATACTGGGCTGGTAATACCCTCGGGGACGAAACGTCCACCAGCAGTGGCATCAACCCAGTGGTGTAAATAGTTATCAAAGTACCAGGATTATAATTTTGTACGCCAGACGCGCGTTTCGTCTACATAAGACTCATCAGTGACGCTCATATCAAAATATTTATAAAGCCAAACAAGTACAAAGTTGAAGAGCATTTAGGATCCAAAATTCCAAAAAGTTGTGCCAAATACGGCTAAGGTAATCTATTCCTGGGATAAGAAAATCCTTAGTTTTTCGAAAAATTCAGTTTTGTAAACGGGAAATTTATAAAAATGACCACAATATTGATATTCATGTCAACAACGAAGTGTTGACTACTGGGCTGGTAATACCCTCGGGGACGAAACGTCTACCAGCAGTGGCATCGACCCAGTGGTGCAAATAGTTATCAAAGTACCAGGATTATAATTTTGTACGCCAGACGCGCGTTTAGTCTACATAAGACTCATCAGTGACGCTCATATCAAAATATTTATAAAGCCAAACAAGTACAAACTTTTTATCCAACAGTAATGATGTTTAGTAGCATTGGTTAAATACAACGTGTTTGTGTGAGTTCTATTCTTTCTGATGTTGTTAGAATTTTTAACGGGTACTTTTTTGTATTTTTTGTATTGACTCACTCGTAAAATGTACTTTTCTGATCCACCTATTCATGATGTGATTGTGAGAATACAGCTCACGTTAATAATGGCCTTCTTCTGTGCTAGTTGTAATGAAAGGCGTAGGTAAGACTCAAACTTCAGGGATACAATTTATTCATATGAAGGTATACTTCTACAATATGACTAACGTTCACTCACTTCCATCACGCATGCAAGTTGCTATGCTTTCTTTTGCCTTTTCTATCATTACTGTTAGTTCAGTGTCTTAGTTGGTTGATTCAGTAATACTAACCTGCCATGCTTGAGTTGACCTTCAAAGTGGAATCACTGTCACCTGTTGCAAGGCTTTTTTTACCAACTGTACTAGAAGCACCTTCGATGCCTACTTTCAGTTGTCTTCTGAAATTTTACGAATCAAATGTATGTAAAGCACTTCGACTTGCCTTAAAAATGAATTAACAAATGGTTCAATAAACACTGTAGTTCTTTTCTACCATCTTTCATCTTAATAACAGGTTTCTTAGCTATGTCTTGTTGCAGTCCTTTTTCCTTTATCTTGATCTATATATAAGGTATACCACGTTTCTTTGCTTTTAGTATTAATTCATTTTTAGTGAACACTTCTGTATGGGGTAACACTTGATGCGTTTTGTCTTCAATTAGCTTTACCAACACGTCTTTTGGGTTTATACTATATCCTTTTAACCCCAAATCCTTTGCCATTCGATGTAATTAGTTTACCGTTATTTGTAAATGACCCGTTGGTATTGTCTTTATAAACCTAGCGCAACCTCTTTATTATGTATAGCATGTATATTAACTGACAATCTAGGCGTACCCGGTATGTTTTGTTTGTTAATGCCATTGTTTATTTAATACTTACACACATATGTCTTTTATGATTATTTTTTTTTCAATTTTACACCCCTAACCACCACTTGTAATTTTGTTAATCTAATGTTTACTAGATGTGAAAAGAAAAATAAGGACACGTACTACTACGCGGTTTTCTGTCTAATAAGGGTATAGGCAGTCGTACTTCTGATGAACGGTCCTTCCAACGTTCTTGTTTCGTAATACAACCCACTACAAGCCCACACCTTACTTGTTACCCGTTTTATTGACTTCAAGATTAGTAGGTAAGTATCACAAATTATTTCATCCCCACTTTTAGAGTCAATAATTTTGTTCACCTCACTTGTTGGCAGGTCCTTCCATTTTTGTTTTTCTTTTGTGTCAAACGTATTCAGATCAATGAAATAATATTGATTATAAGATGCCTTCATAATCCTAATACTTATAAAAATATTCCTATATTCTGTTTTTTTTTTCAATTTAAAAAACACCACCCCGTATTCCTATTCAAATTCTAACCCTAACACCCCTAACACCCCTTACCCTAACACACCTTACTCTAAAACCTTAAACACCTTAATGAGCAGTTTTAAATCAGACTACTTTAACTTTTACACCATGATGCTTATTTACCTGTATAATGTTACGTCATAACTTTTACTTACCAATATGACGTCACTTTTTCACTGTCACCTTCCTACTTTCACGTTCACTGTTAATTACTAAAAATTGAAAGTGTTGCAGCATTCTCTATTCTACACCACTAGTATGAACCCAGGCTATTCACTACTTTTTTTATATAATCCAGAGCCATCTGCATTACAGTGGTTCCGAAATTCATATAAAGTATTTAACTTACAAACCACATATTCGGAACATCTTAGCATATCCTTACGGCAAAGTTCCGATTTAATATTTTTCTGGGACCATGACAATCCTGACCACAATTTGGGTTAAAAGTTGTGCCTTAACATATTTTCATAATAATCATGTCAGAAAATACACAAATACAAACATTATGCTATGGTAACGTTGTTACCATAACGCTATAGTGAGTAACGTTATTGTATTATTCATTAGCTATCATGACAATTAAACGTATATAGAACACACAACGCATTTATTGAGATTTTTTAACATTTATGGTGCCATGACGGACGTTAAAGGCAATACGTGTCGGCAACAGAGCAGCAGTGACGAAGCTATGGATCAAATTCGAGGAGCTGAAAGAGAATCCTGAAAACGTCAAAATGGAGGAATTCAAAGCCATTGAGTATGCCGTAACCCAGAAAAAGAAGATTATTCATGATTTAAACGAGAAGATGAAAGAAATCCAACACGAGGATCACATTGAACAAGAAATTATAGACTCGGATGAGTATATGTTTGATTTAGACAGTAAACTAAAGCAAATACGAAAACTTAAGCAAACAATCAAATCCCCTAACAATAATTCTAATTTAAAAGAAAGTAAACAATGAACGCTAACACTGAATGCTATATACCTACATCAAACGCTATTTATACAAACACATCAGCCGTTTACTTGCTAAACACTAGAAAACGAATTCCATCGGAGGAAAATTCTACCGGAAATCAATCAAGCAACTTTATTGGTCCGATTTTACAATCATACAATTCTCTGGAAGATTGTTCGTATATACAACCACCAGCCCAACTACCAAATGTATTTAGTAATGTAAATCATAGATTATTTTAATTAGATTCGCCACATTTTGACGGGTATGTTTTGCAGTTGATCACATTTTGGGACTTTTACGAATGTACCATACACTAAAATAGTAGCCTTACACCAATACAAAAATTTAGTTATCTGAAAGCCCAGCTTATAAGAACCGCCGCTCAAACCATAGCAGGATTTGCGCTTACGCACACCAATTATGAGACAGCCGTTTGTTTGCTAAGAGAGAGATTTGGAAACTCACACAATTTTTTAATGCTTACACGAAATCACTAATGAGCTTACCCGCACCGACAAATGATGCATTTAGCTTGAGATCTTACGGAGACAAACTTGAATCATATGTGCGAGGATTAAAGTCACTTTGTCAAACAACTGAGATGTATGGTTCGCTTTAGTTTTTAGACAAGGTACCGATTGACATGAGAAAATCTATTGCAAGAAAACGCGGGAGATATAACTTGATATTGAAAAATCTACGAATAGCAATAACTAAAGAGATTGAAATACTTAAAGCTGGCGAAGGAGTCATGAATTCAGACATATTGTACGCCACTGCACTTTTTTATGGGTACGCAATCACATTCATTACAAGAGCGAATTCAAAGACACACGTAAGATGGTAAATACACATAAATGTATATTTTGTTTAGCTGAGCACTATCCGGTGGAGTGCCCTGAAGTAACAGACGTAAACATCAGAAATCAAATTGTAAAACAGAAACAGTTATGCTTTAACTGTAAAGGGTCACACTAAGTAGCCGCATGCCACTCTACTGAACGATGCAAAAAGTGTAACGGAATACATCATACTAGCATATGTAAAGGAAAAGAGGTAATTCCAGGTATGACACCGCAGCCTACAATACAATAGTCAGCAATCAACGTAGTTGAAACACCAAACGAGACTACAGTAATGTACCCATCACATCAGATTCACCACATTCTCCCGAAAACAACAACTGCACCAGTTGTAAATAACTACCAAGAACTAAAAAGTAACATCTTATTTGACGAGGGAGCACAGCCTTCTTCAATTTTATAACTCAGAAATTAACTGATAAATTAGAAATAAATCCTACAGAAAAAGTAAGCATTCATCCGTCTGTGATTTGAAATGTATCCCAGAAGGTTCGCAACTTAGACACTGCAACAAGACAGTTACAGACCGACACAGGAGAAACAGTCCATATCGACACACTCATTCTTCCAGAGATTGCCATTCCGATTTAAAACAGGATTTCACAGTCTACAAGGAACTTTCCACATTTAAACTTAAGTACAGAACGTTTCGAAATTGACTTACTCATAGGCACCGACTACTACTGGTAAATTATCGAGGACAGAGTTATAAGAGAAAAAGGACCAATCGTTGTACAGTCAAAGTTCGGATGTGTGTTATCAGGACTAATCAATAGAAACATCAACCATCCGACAACATCTATAGCTCTGGTAAACGTCATTGAAGACAAGAACACAGCGAAAAGGGAAAGTCCACGGCAAAGTTAATATGGAAACATGACCGTTCAGATGATATACCTTCAGGCACGACCGTTGCCAAAAAAAGACCAGAAGACCCATCACAATGGCTCGTACAAAGTAGATCGCACATGAACCCACTTAAGGAAAATTCCAAAGAAAGTAACTTGCTACCTAGACGAACGAACACACCCTCAACTGGTAGAGTCAAGAAGCCAAATAGATACAAGAACTTACAACGCATAAAGAAAATTACCGCTGAGTGATGCTACAGTAGGCGGCAGAAGAAAAATCCATGAATGGACTATGAGATAAACTTTAGTTGTGATCAGTTAAGGATAAGGAACTAGATTATTTTATTTGAGATGGACATAAATTTAAATTTCTTTTATCTATATTTTGAAATTACATTTTCTTACAATTTTTCGTTACATACTTCGGAAAATACGCAAGGTACAAACATCATGCTATGGTAACGTTGTAACTATAACGCTATAGTAAGTGATGTTATTGTATTATTCATTACCTATCACTACATTTAAACGTATATAGAAAACACAACACATTTATTGAGATTCTTCAACAATCTTACATTCGGAATTCCTAAGAATATCTTTACGGTAATTTTCGAACCTTTCCAAGCTCATTTCAAAGGTATTGACCTAGGCTATTCCTTACTTAAATATTTTTCTGGGATCCGGGCCCGTCTGGCCACCACAGAGGTTCAAAGGTACCCCTTAACGCAATTTTCCGTTTTAACCATATGCATACATTCGGTACTTTTCGGCATATACCAACGGCAAAGTTCCGAACGGGACCTATCTCATTTTAAAGGTATTGACCCAAGCTATTCCCCACTTAAATATTTTTCTGGGATCCGGGCCCGTCTGGCCACCACAGAGATTCAAAGGTGCCCTTTAACGTAATTTTCCGTATTAACCATATGCATACATTCGGTACTTTTCCGCATATACCAACGGATAAGTTCCGAACTGGACCTAGCTCATTTTAAAGGTATTGACCCAAGCTATTCTCCACTTAAATATTTTTCTGGGATCCGGGCCCGTCTGGCCACCACAGAGGTTCAAAGTTGCCCATTTACGTATTTTCCATATCAACCACACATTCGGTACTCCTCGACATATCCCTACGGCAAAGTTCCAAACCGGACCTAGCTCATTTCAAAGGCATTGATCCAAGCTATTTGCCAGTTAAATATTTTTCTGAGATCCGGGCCCGTCTGGCCACCACAGAGGTTCAAAGTTGCCCATTTACGTATTTTCCATATCAACCACACATTCGGTACTCCTCGACATATCCCTACGGCAAAGTTCCGAACCGGACCTAGCTCATTTCAAAGGTATTGACCCAAGCTATTCCCCACTTAAATATTTTTCTGGGATCCGGGCCCGTCTGGCCACCACAGAGGTTCAAAGGTGCCCCTTAACGTAATTTTCCGTATTAACCATATGCATACATTCGGTACTTTTCGGCATATACCAACGGCAAAGTTCCGAACCGGACCTAGCTCATTTTAAAGGTATTGACCCAAGCTATTCCCCACTTAAATATTTTTCTGGGATCCGGGCCCGTCTAGCCACCACAGAGGTTCAAAGTTGCCAATTTACGTATTTTCCATATCAACCACACATTCGGTACTCCTCGACATATCCCTACGGCAAAGTTCCGAACCGGACCTAGCTCATTTTAAAGGTATTGACCCAAGCTATTCCCCACTTAAATATTTTTCTGGGATCCGGGCCCGTCTGGCCACCACAGAGGTTCAAAGGTGCCCCTTAACGTAATTTTCCGTATTAACCATATGCATACATTCGGTACTTTTCGGCATATACCAACGGCAAAGTTCCGAACCGGACTTAGCTCATTTGAAAGGTATTGACCCAAGCTATTCCCCACTTAAATATTTTTCTGGGATCCGGGCCGTCTGGCTACCACAGAGGTTCAAAGGTGCCCCTTAACGTAATTTTCCGTATTAACCATATGCATACATTCGGTATTTTTCAGCATATACCAACCAGGGATGGGGTAATCGTAATCTGTAATCGTAATCGATTGTAATTGATTACATTTTTCTCAGTAATCGACAGTAATCTGTAATCGAAGACATTTTCGACTACATGTAATCGTAATTTAATCGATTACAGCAAAAATTATGATGTAATCATCGATTACTTTTCGATTACATTTCGATTACTTTAGTAAAATTTGATGAAATACAACCTATTTAAAATGAAAATATGTCTGTATGCAACATTCATAACTTTGAAGTACAAATAAATAAGAATGTACTGAACTGCCTTATTTCTATTTATTGTCTCAAGTTGCATTATGTTCAACCAGCTTCCCTACCAAAATTAACTTTATATATATCTAGCTTTTGAAACAAATGGATTCATGTGCTTGTCAATAATTCAAGACCTTTTATATTAAAATGAGAAAATAGATTTAAAATAAGATATGTGTCATAAGTTAAGTTCTGTACTACACTTAAGTAGTAAGGTAATAAGCTTATTTCTATTAAAATTCCTCAAATCATAATTTTCAATCAGAGTTGGAATTTAAGTTTAGAATTAATAAACAGATGATTTCTTATAATGTTATGATATACGTGTATATAAAGATTGAGAAAGTACACAAAATCCTTTTCACAATGAACTAATGCTTATGCATTGAATTCTTTTCAGAAATAGATACATGTATTCCTCTTTGACACTATAAATACATATTGTTTATAATTTGATTAGAGAATAAACAAAATCTTAACAAACTTCATGTCTTTACTAATCTGATGATCAATCTCTTCTAATTATCAATAAGATACAGACTTTGTTTTTATTTCAATTACTGTATGTTTATGTCTATTTTAGATTTTAAAATTATGTCAATGTCAGATTTAATCGCTGAAATTGGTTACGTCCCGGAGAAAATACCAGATCATTCTCTTTTATACTGTGATATACACGTGCCTATGTGTGATGCTAAATATAACGAGAAATCAGATCACGCGTTCAATCAACGTCGGAAATATAAAGTGTCAGATATTCCAAATGATTTTTTAAAAACCGAAGAGATTTCAAGTAAAGTGCACGAAACCATCCGTAATATTGAAAATTCGATGAGGATTACAAAAGATGTTCAGAATGCATACGACAACTTTCAATCGCTTATTATTTGTGAAATGAATAACAGGTTACCAAGTATTAATTATTCAAACGGAAATATGAAACAGAAAAAGTCTCTATACAAGCCGTACTGGAATGAAACTTTAAGCCGACAATGGGATCAAGCGTGTATAGCTGAAAAAAAGTGGTTAAAAAGTAAAGGATCGAATTCAGCGAAACGTTATCTAAAAGAGGCATTCTGCGCAGAAAGGAAAGCGTTTGACCGTATCAATCGTAAATTCAAACGTCGGTACCAGCAAGAGGAACGTCAAAAATTAGAAGATAAACTTTACTCCTCGAATCAACGTGACTTTTGGCGATCGATAGGTAAAGTGGGAATACATAATGAACGCTCGAAATGCATTCCGTGTGCAATTGTTGATGATAACGGGGTTGTTCAGACAGATAAAGCAGCTGTTCTTGACCGGTGGAAATATGACTTTAAAACTCTGTTCTCGTCCGACAATACAGCTCAACTACCTACAGATAGCGATAACGTTAACACTGAAAGAGACGTATCTGAATTAAATGCGCCAATTACAAGAGATGAAGTATTACAGGCCGTGATCAGTGCAAAAGACAGAAAAGCGACAGGAATCGATGACATTCCGGCCGAAGTGTTGAAGAATGAAGTATCTGTAGACTTACTTTTCGAAATTATAAGTGGATGCTTTCGTATGGGAAAAGTACCATCCCAATGGACAATGGGTGTTATAAATCCGATATTGAAGCCGAATGCAGATGATAATCGGAATCCGTTAAATTATCGCGGAATCACATTAATTTCAGTACCATGCAAGATTTATTGTATTATATTAAATCTAAGACTCAGTCAATGGCTAGAAGAAAATGACTGTTTATGTGACGAACAGAACGGGTTCCGGAAAGGAAGAAGCTGTGAGGAACATATTCACTCCTTATTTTTGACTCTAAACGACCGAAAGATATCGCGTAAATCAACATTTGCGTGTTTCATAGACATGAAAAAGGCTTTCGACACGGTAGACCGTATATTACTCTGGTATAAGTTACAAGCGTTGGGCATCCGTGGTGAATTCTTAAGTGCAGTTCAATCTCTTTATACAGATGTACAATGTACTGTACGGGTTAACAGTGACAATACCCCGTGGTTTGACGTTTCTAGCGGTGTGAAACAGGGCTGTATACTGTCTCCCACGTTGTTTTCTATTTTCATAAACGATTTAGCCAGCAAAATCAACGATCTTAAATGTGGTTTACAGATGGACAACTCTATGCTTAGTATTTTATTATATGCAGACGACATAGTGTTGCTGGCTCCTGATGAAATTAGTTTACAGCGAATGATGGATACGGTTACCGAATGGTGTGAAAATTGGAAGTTAACTATAAATGGTGATAAGACAAAAGTTGTCCATTTCAGACCTTCTACAATGACAATCTCACGAAGTACATTTTCTTGTGGTGGACAATCGATACAGTTCACAGACTCGTACAAATATCTAGGTGTGTGGCTTGATGAGCATATAACGTTTCAAAAGAATGCAAAAGAGCTCGCAAAGTCAGCTAGTCGAGCTCTTGGAGCGGTATATGGAAAAGTGATATCAGCCGGTGGTGTGACCCACAGTGTATTTAATAAACTTTATTCAACTATGGTAGAGCCTATACTCCTCTACGGAAGTGGAATTTGGGGCTTTAAAAACTTTAGCCAAATCTCGACCGTGCAGAATAAAGCATGTAAACTCTTCTTGGGTGTAGGAAAACACACTTCGAATATAGCGACGCGCGGAGATATGGGCTGGACCTCGACCAAGACTAAACTAAGAAAATCGTGTGTACGCTTACTATGTAAACTTTATAGACTTGATGAGAATCGACTCCTAAGTAAGATTTGGAGATGGTCATCCAGAAGAAGAAAAGGTTGGACTTTTGAGGTGAATAAAATTGTGGACAAGGTGGACAGTAATATTGTTGTACAGGACATTGGCGTTTCTGTGAACAATGCAATGCAAGTGGTCCATGAAAAACTCATCAACTTGGACAATGTAGAATGGCGAAATGAACTTTCAAATGATAAAGGCAACCAAGTAAATGGAAACAAACTTCGTACCTATCGACTTTATAAAGACAATGTTAATGTTGAAACATATACCAGAATAAACATTCCAAAATATCAGAGACGATGCATGGCAATGTTTCGCGCTGGCTCGTTACCGCTAGCCCTGGAGACCGGGCGTTACTCCAGGCCGCCTACTCCGCTTGAACATAGACTTTGTAGATACTGTGAACTAGATGAAATAGAAACAGAAAAACATTTTCTAATGACATGTCCATTATATTCAGATTTGAGATATGACTTTTTACTTGAATGCGTTAAATATATTGAAAATTTTAACAGTATGAGTTTAAATGATCAATTTGTTAATATCATGAACTGCGAAGAAATACAGCAATATTTTTGTAAGAGTCTGCATAAATTCTTTTTACGTCGAAAACTTTTCACTTTTAACTAGTGTTAAAACAAGATTAAGGTCAACCTGATTTTTTCTTTAATTTTAATTTATAACTTTATACTGAAGTATTTTTATTTAATGGATTGCAATTTTATTAACTGTGATAGATCTAGTAACATTATTTTACTTTATTTTTATTCATTACTTTTTAATCGCCAAGTTTATTTTGTTTTTACTTAACAGATAACGTATTTGTAAATTAGTGTTAATACAGATTTTTATAAGAATTTAGTGTAAATATAGAGTTTTAAAAGTGTCTCATAAGTCAATTTTATGGCTGGGTATTGATTGAATGTTTTATGTGATGATATGTATATTGTGTACTTTATTATGACAATCAATATGTGACACTATAATAAAATAAATTTATCTTATCTTATCTTATCTTTATGTCTAATTAACAGGGAGATTTATTTTGCCCCCAGGTTATAAATTGTACTCCATTGGCAATTTTATAACCTGTAATTAGGGTGGTTATCCAAACAAAAGGATTAAATTATGCATCTAGTTATAAATTTTAATCTTTAAAATTAGCTGAACAAAATAATTCTTCTTCTTTTTATATTTTTTTCAGAGAAAACTTCCAGCATTGTAATTAACTACATGTATGCTAAAATGTACCTGTTTTCAAATGAGTAAAAACAATAAAACTAACTCGAGTCAGTATGAAAGCAAAATTTTTCATAAAACCTTTAAAACAAATAAGTACTAGATGAAATGCGATGTCATCTCTCATTCATGTTGCAATCATGTTGAAAGTAAACATTTCAAGATTTTAATTTTTTTTTCTGATCATCAGTAATGTAAGAGATTCCATATAGAAAACAACTGTCAACTTATAATTTGGAAACAATACTTTAAATGCTGTTTTTGGTAAAGTTCTATACTTTCACTCTACAAATGTTAAGAAACATAGTTGTGTTTAACTAACTTTATTTTTTTGTTGCAATTTTGAAGCATGTAATTGTCAGTAATCGAAAAGTAATGTAATTACTTTAGATAAAGTAATCGATTGCAATCGATTACATACAAAAATCTGAGTAATCGATTATTAATCGATTGCACAAAAATCACTCATGTAATCGATTATTAATCGATTACATTTGTCAGTAATCATGCCCATCCCTGATACCAACGGCAAAGTTCCGAACCGGACCTAGCTCATTTTAAAGGTATTGACCCAAGCTATTCCCCACTTAAATATTTTTCTGGGATCCGGGCCCGTCTAGCCACCACAGAGGTTCAAAGTTGCCAATTTACGTATTTTCCATATCAACCACACATTCGGTACTCCTCGACATATCCCTACGGCAAAGTTCCGAACCGGACCTTGCTCATTTCAAAGGTATTGATCCAAGCTATTTGCCATTTAAATATTTTTCTGAGATCCGGGCCCGTCTGGCCACCACAAAGGTTCAAAGGTGCCCCTTAACTGTTATTTTCCGTATTAACCATATGCATACATTCGGTACCTTTCGGCATATACCAACGGCAAAGTTCCGAACCGGACCTAGCTCATTTTAAAGGTATTGACCCAAGCTATTCCCCACTTAAACATTTTTCTGGGATCCGGGCCCGTCTAGCCACCACAGAGGTTCAAAGTTGCCAATTTACGTATTTTCCATATCAACCACACATTCGGTACTCCTCGACATATCCCTACGGCAAAGTTCCGAACCGGACCTAGCTCATTTTAAAGGTATTGACCCAAGCTATTCCCCACTTAAATATTTTTCTGGGATCCGGGCCCGTCTGGCCACCACAGAGGTTCAAAGGTGCCCCTTAACGTAATTTTCCGTATTAACCATATGCATACATTCGGTACTTTTCGGCATATACCAACGGCAAAGTTCCGAACCGGACTTAGCTCATTTGAAAGGTATTGACCCAAGCTATTCCCCACTTAAATATTTTTCTGGGATCCGGGCCGTCTGGCTACCACAGAGGTTCAAAGGTGCCCCTTAACGTAATTTTCCGTATTAACCATATGCATACATTCGGTATTTTTCAGCATATACCAACGGCAAAGTTCCGAACCGGACCTAGCTCATTTTAAAGGTATTGACCCAAGCTATTCCCCACTTAAATATTTTTCTGGGATCCGGGCCCGTCTAGCCACCACAGAGGTTCAAAGTTGCCAATTTACGTATTTTCCATATCAACCACACATTCGGTACTCCTCGACATATCCCTACGGCAAAGTTCCGAACCGGACCTTGCTCATTTCAAAGGTATTGATCCAAGCTATTTGCCATTTAAATATTTTTCTGAGATCCGGGCCCGTCTGGCCACCACAAAGGTTCAAAGGTGCCCCTTAACGTAATTTTCCGTATTAACCATATGCATACATTCGGTACCTTTCGGCATATACCAACGGCAAAGTTCCGAACCGGACCTAGCTCATTTTAAAGGTATTGACCCAAGCTATTCCCCACTTAAACATTTTTCTGGGATCCGGGCCCGTCTAGCCACCACAGAGGTTCAAAGTTGCCAATTTACGTATTTTCCATATCAACCACACATTCGGTACTCCTCGACATATCCCTACGGCAAAGTTCCGAACCGGACCTAGCTCATTTTAAAGGTATTGACCCAAGCTATTCCCAACTCAAATATTTTTCTGGGATCCGGGCCCGTCTGGCCACCACAGAGGTTCAAAGTTGCCAATTTGCGTATTTTCCATATCAACCACACATTCGGTACTCCTCGACATATCCCTACTGCAAAGTTCCAAACCGGACCTAGCTCATTTCAAAGGTATTGATCCAAGCTATTTGCCAGTTAAATATTTTTCTAAGATCCGGGCCCGTCTGGCCACCACAGAGGTTCAAAGTTGCCCATTTACGTATTTTCCATATCAACCACACATTCGGTACTCCTCGACATATCCCTACGGCAAAGTTCCGAACCGGACCTAGCTCATTTGAAAGGTATTGACCCAAGCTATTCCCCACTTAAATATTTTTCTGGGATCCGGGCCCGTCTGGCCACCACAGAGGTTCAAAGGTGCCCCTTAACGTAATTTTCCGTATTAACCATATGCATACATTCGGTACTTTTCGGCATATACCAACGGCAAAGTTTCGAACCGGACCTAGCTCATTTTAAAGGTATTGACCCAAGCTATTCCCCACTTAAATATTTTTCTGGGATCCGGGCCCGTCTAGCCACCACAGAGGTTCAAAGTTGCCAATTTACGTATTTTCCATATCAACCACACATTCGGTACTCCTCGACATATCCCTACGGCAAAGTTCCGAACCGGACCTAGCTCATTTTAAAGGTATTGACCCAAGCTATTCCCAACTCAAATATTTTTCTGGGATCCGGGCCCGTCTGGCCACCACAGAGGTTCAAAGTTGCCAATTTGCGTATTTTCCATATCAACCACACATTCGGTACTCCTCGACATATCCCTACTGCAAAGTTCCAAACCGGACCTAGCTCATTTCAAAGGTATTGATCCAAGCTATTTGCCAGTTAAATATTTTTCTAAGATCCGGGCCCGTCTGGCCACCACAGAGGTTCAAAGTTGCCCATTTACGTATTTTCCATATCAACCACACATTCGGTACTCCTCGACATATCCCTACGGCAAAGTTCCGAACCGGACCTAGCTCATTTGAAAGGTATTGACCCAAGCTATTCCCCACTTAAATATTTTTCTGGGATCCGGGCCCGTCTGGCCACCACAGAGGTTCAAAGGTGCCCCTTAACGTAATTTTCCGTATTAACCATATGCATACATTCGGTACTTTTCGGCATATACCAACGGCAAAGTTTCGAACCGGACCTAGCTCATTTTAAAGGTATTGACCCAAGCTATTCCCCACTTAAATATTTTTCTGGGATCCGGGCCCGTCTAGCCACCACAGAGGTTCAAAGTTGCCAATTTACGTATTTTCCATATCAACCACACATTCGGTACTCCTCGACATATATCTACGGCAAAGTTCCGAACCGGACCTAGCTCATTTTAAAGGTATTGACCCAAGCTATTCCCCACTTAAATATTTTTCTGGGATCCGGGCCCGTCTGGCCACCACAGAGGTTCAAAGGTGCCCCTTAACGTAATTTTCCGTATTAACCATATGCATACATTCGGTACTTTTCGGCATATACCAACGGCAAAGTTCCGAACCGGACTTAGCTCATTTTAAAGGTATTGACCCAAGCTATTCCCCACTTAAATATTTTTCTGGGATCCAGACCCATCTGGCCACCACAGAGGTTCAAAGGTGCCCCTTAACGTAATTTTCCGTATTAACCGTATGCATACATTCGGTACTTTTCGGCATATACCAACGGCAAAGTTCCGAACCGGACCTAGCTCATTTTAAAGGTATTGACCCAAGCTATTCACCACTTAAATATTTTTCTGGGATCCGGGCCCGTCTGGCCACCACAGAGGTTCAAAGTTGCCCATTTACGTATTTTCCATATCAACCACACATTCGGTACTCCTCGACATATCCCTACGGCAAAGTTCCGAACCGGACCTAGCTCATTTTAAAGGTATTGACCCAAGCTATTCCCCACTTAAATATTTTTCTGGGATCCGGGCCCGTCTGGCCACCACAGAGGTTCAAAGGTGTCCCTTAACGTAATTTTCCGTATTAACCATATGCAAACATTCGATACTTTTCGGCATATACCAACGGCAAAGTTCCGAACCGGACCTAGCTCATTTTAAAGGTATTGACCCAAGCTATTCCCCATTTAAATATTTTTCTGGGATCCGGGCCCGTCTGGCCACCACAGAGGTTCAGAGTTGCCCATTTACGTATTTTCCATATCAACCACACATTCGGTACTCCTCGACATATCCCTACGGCAAAGTTCCGAACCGGACCTAGCTCATTTCAAAGGTATTGATTCAAGCTATTTGCCACTTGAATATTTTTCTGGGATCCGGGCCCATCTGGCCACCACAGAGGTTCAAAGGTGCCCCTTAACGTAATTTTCCGTATTAACCATATGCAAACATTCGATACTTTTCGGCATATACCAACGGCAAAGTTCCGAACCGGACCTAGCTCATTTTAAAGGTATTGACCCAAGCTTTTCACCACTTAAATATTTTTCTGGGATCCGGGCCCGTCTGGCCACCACAGAGGTTCAAAGTTTCCCATTTACGTATTTTCCATATCAACCACACATTCGGTACTCCTCGACATATCCCTACGGCAAAGTTCCGAACTGGACTTAGCTCATTTTAAAGGTATTGACCCAAGCTATTCCCCACTTAAATATTTTTCTGGGATCCGGGCCCGTCTGGCAACCACAGAGGTTCAAAGGTGCCCCTTAACGTAATTTTCCGTATTAACCATATGCATACATTCGGTACTTTTCGGCATATACCAACGGCAAAGTTACGAACCGGATTTAGCTCATTTGAAAGGTATTGACCCAAGCTATTCCCCACTTAAATATTTTTCTGGGATCCGGGCCGTGTGGCCACCACAGAGGTTCAAAGGTGCCCCTTAACGTAATTTTCCGTATTAACCATATGCATACATTCGGTACTTTTCAGCATATACCAACGGCAAAGTTCCGAACCGGACCTAGCTCATTTTAAAGGTATTGACCCAAGCTATTCCCCACTTAAATATTTTTCTGGGATCCGGGCCCGTCTGGCCACCACAGAGGTTCAAAGTTGCCAATTTACGTATTTTCCATATCAACCACACATTCGGTACTCCTCGACATATCCCTACGGCAAAGTTCCGAACCGGACCTTGCTCATTTCAAAGGTATTGATCCAAGCTATTTGCCAGTTAAATATTTTTCTGAGATCCGGGCCCGTCTGGCCACCACAAAGGTTCAAAGTTGCCCATTTACGTATTATCCATATCAACCACACATTCGGTACTCCTCGACATATCCCTACCGCAAAGTTCCGAACCGGACCTAGCTCATTTCAAAGGTATTGACCCAAGCTATTCCCCACTTAAATATTTTTCTGGGATCCGGGCCCGTCTGGCCACCACAGAGGTTCAAAGGTGCCCCTTAACGTAATTTTCCGTATTAACCATATGCATACATTCGGTACCTTTCGGCATATACCAACGGCAAAGTTCCGAACCGGACCTAGCTCATTTTAAAGGTATTACCCAAGCTATTCCCCACTTAAACATTTTTCTGGGATCCGGGCCCGTCTAGCCACCACAGAGGTTCAAAGTTGCCAATTTACGTATTTTCCATATCAACCACACATTCGGTACTCCTCGACATATCCCTACGGCAAAGTTCCGAACTGGACCTAGCTCATTTTAAAGGTATTGACCCAAGCTATTCCCCACTCAAATATTTTTCTGGGATCCAGGCCCGTCTGGCCACCACAGAGGTTCAAAGTTGCCAATTTGCGTATTTTCCATATCAACCACACATTCGGTACTCCTCGACATATCCCTACGGCAAAGTTCCAAACCGGACCTAGCTCATTTCAAAGGTATTGATTCAAGCTATTTGCCAGTTAAATATTTTTCTAAGATCCGGGCCCGTCTGGCCACCACAGAGGTTCAAAGTTGCCCATTTACGTATTTTCCATATCAACCACACATTCGGTACTCCTCGACATATCCCTACGGCAAAGTTCCGAACTGGACCTAGCTCATTTCAAAGGTATTGACCCAAGCTATTCCCCACTTAAATATTTTTCTGGGATCCTGGCCCGTCTGGCCACCACAGAGGTTCAAAGGTGCCCCTTAACGTAATTTTCCGTATTAACCATATGCATACATTCGGTACTTTTCGGCATATACCAACGGCAAAGTTTCGAACCGGACCTAGCTCATTTTAAAGGTATTGACCCAAGCTATTCCCCACTTAAATATTTTTCTGGGATCCGGGCCCGTCTAGCCACCACAGAGGTTCAAAGTTGCCAATTTACGTATTTTCCATATCAACCACACATTCGGTACTCCTCGACATATCCCTACGGCAAAGTTCCGAACCGGACCTAGCTCATTTTAAAGGTATTGACCCAAGCTATTCCCCACTTAAATATTTTTCTGGGATCCGGGCCCGTCTGGCCACCACAGAGGTTCAAAGATGCCCCTTAACGTAATTTTCCGTATTAACCATATGCATACATTCGGTACTTTTCGGCATATACCAACGGCAAAGTTCCGAACCGGACTTAGCTCATTTTAAAGGTATTGACCCAAGCTATTCCCCACTTAAATATGTTTCTGGGATCCGTGCCCATCTGGCCACCACAGAGGTTCAAAGGTGCCCCTTAACGTAATTTTCCGTATTAACCATATGCATACATTCGGTACTTTTCGGCATATACCAACGGCAAAGTTCCGAACCGGACTTAGCTCATTTTAAAGGTATTGACCCAAGCTATTCACCACTTAAATATTTTTCTGGGATCCGGGCCCGTCTAGCCACCACAGAGGTTCAAAGTTGCCAATTTACGTATTTTCCATATCAACCACACATTCGGTACTCCTCGACATATCCCTACGGCAAAGTTCCGAACCGGACCTAGCTCATTTTAAAGGTATTGACCCAAGCTATTCCCCACTTAAATATTTTTCTGGGATCCGGGCCCGTCTGGCCACCACAGAGGTTCAAAGGTGCCCCTTAACGTAATTTTCCGTATTAACCATATGCATACATTCGGTACTTTTCGGCATATACCAACGGCAAAGTTCCGAACCGGACTTAGCTCATTTTAAAGGTATTGACCCAAGCTATTCCCCACTTAAATATTTTTCTGGGATCCAGACCCATCTGGCCACCACAGAGGTTCAAAGGTGCCCCTTAACGTAATTTTCCGTATTAACCGTATGCATACATTCGGTACTTTTCGGCATATACCAACGGCAAATTTCCGAACCGGACCTAGCTCATTTTAAAGGTATTGACCCAAGCTATTCACCACTTAAATATTTTTCTGGGATCCGGGCCCGTCTGGCCACCACAGAGGTTCAAAGTTGCCCATTTACGTATTTTCCATATCAACCACACATTCGGTACTCCTCGACATATCCCTACGGCAAAGTTCCGAACCGGACCTAGCTCATTTTAAAGGTATTGACCCAAGCTATTCCCCACTTAAATATTTTTCTGGGATCCGGGCCCGTCTGGCCACCACAGAGGTTCAAAGGTGTCCCTTAACGTAATTTTCCGTATTAACCATATGCAAACATTCGATACTTTTCGGCATATACCAACGGCAAAGTTCCGAACCGGACCTAGCTCATTTTAAAGGTATTGACCCAAGCTATTCCCCATTTAAATATTTTTCTGGGATCCGGGCCCGTCTGGCCACCACAGAGGTTCAGAGTTGCCCATTTACGTATTTTCCATATCAACCACACATTCGGTACTCCTCGACATATCCCTACGGCAAAGTTCCGAACCGGACCTAGCTCATTTCAAAGGTATTGATTCAAGCTATTTGCCACTTGAATATTTTTCTTGGATCCGGGCCCATCTGGCCACCACAGAGGTTCAAAGGTGCCCCTTAACGTAATTTTCCGTATTAACCATATGCAAACATTCGATACTTTTCGGCATATACCAACGGCAAAGTTCCGAACCGGACCTAGCTCATTTTAAAGGTATTGACCCAAGCTTTTCACCACTTAAATATTTTTCTGGGATCCGGGCCCGTCTGGCCACCACAGAGGTTCAAAGTTTCCCATTTACGTATTTTCCATATCAACCACACATTCGGTACTCCTCGACATATCCCTACGGCAAAGTTCCGAACTGGACCTAGCTCATTTTAAAGGTATTGACCCAAGCTATTCCCCACTTAAATATTTTTCTGGGATCCGGGCCCGTCTGGCAACCACAGAGGTTCAAAGGTGCCCCTTAACGTAATTTTCCGTATTAACCATATGCATACATTCGGTACTTTTCGGCATATACCAACGGCAAAGTTACGAACCGGATTTAGCTCATTTGAAAGGTATTGACCCAAGCTATTCCCCACTTAAATATTTTTCTGGGATCCGGGCCGTGTGGCCACCACAGAGGTTCAAAGGTGCCCCTTAACGTAATTTTCCGTATTAACCATATGCATACATTCGGTACTTTTCAGCATATACCAACGGCAAAGTTCCGAACCGGACCTAGCTCATTTTAAAGGTATTGACCCAAGCTATTCCCCACTTAAATATTTTTCTGGGATCCGGGCCCGTCTGGCCACCACAGAGGTTCAAAGTTGCCAATTTACGTATTTTCCATATCAACCACACATTCGGTACTCCTCGACATATCCCTACGGCAAAGTTCCGAACCGGACCTTGCTCATTTCAAAGGTATTGATCCAAGCTATTTGCCAGTTAAATATTTTTCTGAGATCCGGGCCCGTCTGGCCACCACAAAGGTTCAAAGTTGCCCATTTACGTATTATCCATATCAACCACACATTCGGTACTCCTCGACATATCCCTACCGCAAAGTTCCGAACCGGACCTAGCTCATTTCAAAGGTATTGACCCAAGCTATTCCCCACTTAAATATTTTTCTGGGATCCGGGCCCGTCTGGCCACCACAGAGGTTCAAAGGTGCCCCTTAACGTAATTTTCCGTATTAACCATATGCATACATTCGGTACCTTTCGGCATATACCAACGGCAAAGTTCCGAACCGGACCTAGCTCATTTTAAAGGTATTGACCCAAGCTATTCCCCACTTAAACATTTTTCTGGGATCCGGGCCCGTCTAGCCACCACAGAGGTTCAAAGTTGCCAATTTACGTATTTTCCATATCAACCACACATTCGGTACTCCTCGACATATCCCTACGGCAAAGTTCCGAACTGGACCTAGCTCATTTTAAAGGTATTGACCCAAGCTATTCCCCACTCAAATATTTTTCTGGGATCCAGGCCCGTCTGGCCACCACAGAGGTTCAAAGTTGCCAATTTGCGTATTTTCCATATCAACCACACATTCGGTACTCCTCGACATATCCCTACGGCAAAGTTCCAAACCGGACCTAGCTCATTTCAAAGGTATTGATTCAAGCTATTTGCCAGTTAAATATTTTTCTAAGATCCGGGCCCGTCTGGCCACCACAGAGGTTCAAAGTTGCCCATTTACGTATTTTCCATATCAACCACACATTCGGTACTCCTCGACATATCCCTACGGCAAAGTTCCGAACTGGACCTAGCTCATTTCAAAGGTATTGACCCAAGCTATTCCCCACTTAAATATTTTTCTGGGATCCTGGCCCGTCTGGCCACCACAGAGGTTCAAAGGTGCCCCTTAACGTAATTTTCCGTATTAACCATATGCATACATTCGGTACTTTTCGGCATATACCAACGGCAAAGTTTCGAACCGGACCTAGCTCATTTTAAAGGTATTGACCCAAGCTATTCCCCACTTAAATATTTTTCTGGGATCCGGGCCCGTCTAGCCACCACAGAGGTTCAAAGTTGCCAATTTACGTATTTTCCATATCAACCACACATTCGGTACTCCTCGACATATCCCTACGGCAAAGTTCCGAACCGGACCTAGCTCATTTTAAAGGTATTGACCCAAGCTATTCACCACTTAAATATTTTTCTGGGATCCGGGCCCGTCTGGCCACCACAGAGGTTCAAAGATGCCCCTTAACGTAATTTTCCGTATTAACCATATGCATACATTCGGTACTTTTCGGCATATACCAACGGCAAAGTTACGAACCGGACTTAGCTCATTTTAAAGGTATTGACCCAAGCTATTCCCCACTTAAATATGTTTCTGGGATCCGTGCCCATCTGGCCACCACAGAGGTTCAAAGGTGCCCCTTAACGTAATTTTCCGTATTAACCATATGCATACATTCGGTACTTTTCGGCATATACCAACGGCAAAGTTCCGAACCGGACTTAGCTCATTTTAAAGGTATTGACCCAAGCTATTCACCACTTAAATATTTTTCTGGGATCCGGGCCCGTCTGGCCACCACAGAGGTTCAAAGTTGCCCATTTACGTATTTTCCATATCAACCACACATTCGGTACTCCTCGACATATCCCTACGGCAAAGTTCCGAACCGGACCTAGCTCATTTTAAAGGTATTGACCCAAGCTATTCCCCACTTAAATATTTTTCTGGGATCCGGGCCCGTCTGGCCACCACAGAGCTTCAAGGGTGCCCCTTAACGTAATTTTCCGTATTAACCATATGCAAACATTCGATACTTTTCGGCATATACCAACGGCAAAGTTCCGAAACGGACCTAGCTCATTTTAAAGGTATTGACCCAAGCTATTCCCCACTTAAATATTTTTCTGGGATCCGGGCCCGTCTGGCCACCACAGAGGTTCAGAGTTGCCCATTTACGTATTTTCCATATCAACCACACATTCGGTACTCCTCGACATATCCCTACGGCAAAGTTCCGAACCGGACCTAGCTCATTTCAAAGGTATTGATTCAAGCTATTTGCCACTTGAATATTTTTCTGGGATCCGGGCCCATCTGGCCACCACAGAGGTTCAAAGGTGCCCCTTAACGTAATTTTCCGTATTAACCATATGCAAACAATTGATACTTTTCGGCATATACCAACGGCAAAGTTCCGAACCGGACCTAGCTCATTTTAAAGGTATTGACCCAACCTATTCACCACTTAAATATTTTTCTGGGATCCGGGCCCGTCTGGCCACCACAGAGGTTCAAAGTTTCCCATTTACGTATTTTCCATATCAACCACACATTCGGTACTCCTCGACATATCCCTACGGCAAAGTTCCGAACTGGACCTAGCTCATTTTAAAGGTATTGACCCAAGCTATTCCCCACTTAAATATTTTTCTGGGATCCGGGCCCGTCTGGCCACCACAGAGGTTCAAAGGTGCCCCTTAACGTAATTTTTCGTATTAACCATATGCAAACATTCGATACTTTTCGGCATATACCAACGGCAAAGTTCCGAACCGGACCTAGCTCATTTTAAAGGTATTGACCCAAGCTATTCCCCACTTAAATATTTTTCTGGGATCCGGGCACGTCTGGTCACCACAGAGGTTCAAAGTTGCCAATTTACGTATTTTCCATACCAACCACACATTCGGTACTCCTCGACATATCCCTACGGCAAAGTTCCGAACTGGACCTAGCTCATTTTAAAGGTATTGATCCAAGCTATTTTCCACTTAAATATTTTTCTGGGATCCGGGCCCGTCTGGCCACCACAGAGGTTCAGAGTTGCCCATTTACGTATTTTCCATATCAACCACACATTCGGTACTCCTCGACATATCCCTACGGCAAAGTTCCGAACCGGACCTCGCTCATTTCAAAGGTATTGATTCAAGCTATTTGCCACTTAAATATGTTTCTGGGATCCGGGCCCATCTGGCCACCACAGAGGTTCAAAGGTGCCCCTTAACGTAATTTTCCGTATTAACCATATGCAAACATTCGATACTTTTCGGCATATACCAACGGCAAAGTTCCGAACTGGTCACTGGACACTTTTAATTTGCAAAACACTCATTTGCAAATCCGCCGCCGCCTCAAACAAGAGCTACAATATCATGTATATAACCAAAATGTGCAGAATTACATGGGATTCAATAATTTCATTGGTTTTCTACAGTTACTTTCATATTTATTTTGCAATTTGAATTATAAAAACATGGGATTTTCAATATCCCATGGGACAGGGCAAAATCCCATGGGATTTACCATTATCCCATGGGATTTTGGTTAAATCCCATGGGATTTTTTTTTGTCCCATGGGATTATTGTAGTCCCATGGGATATTTGTTGTCCCATGGGACAAAAAAAATCCCATGGGATTTTTATTATCCCATGGGATTTTTAATATCCCATGGGACAAATTAAAATCCTATGGGATTCTAATTGTAAATATATAGATATAAATAAACAGTAATGTGTATGTTACAATGTTTTCTATTTGGTAGTAAATTATTATAAGATGAATCTTTTTAATTGAATATCTTTTTTTCTTGGGAAATGTTAATTTAGCATATTGTTCTTTAACTGTTCAAAACTAAACTTTTAAACAACAAAGCAGATAATGTAAGTATCAATATATGTTTATTCATGAATTATAGAATACTTTCTTGAAACACAATTATTTGCCATTTGAAATCAATGCTTAACATACTAGTAGCTATTTAAGTAAATCTATTTTTTTCACAATATCCCTCAACACAAAACATTAATAGTTTCTTATCATCCAGCATTGTTTGATGGTATAGTCCACTTTTTGGACATTCAGCACAGAACTTTGACATTATTGTGGTTTCAATATTTTTTTGAATTTAAAAGAACTTCAAATCATTGACTGAGTGATGAAAATAATAACTGATCCAACTTTTGTCTTTGAATTGATTCTGGTCTTGTTTCTATGTTTTCTCCATTTATTCTAGGTGGTGAATTTCAATCCTTCTGAAAAAGAACCAATAAAATCTAAAGTAATGGATTATACAAAATTGTTTTCATACATGTAGCAATAATATGATTTTCAATAAAAATAGCTATGCGATATGGATTTTACTGATTGTTAAAGGTTGTCCAATGTCATCAGTTGCTAACGGCCTACATCCTTTGGTCTCTGATGGAGGGTTGTCAAATTAGCAATATACCACATCTTCCTATTCTAATACCATATAACAATCAATTAATTTATTCTTCTTTATAACATTTGGGTATTTTCCCAAGTTATATACATAATATATATATATACTGTAAATTCGGAATTAATGTGAGTTTTTTTTTTATTGCGAAAAATGCAACGGAGTTGTAAACGCAATAATTTAAACTCGCATTATGAAATATTTTATATGGATTAAACAGGATTTTTCTCAAAATCGTAAAATTTAAAATCGCATTTAAGTCGAAAATGACAGAATCGCAATAATAAATGCACGCAATAATTTATGAATTAACAGTATAAAGATCAATGTTAAAACTTTAGACAACTATAATAACATTCCATTATTCACAAGAATTTGCAATATATTATACAAAATGCAGACAACAGAAACAATATTTCTTTAAGCTTTTGAAGTTCAGACAGATTTCAATTTGTGTTTTATTTCAATGAAAAAATACCTTGAACATATTGGAAATTATAACATTGATACAAAAAAAATATGTATGTTTTATCCTTATTTTTTGTGTTGTTGGCTTGCTGTCTCATTTTAATATACATTTAAACATACATCAATAATCTTCTTCTTTATTAAAAGTAAAAATGGGATATTTTTGATTTTGATATCCCAAAACGTTATAGTTCTATCAAACACCAATGTGTTTGATATTAATTTTAAGACATGTATAAATGTTCCAGACCATATCAGTATTCGGATGTTACTTTTACGGTCCAGAACTTACAGTCCCACCATATGTGTACAGTCAGACCATTTAAGTATATTTGTACTGTCTGGTACCAGCTCGACCAAACCTGTGTTTTTATTTTAACTGCAATTAAACTTTTTGTATTAATCTATAAAAGATTTCAGTTATGTTGATCTGTACTGTACATTTGTTTGTAGTAAACTTGACCAACTTCTTAAAATTGGGCAAACTGTATGCGTACAGTCCAAATACTTGTTTGTTCTGGAGCATAAACATGATTAACAAGCATTTGGCAGGATGTCATGCTAAAATCCCATTAATATTAGTACTAAATTTTGAGTATATACATGTAAATCCACAAGTTACTTACTGAAATTCATGGTGAACACTCACCAAAAACTTACAATTTAGAGGAAAGACTGGAAAGATGAATGCACTAAACTATCAAAACAGAGCATAAAACTTACCGAAAAACAAGATGTTTTACATTTATCCAGGAGCAGGATAATTGAAAAGTTTTTTTTTTCTTTCTCTGCTGTCCATCATATAACCTTTGATTTCATTCATGCAAAATATGAAAATCTGCACAGGTAAGACCTAGAACCTCAACTTATCCACATTTTGAATTTTGAACTGCATACTTGTCCTTTTCATCTTGCTGACAACCTAAACATAAAAAAATGATAAAAACATAATTCTAGATTGACTTTGTGTTTTTATTTTTGTTGGTACATGTACAAACAATTTTCCCAACTTTAAAACGAAAACATCATCACCAAAGAGGAGGTCATACTAACCTCCGAAATATTTAAACAAACCGAAATTATTACTTGATTAAGATCTTGTCGTAAATTAATGGCATAGATACTCTTATTTTTGAAAACTTGATGTCTATTGCATACTTATATTCCTTTGTACGAGAGTATGCATATTAAGATGGACTCCATGGACTTTAATGTAAGCATGATTAATTTTACAGTCGCTGACAGTTTTTCAGCTCTATGTGTACATTTTGAGAGAATCTTGCAATACTGTATATTCTGATATTCAGAACTTATTGTGAGGTTTTTATTAATACAACTGAAAGCTGTATCTCGTTTTCATTTCTGATACATATTTATGAGCTGAAGACCAGTGCCGAATTTTTCTCACTGCATTGAAGACCCATAGGTGACCTTCGGCCGTTGTCTGCTCTTTGATTGGGTTGTTGTCTCTTTGTCAAATTCCCAGTTTCCACTTCCCATTTTATATCATGTATGCTGATTTTTCTTAAATTACAATATTCAATCATGCAATTTTGTCCATTATTGAAAATACGATAAGCAAAAATAAATGCACAAAAAATTTAACATTGTTATATAAGTAAAAGACTTTTTTTTAAATTCAAAACAGTTGCCTACACTGTTAATTTCCTTGTTTGATTTCATATTTTTAAAGCCTTTATAGCTAGCTAGATGGTATGCCGGGGCGGATCCAGCCATTTTAAAAAGGGGGGTTCCCAACCCAAGACAAAGGGGATGATCCTATATTCATTTGATTTGTTTTATTGTCTCATACAAGAATATATATGGTTTGACGGTGGGGATCAGGGATTCACCTAACCACTGGATGACAGGGGATCTCAACCATTTAAAAGTTTCTCAAACATGTGGGGGTGGGGGTGAACCCCATGGACTCTCCCTATATTTCCTTTTATTTGTTTTATTGTTCTATACAAGAATATATAAATATGGTTTAGGGGTGGGGATCTTGACCGTTTACAAGTTTTCAAACTAGAGGGGGTGGGACTTCACTTTTATTTTATTTCATTATTAATTTTATTGTCCCTGACAAGAATATATATGGTTTAGGGGTGGGGATCTGGATCGTTCACAAGATAATAGCACATTCTCAAATTGAACAGAGTGGTGAAACCCCCAAAGACCTCCTTTTAATTTCATTTGATTTGTTTTATCGTCCCATTCAAGAATATATATGGTTTAGGGATGGGGATCTGGACCGTTTACAAGATAATAGCATATTCTCAAATTGAAAGGGGTGGGGATTACCTCCCATGGACTCCCCCTCCCTTCTTTCTTCCGCCCCGAAATACCTTTTAATAAGCCCCAATGCACAGATAGTTCACAGTATTTTCCCTTGATTTACACTAAAGAATATACACTATACAGGTGTAATTTTTTTTTAAAAAGATAATACAACTGAAGACCACCATGACCACAGTGGTGGATCCAGAATTTTTCATAAGTGGGGCCCACCGACTGCCTAAGAGGGGCCTGCTCCTGCCATGACTCAGTGATTCCATATATAATCAACCAATTCTTTTCCCAAACAGGGGGCCCTGAACTCCTGATCCCCCCTTTTTTTCCTCATTTCAATCACCCTGATATAAATTTAGTTTTATCACTTACAATAGGAATGGTTTGAATTCCCCAATAATTCTTATATACCATTAATATCAACATATTTCATTTTTGATAAATGAAAGGCAAAAGTTTTCTATGGGTAGAAATGGATAGTGGGAAGCTTTCAGATTTACACCATGCCGGTACCTGTGTTCAAAGTGCTGGGTTTTTATTACCCTCGTTGTTTGCGGACTAACTATTTAGGCCAGTGGTGGATAATAGTGTGCGTGCATTAATCTTCTATACCTTCTTAATCAATATATTCAAATGCTGACGGCAAGTGTTGTAATGATGTATCAATGTCTTTTTGAAAATCACCGTGCTATTTACATGTGGGATCGAGAATGCAGGGGAAGGAAACTTGTCAATTATGTTTATTTCTAAGCCAAAATAAAATGAGCCGCCGTAAAATTAACCTTGGGTAATAACAGTGCATGTAAGGCTCGTCTCGGAGGGGTGTCTTTTTTTCTGTCTTCTTTTTTTATTTATATTTTTAATAACTTACACTTTTTTTTCCATTATTCTCTTTCTTTCGCTATTCTTTATTCCTTTTTTTTTCTTTGTCCTTTGTTCTCTATTCTGTTAATTTACATCCATACCCTCTTATGTGGACTTACTGTAGTTTATTTTTTAGTTCTGGCAGAGATATTAGATACAATATATATGTCTCTGGTTCTGGTATTATGCGATAAGTCAATTTCTTTTTCATGCAGTGTCATGAAATATAATGGTTTTATGCATATCAGCCAAGATTGTGCGCAACATTTTAATAAACAATTCAACACTATATATACACGTTTAATGTGAATTTTATTAAAATCGATGAAGAACATGAATTTGGCAGCTAGTGCCCCTTAAACAGGTAAAGTTCAATTAACAAATTCTGATCTACTGGCATTCAACACCAAATTACTTACTTGCTGTATATTGATAAATGTGATTGTATATTGTCAATACCTCAACATCGAGAATACGTCATGTGAGGTGTTGGTCGCTACGTTTGATACGGGGTCAAAGGTTGCGGCTTCGAGACAGAGAAAAACATCCAGGTAAAAAGTGTAGAATTTTGTTTTTGAAAATTTGAGTTGTAAATTTTCCTAAAAAGTACTTAATTCCGTTCATCTAGTTGTAAATTTTCCTAAAAAAAAGTACTTATTTCCGTTCATCTATTAAGGGTATAAACTAAACTGAACAAGAAAAGTATTAGTAAACAGACAGAAAGTCTGACGTTGAATTAATTATTTTACAATTAATTGTTTAAATATATGAGAGAATGTTTTAGGCGAATTTTTATATGAGAGAATGTTTTAGGCGAATTTTCTTTAATTACAGATAAATGTATTTTAGGTTCAGGAAATGATTTATTCTTCGGGTACGTCTAAACAACCGCTCAGGACCTCCTGAGTGCACTCAGGACTTACAAAGTGCACTCAGGACCCATTACCGTAATCATATCTGCACACATGATGGATGTTTATATTCGTTATACGCTTCTTATTTTAGAGTTAAATTTTGGTAGAAGTTGAAATCGCAGGGGCGGATCCAGCCATTTAAAAAAAGGGGGGGTCCTAACCCAGGGCAAAAAAAAGGGGGGGTTCAACTACATGTCCCCATTCAAATGCATTGATCGGCCAAAAAAAGGGGGGGTTCCAAACCCCCCCCCCCGGAACCCCCTCCCCCCTCAACCCCCTCCCCCCTCTGGATCCGCGCCTGAATCGAACTTAGATAGATATGTTAATTCTTATAAAATAATGAGGGCACGTGTCACTGATTACACAACTACTGAGCCATGAATTATCCAATCAACAAAATTGATTGGATTATCCAAGGATTTGTATAGTATACAAATCCTTGGATTATCTTTATTGTTTTTTAGGAATTGTATTGTTTAGTTCAGTTTTACCTTTAACATGAATTTGCATATAGAAAAAATAAAATATATATCTCATTCGATGTGCTTTTTCAGTTTATTTTTCATGATGACGGGTAAATTAATTTGTTGTGTTTTGCAGTTCACGAATAAAGAAAATTATTTTATAGTTGCGTTTTTTTTCTGTAACAAGTTCGATTTTTGTTTTTCAGTGTGATTCTTTTCTCTCTCTCTATCTAAATCAAGTTTTTATACAAACACAATGTTGACTGAATATCAAATTTTATGACATTTGTATATCTTTATTCTCAACAAACCATTATACAAGAGAAGACAATTATGTACAATATTCAGTTCAACCTTAACGGAAATCTGTGCACGAAGACTTAGTCGTGGTTTGAACGGATTTCGTGTCAATAAACTATCTTGGAAATAGTCTTTCTTTGTTAATGTTTGTGTCATTTTGGTCTTTTGTAGATAGTTGTCTCATTAGCAATCATACCACATCTTCTTTTTTATAATTTCTCGCTACTACAATCTAACTTACATATTTTTTTAGAAATAATTATACCCAAAATATCATAATTTTAAAAAAAACGGAGACGAAAACGGAGACAAGTTCATTTTCAGAATTTATTTTCGCATTGAAATTCGTTGCAGGCTTGTGAAACTGGACAAAACGACTTTAATTAGAGAAAAAAAACTTAATAAAAACGGATTTCTTAAAATATTCGTATAACTCAAAAATAAAATTCCTGGACAAGTTCGATAAAAATGAGAAATAACATCTAACTACATGTATATGAGTTTGATTGTTTGAAAAGTACGGCTTTTACCGTTTAGAACGGATTCCATATACAAAACTTTAATTAATATAAATTCTTTTAAAGTATGAACATTTATTTCCCTTTACAAACTCGTGCAAAGAATTAATTACTGGTCCAGGACATGATAATAAAATTAAGAATAAAACTTAAAAATTTATGGAACGAAAATATTACTTCCCGCATGGTCACACTGTACTAACAACACAATGTATAAAACAGCAATAAAGATAATCCAATTAATTTTGTTGATTGGATAATTCATGGCTCAGTAGTTGTGTAATCAGTGACACGTGCCCTTATTATTTTCTGTGAATTACAAATGTAACATATCTATCTAAGTTCGATTTCAAATTCTACCAAATTTAACTCTAAAATAAGAAGCGTATAAAGAATATAATTTATGCATCCATCCTGTGTGCGATGACTATAAAGGGTCCTGAGTGCACTTCGTATGTCATGAGTGCAATCAGGAGGTCCTTCAAGCGGTGTTTAGACGTACCGTTATTCTTCTGGAAGCTTCAATTTTTTTTTTTTATCAATAACTTTTACACAAGGAGACATTTTTGTTTTTTGACAGCATGAACCCCAGTTAATGAGCAAACACAAATTAAGAACGAAAATCGTTTACAATTAAATTTTATAGAAGGAAAAAGGGGGAGGGGGTAATAAACAAATTTTATTTACGCTCACATACTTCTAAACAGATTTGCATATGTAAGCTCTCTATAGATAATGTTAAATTATTTCAGAGTTTTGAAAAAAAGAATATATACAGTTTAATTTCGACTAAAATAGTGATTCTTTTTATAGATTTGGTACCTCAGTTTCGACTCAACATTTCATTTTGAATTGTTAGATGGCAAACTCTTTAGGCGAATATTGTATCTGTTCTTTATTTAATTATGGTGATATTGGCGATAATATTCATTATAACAAGGCCTTGTACAAATCCTTGATTATAGAATGTTTGGCAATATAAAAAGACGAAAGTAGACAAACCCTAATTATGCAGGGTTTCACAAGTTGATCTCCAAGCGGCCCACATTTAACATATAATAAGATCTATATTTCTCAACGTTTTCAAAATGAAATAACTTGAATTGAAAATTTCCCAACTGTGAAAATTTGTTATTTCTAAACGTCTTTAATTATTATTTCGGAAAAAAAATTGGCATTTGTAAATAACATTAACGTTTTGGAATTCTAATGCAAAAGACAGTCGATTTAAACTGAAATAACTTCTTTAAAGATGGTTTGATTTTTTCAGAGACACATATATTATATATGTCTCAATACATGTATTATAAGTCTCTGATTTTATCAAAACAAAAATAACAAAATTATAAAATATGTTAGTTATCGAATGTATACCCTGAACTCTTACTATTATATATATATGTCCTAAGTTACTTAATGTCCTGTGTGCAACCTGGAGATCCTGAACGGTTTTTAAACGTACCATTATTTTATATGCATATATTCAAAGCTGTTCTTAATTATATGCATACTAGGTATCAGTGGCGGATCCAGGGGGAGGGTTTCGGGGGTTGGAACCTCCCCTTTTTTTGAACGATCAATGCATTTGAATGGGGACATATGGTTGTAACCACCCATCCCCCTTTTGTCCTGGGTTGAGACCCCCCTCCTTTTCAAATGGCTGGCTCCGCCGCAGAGGTATATTTATATATATATGTGTGTACCAGCCCCCCTCCTAAATCTTTGGAAACAAATGGTAGATTATATAGGGAATCACGGAAGCATGACTGGACGTGAACACTCTAAGGCAGTCAATGAGTCCCCTCTTATGAAAATTTCTGGATCAACCATTGCTTAGTTCTAGTTATCTTAGGTCCTAGTGTGAAATAATGCCAATTATAGGTCTTTTAAAACACATCTTTATTCATACATGTATATATACGTTTTCTCACGGATTTGTTCATGCAATATTGGAATTATGTTTACTCCATGCGCAATTACTGAAGTTTATATTTGCTACTTTTCTTCTTAATTTCATATAATTTTTTTTTTGATTTTTTTTCTTCGAAAAATTAGTGGTGTTGAAATAGGGAATGGACACAGATACCTTATCACATTTAACCAAAGAAATGTTGTATAATGTCATCAATCTGTATTACACGTAGACAGGATGTTCTCTAGAAAACTATACGTTATACACACCCGAGAATACACGCACTGTCGAAATGGAAAATTACTGATGTTATAGTTACCTGTAATCAGCTTTGCAACACCATGTCATGACAGTTCAAAAAGATTTTCTTCAAATCAAAATGGAATATTCATTTTTTCTGTAAAATTTAAAACTTTAAAAAGTAGACTTTGACAAAATTATGAAATAGAAAGAATTGAACAATTTAAAATCGTATTTTAACAAAGATTTAGATATAATTTTACAACGATCCTTAAAAAATAACCAAACAAACGTTGAATCAAACGATATGAACCTACGCAGTTTTATATTAAAATACTGACACACACCAGTTTGCCATCTCAGCATGCAAGGCAAGGGTGCTTGGTGAGGTGCTGGAACTTGATGTACATGTATCATGAAGTTAATACAGTTCTGTTAGGATTGACTGCCTTTTTACAGAGACTTTCTATTCTTACTGTTATCAGTTAGTATAGACGGTTCCTGGCTTAGAATGATTCTCTGCTCAGCAAATGGTGCGTAATTAGCATTTGAATCAAATTTCTTGTAGAAGTAAAAAACACAAATTAATGTATTTGACAACTTTATTCAGGAGCACAGTCTATATTATCCGGCGTAAATAACTTCAAGATTTATGTGGAAGTTTACTCTGCTGCTCGATCTATGCTAATCGATGTTCCAGTATATTTCATATTTATATTTATTCGTGAGGCCTCGTAATCGTTTATATTCACTAAAAGCACAGTCGCCTAAATATTTTATATGGCGAAAAAATTGCGAAAATTGGGGGAAATAATATATTTTTAGTAGCATTATTATTTTAAAATCTTAAGAGGTTGCTTGCAAATTTAACTCTAAAATGAGAAGTGTATGACGATCTATAACGAATATATACATCCATCATGTGTGCAGATACGACGGCGACTATATAGGGTCTGCCATGAGTGCACTTTGTATGTCCTGCATGTGTGCACCCAGGAGGTCCTCCTGAGCGGTGTTTAGACGTACCGGGAAAATCTTATCTGATTCGAGATCAATTCATCGGTTACACTCCCCTGTCACCAGTGATTCTTTTTTGCTGACATTCTGAAAAAGTATTGTGTAGTCCCTGTGTAAGTGTTGACTCTCAACTTGCACATGTGATTTTTTAACACTCCCCGGACTTTTGCAAAAAACAATTATTCAGTTCACTGATTTAGATGGAAGGTAAACGAACAGAAAGTCACAGGACATTCCGACAAAAAGTCACAGGACAAAAAGTCAAACACATGTCAAACTCAGGCATAAAGTAACAAAGTTGATAGGACAAAAAGTCACAAACAATTTGTTGACAATTGATTGAATATAAATGAAAAAAGATTTTGAAATATCTTCTTTTTATTACCAGATTACATATATTCATTTTTAATTTTAGGAAATTGTTCATAATATAAAAAAGAAGATGTGGTATGATTGCCAATGAGACAACTGTCCACAAGAGACCAAAATGACACAGACATTAACAACCATAGGTCACCAAACAGCCTTCAACAATGAGCAAAGCCCGAGGTAAAGCCCATACCGCATAGTCAGCTGTAAAAGGCAATCATACTATATCTTTTTTTTTATATTTACATGTTAAAAAATGCGTGCAAATGTAATCAAAAGCTGCACACAAACGTAATGATTTTTGTGCGCAAATGTAAAGAAAAATACAAAAAGAGTGTTTTCTTGTTCAAAGAAAAATAATCTCAAAACTAAATTGTGACTTTTTGTCCTGTGACAGTGTGTGACTTTTTGACTGTGACTTTCTGTCCTGCATTCAGATTGAATAGGGGAGTTTGGTTGACCCCGCCTCCCTCTATCTGAGACTACTATCTCAGTGATGAGCTTTATGTTTCATGTACAAATGTATTGTGCTTGTCATATATGTATGTCGGATAAAAGCTCTACAGACCTTTAATATGTTGTATTGTTATATGTATAACCGACAATAAATAAATAGCCCCTAACAAGTAAGAATTAGGTTACTTCTTTTTGTTTTGACATCTTGCATGGGTTTTTATAGTCCCGTATTAAAATTATGCCCCCACTTCAAAAAAAGGGGGGGTATACTGTTTTACCCCTGTCTGTCCATCCATCCTTGCGTCAGTCAGTCCGTCCGATGAATATTTTTCGTCCCATTTTCCTTAGGAACTACAATAGAAGGATTTCTGGAATTTGGTTTCAGGGTTAAATAAGTCAGCTTTACCGTGTGATGCATTTTCAGATTCATCACTCGACAACTTCCTGTTTTCCCAACACTTGTATGATTTTACACATGTTAGCCAAGTTGAAAGTTGAAAACTAACAACCTAATTTATGTACAAAAAAATTGAAAAACAGATATGTTACACATAAACAAACGACAATCACTGAATTATCGGATCCTGACTTGGAACAGGCACAACCATAACAAATTGGCAGGGTATAAGGAACTTTGAAAATATTTAGTTTTTGTGGTTTGGTCTATTTTCCGGATACTGTAAGCAATGAGGCCACTTTATTTAGTGAATGAAATAATTGTAAGATGCACTTAGCTGTCTGTCATATTTTATATGAACTTGACCTCATTTTCATGCATGGTTCATTGGTCAATGAAACACTGCATTGTTTTGTCAGTTTATCATATGTTTAAAGTTACAGGTAGATTATATTTGGTAGATATGAAACAATTGTAAGGTGTGCATGTCTGAATGGCAGATTCATATATAAACCATGACCGCATTTTATTGTTCTTTGGTCAATGATAAGTTTTCTTGGTTTTGTCATTTTATCAGGCCACATTTAAAAGAATGTCTGTTTCCCCTCCCCCGGGTCTACCCTTTGTAAACAGACCAGGAAGGCAGGTTTTTTTTAGCTCACCTGACCTGAAAGGTCAAGTGAGCTTTTCTCATCACTTGGCGTTCGTCGTCTGTCGTCCTGCGTCCGTCGTCCGTAAACTTTTACAAAAATCTTCTTCTCTGAAACTACTTGGCCAAATTCTACCAAACTTGGCCACAATCATCCTTGGGGTATCTAGTTTAAAAAATGTGTGGCGTGACCTGTCAAACCAACCAAGATGGCCGCCATGGCTAAAAATAGAACATAGGGGTAAAATGCAGTTTTTGGCTTATAACTCAAAAACCAAAGCATTTAGAGCAAATCTGACATGGGTAAAATTGTTGATCAGGTCAAGATCTATCTGCCCTGAAATTTTCAGACGAATCGGACAACCTGTTGTCAGATGGGTTGCTGCCTGTGAAATGGTTATTTTAAGGAAATTTTGCAGTTTTTGGTTATTATCTTGAATACTATTTTTGATAGAGATAAACTGTAAAAGCAATAATGTTCAGCAAAGTAAGACCTACAAATAAGTCAACATGACCAAAATTGTCAGTCGACCCCTTAAGGAGTTATTGCCCTTTATGGTCAATTTTTAACAACTTTTCATCATTTTTTGTAACTTTTTTAAAAATCTTCTTCGCTGAAACTACTTTGCCAAATTTAACCAAACTTGGCCACAATTATCATTGTGGTTTGTAGTTTAAAAAAATGTGTCCGCTGACCCAGCCTACCAAACAAAATGGCCGACATGGCTAAAATTAGAACATAGTGGTAAAATGCAGGTTTTGCTTTATATCTTTGAAACTAAGACATTTAGGGCAAATCTTTGAAGATTTAAATGTCCATCAGAATAAGATATATCCCCTCACAAATTTTCAGTTGAATTGGACAACCTGTTGTTGGGTTGCTGCCCTAAAATTGGTGATTTTAAGGTAATTTTGCAGTTTTTGGTTATTATCTTGAATACTATTATAGATAGAGATAAACTGTAGACAGCAATAATGTTCAGCAAAGTAAGATCTACAAATAAGTCAGCATGATCAAAATTGTTAGAGGACCCCTTAAGGAGTTATTGCCCTTTATAGTCAATATTGAACATCTTTTCGTCATTTTTGTAACTTGTATAAAAATCATTTCTAAAACTACTTGGCCAAATTTAACCAAACTTGGCCACAATCATAATACTAGGGTATCTATTTAAAAAAAAAGTGTCTAATGACCCCGCCTACCAACGAAGATGGCCGACATCAGTAAACACATTAACAGGTGAGCGACACAGGCTCTTGAGAGCCTCTAGTTTTTTTTAACTGGGTGTGATTGTCATAGCATGGTCACATGAATGGTTTGACTTGTCCAGTCCAGGCCACTTATCAGTTGTTTGTGCTCAATTTGAGTATATTTATTTAGATTATCAATCCTTCTGCTTTCAAGCACTTTCCAAAAATGGAAACAAATTATTTTCAGGAAAAAAATAATTTCGATTTTTTTGTGGAAAATAATTTTTTGACCGGGGCGCTTATTTTTGACCTGTGTGGGGGGAGGGGAAACAAACATATTTTTAATTTTGGCCTTAGATTTTTTAAGCATAGGTCTACTTGTTGTATGGAATGACTACAAGGTATCAAATAAAAAAAGATGTCTGCCTGCCAAGGTTAATTTTACTGTGACCTCATATTCATAGAATAATGATAATATTCATGATATTGAACAGCAAGAATGATGAGTAAGTTGATGTTATATACAAATAAGACAAAATTTTCAGTTGCCTACTAATTATGTAATACAAATGATGTTTACCCTTTTATGTGTAGGGCAAGAACATGAAAGATAAAGGGGAAACTATAAACAGAAGAAATTATCAACAAAATAAGATTTACAGAGGTCTACAAAGCCTAAATGGTAAGTCCACTGTTATAAAATTTTTTGTCCTTGAATAATAATTAAATATTTATTAAAATAAGATGTGGTATGATTAAAGATAAAACTATCCATCAGAGTTCAATTTAGTGGATGTAAGCATTGTAATTACTTAGTAGAGGCCATTGATGACCTGTAAGTAATGAGAAAACCCATACCCTACACATGTTATAGTAATCTATAAAAGTCAACACTAACCAAATTTGAAACAGAGCATCAATTCAAACGTCAAATATACCAGACTAATTTATAAAAACAAAAAATTATGAAAAATAAAAATGACGGGTATGAACCAACATCAACCACTGAACTATGTACAAGCTCCTGATATTAGACAGGTATAATATGGCTGGGTTGATATAAAAATAAGAAACACTTAGCAGTCTGATTTCCAATGAGACATTTCTCCAATAGAGATCAAATGACATTTAAAGAGGCTCTAGGGTATAACAATTTCAGAAAAATGTTTTAATATTTTTTTTTCATAACTCAATTTATTTATATCTTTATCATATGGTAAACCAAATCATTCAAAACAATCAATTCGGTTTGGCCCCAGATGACTTTTAAAATGCATATATCATTGAAAAAGCTCCAAATTATCTCCCTTTGGTGCAAAAATGCCATTTTTTGGCATTAAAAATGTAATATCTTATTTAACTCAACGGTGGCCTATATTTTTTATTATACGACCGCAAAATTTGAAAAATTTTTCGTCGTATATTGCTATCACGTTGGCGTCGGCGTCGTCGTCGTCGTCCGCCGTCCGAATACTTTTAGTTTTCGCACTCTAACTTTAGTAAAAGTGAATGGAAATCTATGAAATTTTAACACAAGGTTTATGACCACAAAATAAAGGTTGGTATTGATTTTGGGAGTTTTGGTCCCAACATTTTAGGAATTAGGGGCCAAAAAGGGCCCAAATAAGCATTTTCTTGGTTTTCGCACTATAACTTTAGTTTAAGTGAATAGAAATCTATGAAATTTTGACACAAGGTTTATGACCACAAAAGGAAGGTTGGGATTGATTTTGGGGGTTTTGGTTCCAACAGTTTAGGAATTAAGGGCCAAAAAAGGGCCCAAATAAGCATTATTCTTGGTTTTCGCACAATAACTTTAGTATAAGTAAATAGAAATCAATGAAATTTTAGCACAAGGTTTATGACCACAAAAGGAAGGTTGGGATTGATTTTTGGAGTTGAGGTCACAACAGTTTATGAATTAGGGGCCAAAAAGGGGCCCTATTGAGCATTATTTTTGGTTTTTGCACCATAACTTTAGTATAAGTAAATAGAAATCTATGAAGTTAAACACAAGGTTTATGACCATAAAAGGAAGGTTGGGTTTGATTTTGGGAGTTTTGGTCCTAACAGTTTAGGAATAAGGGGCCCAAAGGGTCCAAAATTGAACTTTGTGTGATTTCATCAAAAATTGAATAATTGGGGTTCTTTGATATGCCGAATCTAACTATGTATGTAGATTCTTAATTTTTGGTCCCGTTTTCAAATTGGTCTACATTAAGGTCCAAAGGGTCCAAAATTAAACTTAGTTTGATTTTAACAAAAATTGAATCCTTGGGGTTCTTTGATATGCTGAATTTAAAAATGTACTTAGATTTTTAATTATTGGCCTAGTTTTCAAGTTGGTCCAAATGGGGGTCCAAAATTAAACTTTGTTTGATTTCTTCAAAAATTGAATAAATGGGTTCTTTGATATGCCAAATCTAACTGTGTATGTAGATTCTTAATTTTTGGTCCAGTTTTCAAATTGGTCTACATTAAGGTCCAAAGGGTCCAAATTAAACTAAGTTTGATTTTAACAAGAATTAAATTCTTGGGCTTATTTGATATGCTTTATCTAAATATGTACTTTGATTTTTGATTATGGGCCCAGTTTTCAAGTTGGTCCAAATCAGGATTCCATATCAAGTATTGTGCAATAGCAAGAAATTTTCAATTGCACAGTATTGCACAATAGCAAGAAATATCTAATTGCACAATATTGTGCAATAGCAATTAATTTTCAATTGGAGTTATCTTTCTTTGTATAGAATAGTAGTTGATAATATATGTTGGAAATTTGCCAGACATGACTATGATGTCATTTTCTATTTTTATTTGCCAATAACTTTATGTAAATAACTTCATTGGAAATTTGCCAATATAAAATGTTGCTGATGAAGCTTTTTTTCCTTATCTTATCTAAAATGTTTTAGATAATGTATGTTGGAAATTTGCCAGACATGACTATGATGTCATTTTCTATTTTTATTTGCCAATAACTTTATGTAAATAACTTCATTGGAAATTTGCCAATATAAAATGTTGCTGATGAAGTTTTTTTTATTGTTTTATACAATAAACAATGTATATTCACTTTTACTACCAACCAATCTTTACCATTCAGTGATAACAAGCACTTTATTTTACATTTTAATATTTTATGATGTATTTAAAAGAGTAGTTATTGTTGCAAACTCCATTAGAAATTTGAATTGATATCAGTTTTGGAAAAAGGGAAACGGGGATGTGAAAAAAGGGGGGGGGGGTTAAATTTTTCTCATTTCAGATTTCATAAATAAAAAGAAAATTTCTTCAAACATTTTTTTGAGAGGATTAATATTCAACAGCATAGTGAATTGCTCAAAGGCAAAAAAAAACTTTTAAGTTCATTAGACCACATTCACTCTGTGTCAGAAACCTATGCTGTGTCAACTATTTAATTTTAGATTTAAATAAGAAGAAATCTTTAATTGATTTGTAAAATCTTGACATTTGTTTTGTGTAAAAAAAACCATGTAATGTCAAAAATTTGATCACAATCCAAATTCAGAGCTGTATCACGCTTGAATGTTTTGTCCATACTTGCCCCAACTGTTCAGGGTTCGACCTCTGCGGTCGTATAAAGCTGCGCCCTGCGGAGCACCTGGTTATAATTTTAAATAAGCTGTACTTTAACTAAACTATTATAAAATTTAAGCAATTTCTGTAATTTAGTACTTGAATATTTAAATGAAAGTTTATCATATTAATCATAAACATGATAAAATAGCCATTTTATTGATCTCTTCACTGATAATTTTTTAGTTTGTGTATTTGTAGGTCAGAAATCTGGATTTTCATGGTCATCATTCACAGATCAATACTGAACGGAAAACTTAAAGCCGATATTTTTCTCCATAGTGCGACTTTTTTATTAATTTGAAATGGAACATGTTTTTTCCTACATTTATTTGAAAGAGGAAATTTCAACATGATGACTATAAACAAAAAGGAGTCATATCATCACGATCATTGATACACAAGAACTTGATCATATAAATACAACAATGTAATTATCAATTGAAAGATGGAACGAATGAACAAGATATTAGAATGTTGTTGTCCAAATAAACTTGCTTTGTCTTCTCATTTGAATCTCTCCATTCAATAAAGATGTACAGAGGAAGATCTTTGAAGAACAGATTGAAAAAATGTTTTGTCTAAGAATTGCAGGAATATTCTAGTGAATGAAATTATTTATTGACTTCACTCTTATATAGTGGACTGAATAATTGTACATAGCAAGTTGTGAATAAAGAAAGCAAAAACTTTAACAAAAAGTGTTTATATTATAAATTTGCAAATATAAGCATACTATTATGTACACCACAAAGTTATATATAATTCAAATCGTTTGCCTATACAAGTATTGCAATGAACCTATAACAAAGAAAATCTTACCTCATGAAAAGAGTGAACTATTCAGTCAGAATATGAAATATTTTTTCAGTTCTATTTTTCATAATAGAATAAACAAGACAAAGATTTCAAAACAATATTTTTTCATTTATTTAGAAATTTCATCATTTTGTTTCAGTGAAAGAACTTTATTCTTTGACTGTAAAATATTATTATTATACATTCCAAAATAAGAATAATTTTTATTGTCATATAAACAAATAAAAAACATGTTTGTGACAAAATTTTAAAAAAATTATATATATGTATATATAAAAAATATAAAAAAAACTCGTATACATTTAAAACATTTTACTACCAAACAGCATTCATTGTAACATACACATAACTTTATATTTATATATATATATTTATAATTTTAATCCCATAGGATTTTATTTTGTCCCATGGGATATTAAAAATCCCATGGGATAATTATAGTCCCATGGGATTTTTTTTGTCCCATGGGACTACAATAATCCCATGGGACCAAAAAAAATCCCATGGGATTTAACAAAAATCCCATGGGATAATGGTAAATCCCATGGGATTTTGCCCTGTCCCATGGGATATTGAAAATCCCATGTTTTTATAATTCAAATTGCAAAATAAATATGAAAGTAACAGTATAAAACCAATGAAATTATTGAATCCCATGTAATTCCGCACATTTTGGTTATATACATGATATTGTAGCTCTTGTTTGAGGCGGCGGCGGATTTGCAAATGAGTGTTTTGCAAATTAAAAGTGTCCAGTGTTTGGACCTAGCTCATTTTAAAGGTATTGACCTAAGCTATTCCCCACTTAAATATTTTTCTGGGATCCGGGCCCGTCTGGTCACCACAGAGGCTCAAAGTTGCCAATTTATGTATTTTCCATACCAACCACACATTCGGTACTCCTCGACACATCCCTACGGCAAAGTTCCGAACCGGACCTAGCTCATTTTAAAGGTATTGACCCAAGCTATTCCCCACTTAAATATTTTTCTGGGATCCGGGCCCGTCTGGCCACCACAGAGGTTCAGAGTTGCCCATTTACGTATTTTCCATATCAACCACACATTCGGTACTCCTCGACATATCCCTACGACAAAGTTCCGAACCGGACCTAGCTCATTTCAAAGGTATTGATTCAAGCTATTTCCCACTTAAACATTTTTCTGGGATCCGGGCCCATCTGGCCACCACAGAGGTTCAAAGGTGCCCCTTAACGTAATTTTCCGTATTAACCATATGAAATCATTCGATACTTTTCGACATATACCAAATGCAAAGTTCCGAACCGGACCTAGCTCATTTTAAAGTTATTGGCCCAAGCTATTCACCACTTAAATATTTTTCTGGGATCCGGGCCCGTCTGGCCACCACAGAGGTTCAAAGTTGCCCATTTACGTATTTTCCATATCAACCACACATTCGGTACTCCTCGACATATCCCTACGGCAAAGTTCCGAACCGGACCTAGCTCATTTTAAAGGTATTGACCCAAGCTATTCCCCACTTAAATATTTTTCTGGGATCCGGGCCCATCTGGCCACCACAGAGGTTCAAAGGTGCCCCTTAACGTAATTTTCCGTATTAACCATATGAAAACATTCGATACTTTTCGGCATATACCAACGGCAAAGTTCCGAACCGGACCTAGCTCATTTTAAAGGTATTGACCCAAGCTATTCCCAACTTAAATATTTTTCTGGGATCCGGGCCCGTCTGGTCACCACAGAGGTTCAAAGTTGCCAATTTACGTATTTTCCATACCAACCACACATTCGGTACTCCTCGACATATCCCTACGGCAAAATTCCGAACCGGACCTAGCTCATTTTAAAGGTATTGACCAAAGCTATTGCACACTTAAATATTTTTCAGGGATCCGGGCCCGTCTGGCCACCACAGAGGTTCAGAGTTGCCCATTTACGTATTTTCCATATCAACCACACATTCGGTACTCCTCGACATATCCCTACGGCAAAGTTCCGAACCGGACCTAGCTCATTTCAAAGGTATTGATTCAAGCTATTTGCCACTTAAACATTTTTCTGGGATCCGGGCCCGTCTGGCCACCACAGAGGTTCAAAGGTGCCCCTTAACGTAATTTTCCGTATTAACCATATGAAAACATTCGATACTTTTCGGCATATACCAACGGCAAAGTTCCGAACCGGACCTAGCTCATTTTAAAGGTATTGACCCAAGCTATTCCCCACTTAAATATTTTTCTGGGATCCGGGCCCGTCTGGTCACCACAGAGGTTCAAAGTTGCCAATTTACGTATTTTCCATACCAACCACACATTCGGTACTCCTCGACATATCCCTACGGCAAAATTCCGAACCGGACCTAGCTCATTTTAAAGGTATTGACCAAAGCTATTCCACACTTAAATATTTTTCAGGGATCCGGGCCCGTCTGGCCACCACAGAAGTTCAGAGTTGCCCATTTACGTATTTTCCATATCAACCACACATTCGGTACTCCTCGACATATCCCTACGGCAAAGTTCCGAACCGGACCTAGCTCATTTCAAAGGTATTATTTCAAGCTATTTGGCACTTAAATATTTTTCTGGGATCCGGACCCATCTGGCCACCACAGAGGTTCAAAGGTGCCCCTTAACGTAATTTTCCGTATTAACCATATGCAAACATTCGATACTTTTCGGCATATACCAACGGCAAAGTTCCGAACCGGACCTAGCTCATTTTAAAGGTATTGACCCAAGCTATTCATCACTTAAATATTTTTCTGGGATCCGGGCCCGTCTGGCCACCACAGAGGTTCAAAGTTGCCCATTTACGTATTTTCCATATCAACCACACATTCGGTACTCCTCGACATATCCCTACGGCAAAGTTCCGAACCGGACCTAGCTCATTTTAAAGGTATTGACCCAAGCTATTCCCCACTTAAATATTTTTCTGGGATCCGGGCCCGTCTGGCCACCACAGAGGTTCAAAGGTGCCCCTTAACGTAATTTTCCGTATTAACCATATGCAAACATTCGATACTTTTCGGCATATACCAACGGCAAAGTTCCGAACTGGACCTAGCTCATTTTAATGGTATTGACCCAAGCTATTCCCCACTTAAATATTTTTCTGGGATCCGAGCCCGTCTGGTCACCACAGAGGTTCAAAGTTGCCAATTTACGTATTTTCCATACCAACCACACATTCGGTACTCCTCGACATATCCCTACGGCAAAATTCCGAACCGGACCTAGCTCATTTTAAAGGTATTGACCAAAGCTATTCCACACTTAAATATTTTTCAGGGATCCGGGCCCGTCTGGCCACCACAGAAGTTCAGAGTTGCCCATTTACGTATTTTCCATATCAACCACACATTCGGTACTCCTCGACATATCCCTACGGCAAAGTTCCGAACCGGACCTAGCTCATTTCAAAGGTATTATTTCAAGCTATTTGGCACTTAAATATTTTTCTGGGATCCGGACCCATCTGGCCACCACAGAGGTTCAAAGGTGCCCCTTAACGTAATTTTCCGTATTAACCATATGCAAACATTCGATACTTTTCGGCATATACCAACGGCAAAGTTCCGAACCGGACCTAGCTCATTTTAAAGGTATTGACCCAAGCTATTCATCACTTAAATATTTTTCTGGGATCCGGGCCCGTCTGGCCACCACAGAGGTTCAAAGTTGCCCATTTACGTATTTTCCATATCAACCACACATTCGGTACTCCTCGACATATCCCTACGGCAAAGTTCCGAACAGGACCTAGCTCATTTTAAAGGTATTGACCCAAGCTATTCCCCACTTAAATATTTTTCTGGGATCCGGGCCCGTCTGGCCACCACAGAGGTTCAAAGGTGCCCCTTAACGTAATTTTCCGTATTAACCATATGCAAACATTCGATACTTTTCGGCATATACCAACGGCAAAGTTCCGAACTGGACCTAGCTCATTTTAATGGTATTGACCCAAGCTATTCCCCACTTAAATATTTTTCTGGGATCCGAGCCCGTCTGGTCACCACAGAGGTTCAAAGTTGCCAATTTACGTATTTTCCATACCAACCACACATTCGGTACTCCTCGACATATCCCTACGGCAAAGTTCCGAACCGAACCTAGCTCATTTTAAAGGTATTGATCCAAGCTATTCCCCACTTAAATATTTTTCTGGGATCCGGGCCCGTCTGGCCACCACAGAGGTTCAGAGTTGCCCATTTACGTATTTTCCATATCAACCACACATTCGGTACTTCTCGACATATCCCTACGACAAAGTTCCGAACCGGACCTAGCTCATTTCAAAGGTATTGATTCAAGCTATTTGCCACTTAAATATTTTTCTGGGATCCGGACCCATCTGGCCACCACAGAGGTTCAAAGCACTAGTAACCCGAATTTAACTTGAACGGACAAAAACGTGTTAACGCTATTTAAATGAGATTGATCGTTATTTGATAAAGATTGACAAAAATTAAAAATTATATTTAATTCATATCAATTCATATCAATTCATTTTAACGCCAGTCAAATAGATTTCTCTGCGGTGAATCAATTGAAATCAAGTTGCTGGTTAGTTGCGTTAAACTAATAGGCCACGCCCCCGTTAAACTATTTCAAACATGCATTAATTCGTTTTAAACATGGATGAGACCCGAGCTTTTTACAGATAAATCACCCAAGCAAAACGACCTCGATGTATCTATCGTTTTTTGTTTCAAACTTTAAATGCGTATAGTCTTATTAAAGTCACATGACATGTTTCACAATTTAAAACGTTGAAACGAATGAATAATACACGTATCATGTTCATATGTAAGGAATTAAAATAAAAACATTAAAATATATATGCACACGCGGTTTAAAAATGCAAAACTTGTGAATCTGTTGAAAAAAAAAAATAGTTAAATATATAACATGATGGTTTTCTATATTGTACTCGTATTCAAATGTAGACACGGAAAACTATGTAAACAAAAATTATTTATTGTGTACATAATTTAAATCGATGTATTTCATATTTTCGGCATTGACTGTAAAAAGTGCTTAAGTCCTTTATGAGTAAAATACAGAATTAAAAATAACTCTACCTTTTTTTTATATTTCTTTATTTTAGAGGTAAGCTTCTGGCCAAGTGTCACTGATTCTGTCGCAAATCATTTACTTCAATAACCAATCAATTGTATTCTGAAAGAAGTTGATTTGTTTTCTGTACGAATACATGAAATATTTCTCACTGAACGTTATGTTTGCAATCGATGTTCAAATACAAATCTACAGTATCTATATGAAAGAGACTTAATAATATATTTTTTTTATTATTATTCTACACATGCATATTTGAAGGATCGAAATAATCAGTTCTACAAATGGGTGTTATTTTTAAAGACTTGAAACTTTACAATTATCAAGTGAATCCATGAAATTTTTATCGACGCACCAAACTTTCATCGTGCATAGCTCATTTTCCGATTTAACGATCTTCTTACTTGTTCATTACATTCTAAAATTAAAATCCTTCACAAATTGCAAAAACTTGTATTCTCCGGCTAGACTGCGCAAAAGATAAATCTTGCTTTGTTTGTGTATACACAATGTTTTGAAGGCCGATATCCAGTTTGGCTAAAAAAGAATTAATTTGCACCACAAGTTAATTACGCGAATTCTTTTTTTGCACAACTTTATCATAAAAACTGCAACATTCATTAGCGCCAATAAAACAATCATTTAATTGCGCAAATATTATAGACTTCTTTTCAAATGTTTCTTCTTAGTGCACTGAGGAGGTCCTTTTAGGTATTTTCAAGTAGGTACAGAAATCGCAAACTGAAAGGGCCTCCTTAGTGCACTTAGACTGACAAAAAAAGTGCACTATGGACCTGATGGAAAGATAGAATTGACACAAAAAAACATAGCATACGGAAGGAGAAGTACATAATTTTGAATTTTAGTAATTATAAAGTTATTCAACAGTTGAAGTAGGTATTCTAATGTTACATGTACGTGTAAATAGGTTAATAGTTTCGAGATAAATATGACACAATTAATAAAATTGAGAATGGAAATGGGGAATGTGTCAAGTTTCATTTATTGGCGCAATACATATAATAAAAAAAAGAGATGAGCGCGATTCAAAACTTTACAATATGACAAGTTACACCTAACCGTTTTGACAAATCAGTAAATTCTTCGCCCGGGGATATACACCTGCCAGTAATCTACCTTCAGTAACTTTACAATACCCAGCCGTGTCATTTCCGTATATTGTACATGTAGATAGCAAGTGTGATACATGTATATACACCAGAAATACCCATTCAAGTGATTTTTAATTTCAGAAGAACTCCATATCGGGTACATAAACATAAAATTACAATAATATGAAAAAATGTATTAATAAGTTCAAATGTTGTTTTGGTAAATGCACCTAGGTATGTATTTGTAAACTTATGTTAATTCGTTATTTCATGTCTCTTTCTTTTTTTTTTTTTGCTTCAATTAATTTTTTGTATCTTATAGACTTATTCGTAAATCGAAAAAACTCACAAATCTGAATAGAATCATATGGCAATGAACATGTTGAATGATTTCTCTAACTCAAAACTAGTTATAGATGTACATGTAGATGCCTCTGAAATTATATTTTTCTCGTTGGGTTGCTTGTTCATTAATTGACGTTTACGATATATTCTAATGTTCAGTATTTGTGAAAACCGCTCATTTATCAATTTTACAAGAAATATTATAATACTTGTAAGTCATGAACATTGAAGTTTAACTTTCTATCATTTTTTCGTATACGCACAAACATACAATAAAATGAAACACTTTAAATCGGTTTAAATTATGCAATGCATTTTGAAAATATAGTTTTGAAAAACCGGATATTTTTGATTCATACTTTTTCTATCCCTTTTCTTAAAAATTAGGACACGTGTCACTGGTTAATATAGAATACAATTAACGGTACCAATTTTCTTGTACTAGATGCGCATTTCGAAAATACATGTCTCTTCAGTGATGCTCGAGGCCAAAATATATGAAATCAAAAGCAAATTTAATATAAAAGACGAAGAGCTATAATCCAAAAGGTCCAAAAGTATAGCCAAATTCGTGAAAGGAATACCGGTACGTCTAAACACCGCTCAGGACCTCCTGAGTGCACTCAGGACATACAAAGTGCACTCAGGACATGAAATCTATGTTTAAGTGGGTGGTGAAGGTATGCATTCGATAGATAATTTAATTCTTCATTTTATAGTTTTGGTTTCGATAAAATCAATTTTATATTTAAGAAGTTATTTGAGTTTTCATCGGCACGCGCCGTTTTTATGAAATATGTCAGGCATGACCGATGATTATATTGAATACCAATTATCATGTTGATTAGGTCGTTTGATCTTTAATAATTAGAAGTGATTAGTGATGGATCTAGTAACCTCATACATGTAAGCTTGGCAAACAAACAAAACCAAGATGTCTTTTGAAAAATATAGAACAAAGAAGATATATTGCTTTGGAAAAAAATGTTAAATAAACTTTTAGTTTTGTTTGTAATAATTGAAGCCAGTTGAGAAATATGAGAAATCTACATAAAGTTGGGAAATTTTCATTCAAATCATCTCATTTGAAAACGTTCAAAAATATAGATAAAATTTATTGCAAAATGTGGCGTCCTTGGGGATCAAAACCCCGTTTCAACTACGATGAGTGTTTCCAGAGATTGAGCAAGGTATATTAACTTAATAGATAAAAATATCGTAAACATTTTCTTTGTAAAGATTTTCGAATAATCACAAAAAGTGGCGTTTATTATTTTTTTATCAAATTTCTTTCATTATACGGAAAAGTTTTAGTTTTATTCATTAATAGTTCAAAAATTAAGATGAATAATTCTTTCGTATTTTCATATCTCTAGATATACTACAATAGATTTCAATTGCACTGTTCCATAGTAAAAAAATATAAAAGAATATGTATAACACCTTTTTAGAATATAATTTATTTCCAAACTTACAGTTACAATTACGAATAGTAGCGTTGATTCTTTTTTAATTTGGTATCATTTTGTTTTTTAATACTTTAATATTTATATATATATGTATGTGTGTGTGTTTTTTTTTTCTCTATTTTCTTGTCGTTAAGATTCAATCAAAATTTCATTTTGTAAGATTTATTCCCCTATTGAAACTCGTTTTTGTCCAGTAATAAATTCCTTGAACGAGGTTAAAAAGGGAAATAAATTTACTTTTCATGAAGTTAATTAGTTTTGTATATAGAAACCGTACTGACCAAAATAAATTTTTCAAACAATAAAAGTCTCATAAAGTTGGATTCTATTTCTCATTTTTATCGGACTTGTCCAGTAATTTAATTAAAACATACAATTCAATATATTCACAACGCATAATTTAAATTTAACTACATTAAACAATCTCAACTATTTTAAACGCAACATTGTACAAACAACACAATTCATAAACATCGATAAAGATAATCCAATTAATTTTGTTGATTGGATAATTCACGGCTCAGTAGTTGTGTAATCAGTGACACGTGCCCTCATTATTTTACAAAAATTAACATATCTATGTAAGTTCGATTCCAAATTCTACCAAAATTTAATTCTTATATAAGCAGCAAGTAACGAATATATACATACATCCTGTGTGCAAATGCGATGACTATAAAGGGTCCTGAGTGCACTTTGTATGTCCTGAGTGCTTTCAGGAGGTCCTGAGCGGTGTTTAGACGTACCCAAGGAATACTAGTGAACCATGAATAATCCCAAACAACAAATTTGTGATTCAATTTGGTTTGTCACACTTGCTTATATTATCAATATTATGTATTATTATACTTTACGTTAAAATGCCATATTTTGATTGGCTAAGACAAGGGTGTCAATTTACTCTATCACATGGCTGAGCGGGTGACAATTTTTTTTAATGTTACCCTCTCGTCTAGACCAATCAGAAATCGATAATTTAAAGAACAGTGAATTGAATTTACATCAAGGAATTAAATACAATGCTTAAGTTCTACGTTTTGGCTCAGATCATATTATCGACTGTTAAAATAAATAAAATAAAACATCTTGCTTGACTTTTGTTGTTTTATTCTAATGCCCGTAACCTTGTTGTGAACGTGACGTCATAGAAAAAAACTTTTGAAATAAAAGTAATCTGTAAAAGCCAATAATAATAGGACATTAAGTATAATAAATTAAATAACACATAGCTGAGAGGGTGATAGAGCAGATTGGAACCCCTCGAAAAGGCATTGTCAACCTTGGCTTCGCCGCGGTTGACAATGTTTTCTCGAGGTACCAATCTGCTCTATCACCCTCTCAGCTATGTGTTATTTATATATTGTTTTCGGCTGAGACGACTACATGTATAAAATTTATAGTAGCCTCAGTTTTCGGCAATATTGAAACAAATTGGATATCCTTTGCATTGCTTCTTAAGTTATTTTAATATATAAACTGAGCCAAAAAAGTTTAGCAACAAAATTGTGAAATTTTGTTTTATTACAAAATCATAAAATTTAAACATATAATTTTAATAACACAAAAATGGAATTATGATATGTCAGAAGCAACATGAATGTTTATCACTCACATTAATTAGGATTTTCTTTGTATGGAGCGCGGGAGGGTCAAAATGTTTAAATGAGTATAGTGTTTTTCAAAATCAATTTCTCAGCCATGCCCTTAGTGCACCAATGAAGGATTGACAGGAACACCAGCAACTTCCCTTAGTCAATGCAGTACTTTTTTAGCCGAAAAAAACTTGTCACGTGTTGACGTAAAGCGAAGGAAGCGCTCCTCCCTTGACGATAGTTTTTTCTTGTCTACGAGATATCGACCTATCCTATGCAGTTGTAATTTGTCGATATATGTTTGTTAGTCTCTGAACTATTACCTAGTGCACATTAAATCGAGCCATGATGTCAACAACCCTCATTCCGGCATCAACCGTTTCAAGACCTTTCTGACTGTCATTTTCGGGGTGGCCTGGTTGACGTCCCAAGCAAATTTTTCAACGGTGTTTGTGTTTTTCTTAAGGAAAAAAGTACGACTGTTACAGGTAAAACTAAGGATTATATCAATGATGTTTAAATATTTTTTTCCAAAAACAACCAAAAAAAAAATTATAAAAAAAAAAGTGTTGCTAAACCTTTTTGGCTCAGTATATATACGGAAAAACAAGGTGGATATTTAATCATCGGCTCTCGTGAAGTTTTCTTGTAGGTTAAAAGAAGGGAACAGTATAACTCTAAGTAATAAAACTTTAAGATTTGTATTCTTTAAATTGTATAACGTCTTAGTCTGGCTTTCTCTTCAATTTTTAGATTATATTCAGAATCACGTTTTTATGCCAGATCTTTTATCATTTGTTAAATCAAAGACATGTAGTAGATGTATTTTTTTTAGACCAAAAAAACTATCATACGGTATTCCACATGTACGGTGAATTAAATTATTGACAAGCATACCACATCTTCTTATATTCATTCGTTATTTGATGAAGATCTTCAACAAGCCTTAAAGGGATAATTCGCGATTTTTCACTTTAAATAAATGATTTTGAAAATGAACTTATTGATAACTATACACTTTTTAATTCTAAATAATTATGTTTATCCAGAGACATATAATTGTATTATATGTCTCTGGAACAAGCATGTGCATACAATAATGCATGTATGTATACGCATGAGTTGCTCGCTACATTAAAGACCCGTAATTTAGGCCTTCCTCTTTTGTCTGCTCTATAGTCGGGTTTTTGTCTCTTTTACACATTCCTCATTTTCATTCTCAATTTTTGTAATATACGACGGTATATTGTTCCTGTATCAAATACCATGTACATGTACATATATGAGGCTATGAAAGTAAGTTTAGAGAAATAAAGATGATAGTGGAATAAGCACTTTAAATTACAGAATAAAAAGATGAAAATATAAAGAATAGATTAAATGATTCATGATTGCTTAACGCCCAGTTACAAATATTACACTCTACCCCTCCATCTTTTTGTCCATCCTATTTAAAATGATTCTTATAGGAGGGTCTGAATTGGGTGGGGGGGGGGGGGGGGGGGCTGTTTTTCTGTAAACATTTAATTTTCACCCCTTTTTTTTTCTTCAAAAAATAAGTCTATTCTTTAAAAGTAATTTTTTACGCATTATTCTCTAATTTTTCCCCAGTTTTATTTAATTTTTAAAAAAAAAGTAAAAATCATTCTTTTAAATGAATGAGAACGGTGATTTCCAAACAACAGCAAGGCTTTCATTTGTTACTCAACAATGACGTGTTGGTGTGTATTGTTCTGCATGATTTAAGTGCTAGTTCTATGAAGTAACAAGTCCAAGTTTTCATCAGTTCTTTCCAGTGATTTTGACTACACATAAGAAGATGCCAATGAGACAACTCTTCGAAGAGACCAAATGACACAGAAATTAGCAACTATAGGTCACTGTACGGCATGCAACAATGAGCTAAAGCCAACCGCATAGTCAGATATAAACAGGGGCGGATTCAGGCTTTTTGAAAGAGGGGCTGTAGTTTTGTAACGAGGGGAGCGAGGCGAAATTTTTTTTTTTTGCCCCTTTTTAGGACTTAAAACATAAAATAAGTGAAATATGCACTTTTTAAACGGTTCCTGGCGTGGGGCATGCATATTTTGTAGTTGCTGGTAAGGTGTAAGGGTTGGACATTTTAGATGCTGCATCTCCCTATTAATTCACGAAGTCTTGTCTGATTAATCATTTAAAAAAAAGTCCAAGCAAAAGGGGAGGTGTACGCCCTCTACGCCCCCCTCTGGATCCGCCACTGAATTTAAAGCCCGAGTAGAAGTATCGGAAACCAGTTCATATTGACTGAATCCTATAGTCTGTTACCACGAAACCAAAAAAGGTTTACCAAGTTTGTTTTCACTTTTATCATATTTTTACAATGATAACTTTGATAATTTTCTTTAAATTTTAAGAAGAGAAAATTCTGTTACCAGATAATGTTTAGCATTTTCTTTTATTAATCATTCAATAAAATTCAGGTATCTTTTAGCGTTTTCTTTTATTGATCATTCAATGTTCATTATATTTTTAGACCACGCATTTCTCTAATCTTTATTTTTTATGCCCATTATTCTTTAATCTTCATTTTTCAAGGCATTATTCTCTAATCATTGAACCCCATCCAAACCCTCTTTTTTTATTATGTTGTACATGTACTGTTATACCACTGATCGAGACTAGGGTGAGGATAGGGAGCCCGCTAACAATTTTAACCTCGCCACATTATTTATGTATGCGCCTGTCCCAAGTCAGGAGCCTGCAATTCAGTAGTTGTCGTTTGTTTATGTTTTACATATTTATTTTTCATTCATTTTTTTTTGTTATATAAATAAGGCGGTTCGTTTTCTTGTTTGAATTGTTTTTACATTGTCATATCAGGGCCTTTTATAGCTGACCATGCGGTATGGGCATTACTCATTGTTGAAGGCCGTACGGTGATCTATATTTGTTAATGTCTCTGTCATTTTGGTCTCTTGTGGACTGTTGTCTAATTGGAAATCATACCACATCTTCTTTTTTATATTCCTGTCCTTTTAAAATGCCCATTATAGACATATAATAATACATTAGGCTTAACATTTCAATTTATTAATATCAAATAGCGAAAAAATTATATATTTATTCAATAACGACAATGTTGCTGCAATAGATGCTAAAAACATCAACAATATTTTATTGAAAAGAAACGGCATTTTATTTCACTTGTTCTTAAATAAAAAGATGTTTCATTTCATTTGTTATATACGGACACTGTAAATTTTGAATGTAAATGAGTAAAAATTTGTTTATATTTATATATTGTGTCTTATACGCGTCTCATTTATCTTTTTAAAGATTGATGCACACAATGGAAATGTTTAAATGTTTTGTTTAGTTCTGTGATTCTCATTTTATGTTTGTATGTGGTGAGACTTTAAAAAATAATAATAATGATAAAATATTGAATCTAAAAATATTCAGAAACTATTAACTTTTCTTAAATTTATACTTGAGTCAGAAAATTAAAACCAGCAGTGTCAAACATGTTTAACACTCAGCGGGCATTCGATATCATTGACATACTATATAGCACTAATCGCAATATGTATACATGTACATATATTTTGGGCATCTTATCAGTAATCTCTCTATTGAAGATGTTGAAATATATGTATTATAATTATTCGCGTATTAGGCAAATTCATATTCTACAAAGATATTTTCAATCATTTTAGTTTTGATAAATACCATTACAAATAACTTATTTTGTCTAGTTTCCTGTGTGAGGATATTTGATTGATAAAATTCAATAAACAATTTAAGGTTGTCGGGTAAATGTGGATTACGGATTAAGATGTTAGATATCAAACTTGAATTAACAAACTAAGGTGAATTTAACCCGAATATGTAGTTTCTCTTCAACAGTGTTTTAATTCCAATTTCCTTATTTTCATTTAAACTAAATTAATTAGAATGAAAGAAAGATTCGAAACTAAAGATAGTCACAATTAAAAATATGTATTTTGAAAAAAAGACAAAAACCGCCAGATCATATCTGATTTAAATCCAGGGTCCGTATATGCATCTTCTGACTTCAGACTCAGACTTCTCTTGAACTGAATCTTAATGTGCGTATTGTTATGCGTTTACTTTTCTACATTGGCTAGAGGTATAGGGGGAGTTTGAGATCATAAACATGTTTGCGCCTGTTCCAAGTCAGGAGTCTCTGGCCTTTGTTAGTCTTGTATTATTTTAATTTTGGTTTCTTGTGTACAATTTGGAAATTAGTATGGCGTTCATTATTACTGGACTATATATATATAGTATATATTTGTTAAGGAGCCAACTGAAGGACGCCTCCGGGTGCGGGAATTTCTCGCTACATTGAAGACCTGTTGGTGACCTTCTGCTCAGTGTTGGTTTTTTTCTTTGGTCGGGTTGTTGTCTCTTTGACACATTCCTCATTTTCCATTCTCAATTTTACAATGGTACGTAAATTAAGATTTTATTCGAAAAGACGGATTTTTCTACATGTTCTACATGTACCAAAAAAAATGTACAACTATTGAATATTGTAAATGTTTAATGATGATACATGTCCAGATCTAGATCGAACTGCTTTGCTTCGTCGAAAGTACGAATATAGAAAAATCACAGATTTATATTACAACTAGAAAGTCCTCGAACAGTTGAAGAAATCATCAGAATTTGTTTATTGTAAGTTATTTTGTACATATATAACTATAATGCGAACCCGAAGTTGTGAAATCGCAGCTAAGCGTACTTTGGAAAAGCGACGGTTCTATGAAAACCTATTGTCAAGTTCAAGTTCTGTTTCGACATCATTGTAATATATGTCACTGAACGTTAAAATTCAATCCTTTATTTCGTCTTCGTCTTCGTCAAATAGTGCTGTTGGTTTCTTTTTATTATTATTACATACTAGTATACATGAATACACCACAAGTTATTCCTATGTAATCTCATTTAGATATTTAGTAGTTTAAACATATTTTATTGTTCTAAACAAATGGATTAGAAATTTAGTGCATGCAAAGTAAATTTTAAAGATGACAATGATTGCAGTATCTGTGTGAATCTACTTCTCAATCATGCTTCATAAAGATATTACAGAATATTCAAGATTTACAACTTTTCGTGAATATGATTGCCAATGGAATAAACCATGCAGCAGATTTCAAAATAACCATATTAATTTGTGTCTGAATTATAACAACTGAAACTGTAATTCTGCTGTAGTGCACCTTTAGAACTTGTATTTCAGATAATTTGACCACGTGACAAGAAATTATACAATAAACATTGGTCACGCACGATAGGTTCTGATGTAAGACACGTACCGTTACAATACCCAGTTTACACGCATCAGCGCACACAGGTTTCTCGAATGGGTCAGTTGATTGGAGGAAAGTTACCAAAAACCACGCCTACCTTTACCTATTATCCAATCAAACGCCTTTGACATAAACATAAATAATACATGAGTAATATTACAGAGATTTTGAAAAAAGTTGAGACTCTAAATTCTAACTTAAAATTATAAATTTATGCTCGTAATGCATTTTCGCAATTTACAATAAATGTTATACATACTTTCACCTATCTAGTGAGGAAAAAATAGAAATTAAAAAAAATTGCAATTTACAACTATTTCGAATTATAGTGCACAGCAAGGACGTATATTTGTTTTCCGTCCTTGTGCACAGTTTGTGATAAATGGGTGTCAAAATGTATTAAACAGAAACCCAAAGACCAGTTTCAAGAAGAATTCTTTGCTTTTATGCAGAATCGCATAAAACATAATGCTGTCATATTTTCAAAAAGAATTATCAATTAGAAACTCCTTTTTACATTTCTAAATTCATATATTACGCAGATATAGATGTGGTAGTTGCCGACTGAGTCCAGAAGGTGTCAGGATTTACACAGAAAAGACAGAATATGTCGTCTCTGTGACACAAACAACATTGATGATGAGTACCATTACATTATGAATTGTAGAACATATAAACTATAGAAAAAAAAGGAAATGTTTAAGGAACTACTGTTAGTCAAACCCTTATATCTTTAAAGCTGATCAACAGTTAAACTCATCAAATATTGTAATATTAGAAAAACTATGTAAAAGTTATAAATGTGAAAGTCAGTCCTCCAAGCTAATTTAATTGTATCGTTTACACATGCATGTACTAATTTTACCTTATAGTTATGTGTATGTATGTTCTTGATAACTAGTAATTGAAGTTTTATGAGAAATAAAGTATTCGTATTCCTTTAAACATGTAAACCATAAATTGCAGTACACGAAGACAGCCTACGGGTAAAGTACAAGTGAATATATCACAAAAAGATTATATTTAATCCTCATCCGTACGCGTCCTTGTAAATGCCGAAAACTCTGGATTTTCTTTGAAAATTACCTGAGAGGTTATAAAAGATCTAGAAAAGACCAAAAATGAATTGAAATAAAAGATTTTTGTGTAGACGAGTTACAACATTGCATAAGCATGATTAGGAAATTTGAACAAAAAAAGTTCGTGCTCATCTTTGTAGTGGCGAAAAACACGCATATCGAGTTACGTAGACGAAAAAGAATAATTACATTCATAATAATTATGATGTAAATTCACGAAATTAAAAGGTTATAATAAGAAAACAATCTAAAACACGATTCGTCATTCCCCATGTATAATTATAGATTAAAACAAAATTATAATTTTAATTCTGAAATTCAAAAGGCATGTTTCTGATACGTGACAGTTCAGCGAACACTATTACATGAAATGCACGATGATATTGACCGAAAACAAAGGTGAAAGATTCAAATTGTAAAATCATTCGCTGAACGGTAGAATTTCTATCAATCATTCAACGATATAAAAAGCCTTTTGAGTGTAAAAGTATGATAGAAATACTTTTAATTTATTGAAATGCCTGTTATATTGTTCCAGTCATTGGTTACTAGTGCATGATTGTCAGTCCATTTCGATATTTCATAGCACTTTTACAAATTCTGAAAAAAAAGAAAAGAAAAAACTAATATTCTCATGGGAAAAATATATCTTCCCATGAGAAGAAAATTGTCCCGCAAAGTGTTCAACTCCCACAAAAGGGAATCTAACCAACTAAGAAATGCATAATCATCTGTAGATTGATTTTTATATATGAAACGATGTGTATTGATTTTACTTGGTTCAATGTTCAGTGGCAAGTATTTTATATATGCGCAGGTCCTGAGACAGATAATCAAATTATCAGATTGCGGGATGACGGACAGGAAGACTCCAAACGTAACAGTGTGAACTAGCTGTCAGAAACTTAAGAACTCTCAGATTCTTTCATCGTTGAAGACCCTCTAGCGACTATAAAGATGAACAGGAATAAAAACGCTGACCATTGATAATTTGTATTTTTGTTAAGCTCTGACATTGTGTTCGATTAGGTCCGGTGTATGTTTACCCCATATTCCTTTATTTTCTATAAAGGCGTCTGTCTTGACAGTAAGTTGACACGACTTAATCATGTTAATACTAGTTAAACCCTTAAATGTAAGACGCCAGATGGAAATACTCAAACAGGAGAGCCAGTTTGGTTCTCTTTAATGTTAGAGTTCAAATCTTCATGAAGAAACGACTATATGTTTTCTGTATTCAGCATAGAATAATATCTTCTAAACTATATTTTTTCGCACAATGTCTGGATATTGGTGGACATGCATTATTGCGAAACCAGACATTTACAAATGAAAATTAACACTTAGACTATAGACATTTAGTAGGGAAGTAAATGAACAAAAGACAAGTAATTCAGAAACATAAAATTGAGAATGGAAATAGGGAATGCATGGATCACGCAAAATTAAGCAGGGGCGACATCGGAGTAATGGGAGTTTGCTTCTTGCAAGACATTCGCCGTGAAAACAATTTGATATGAAGACAAGCCTTTGTACTGTGACTTTGTTTTAAAATTTCAAACATGAGGCTGTTACGGCCCTGGTCAATGTTTTTAAGCAATGCATAGTTTCCTTTCATTTTGTTGTTGGCTTTCTGAAATAAATGTTTACATATTATAGACTATCATGATCCTTTTTTTTTCAATTTCAGTTAAACACTATGTCTGATTTGCTTTTTCAGAAACTTTAGCATGTTTAAATGTCTTTTTCTTTTTCTTCATCTTTTTGAAACCCTAGTTTTGTATTACCACTGACCAGTTCAGTAAAAAAGCAGCTGCTTCATGTTTGTATAAATGTGTTTGTAACCTTTCTAACATGCTATTATTTTCCGTTATTTTTTATTCCGTGTCTATAGATAGTCTTCATCGGAGAGTCAAGATTTATTTTGTCTGTTGGTTGCTTGGCTAGCGTAAGCTAATCGATTTACCTCACATTTTGAAGTTGGATGGAGATTGTTTTTAAATAAATGCCGTACCTTTGTACTTTGGTTTCCTGTCGGTTTTTTCTCAATTTTAAATTGGGAAGTTTTATCATTTGTTTTGCATGATTATTAATTTTGACTTGCAAATGAACAATTAATAAATCTAGTCCCATGTGTGCTAGCGAAATGTCTTTAGTGTAATCTCGGAGTGTAATTTTTATTTCAACTTTTACGTTTGCTTCAGCACAACCTAAAACACGAAAACTTTCATTTTCTTGTAAGAATGAGATTCGTTACTTCAAACAAAAATCGCTTTTATCTTTTTTTTTTTTTTTTTTTTGCAGTAAAAGACCGGTTTCTTAAAAAAAACTTCCATACAATCGACTAAACGAAGTATAAGCTTCGGGAAGGTCAAGGATTATAACATATTTTTCGTAATTTTGCAAAAATCGAAAATTTACGGTAATTAATGGTCGAATTGAAGCTTAATACCTACCAAAAAATCTCAAAGAACGAAAAGACTTTCATTTTAGTCATCTCTGGGGTATTTATGATGGCTTGGTTTGAAGCGAGAACAGACGAACTATGCTTACTAGTGTTGCATAAAAAACATGAGGATATGGTTTGTCCTTTATGAATCTATATTGCAAATTTGACTCATATAAGGATAATGTTTGTCTCATAGAAAAATCGGTAGTTTTAACCGATAATTTATTTTTCGATTTTTATCGGATATAGTAGTTATTTGGAAAAATACAAACCGTATAATTAATTATTAAAGTTTCGTATGCATCATAAATCAACCGGCTCCGGCAACTTTTGACTTGTTCTAATATCAATAGTAATGATTTTCAGCGGAGAAAAAGATAGATATTTTGGTCGTGGTTGTAAGAATCGTAAAAGTGTTATTTTTCTAAATTCTGTTTGTTTAATCGGACAAAGTAGAGTCTTAATTTGATTTTTTTTTGCCGAACAGGACTCTATATTGTGTATTGAATTGAAAGTTTGCAAACGTTCCGACCAATGAAATTCATTTTAATATGTAACGCGAACTTCAACGAGAGCACCTAGATGAAATATTTTATCTATACTACAATCAGTTTTAACTTAGAAATTTCCGCTCAAATATATAGGAAATAAAATTATATGAAAACAACAATGCAGAATGTTTCTTTTCCATTTTTTTTTAACAATGTTTATGTTCATTTCAATTTGGTAAGTAGACTTATATTTAATGCCCAAAACGTAAATATATGTTTTCTTTTAAAACATTAAAAAACGTGAGAGTATGCCGATAAATAGCCAGTCTAGGTCGTTAAACTTAAATCAACTTACCCATCGTTATCGCAGACTAAAATTTATCTCATATATATATATGTTCATTTATGACAAGTACGTCAGGATGCATGACAGTACAATAATCTTTTTACAGAATCGTAAGAACAATATTTTTGTTTGATATTTGCTTCTCTTCCACAATTAACGCCCGATTTGGCCAGTGACCGGTATTACAATTTAACACAGTTTTAAAAGTTCAGTGGGCTGCTACTTCATTTATAATTTTGGGTATGACTTTCTGTTTATCATATTCAACACACGTCAACATTGTCTTCATCAATTTTATTATTCAATTCATCAAAACCTTGTTTTTCATTACAAGCTTTTCCGTATATCAATATACGGCAAGAGAATGAATATTTGTTGCTTACCGGAAATATAAGATACATCGATTTAAATTATGTACACAATAAATAATTGCTGTGTAGTTTCCATGTCTACATTTGATTTACGAGTACAATATAGTAAACATAAAAAGAGAAAAGAGAAACGGTAAATATACAGGAATACATAAAGTTTCGTAAATAGCTGCAAAGGACCACATGTTACTTACATGCCATGAGGTTTCATAGCATTCAGTAATTTTTGAAACGCACATATATATGTGCGATAAAGATCTAGTGCATTTGAGCAAATTAAATTTATGTTATCCATCTAACTATTTTATTTTCAACAGATTCCCTAGTTTGACATTTTTAAACCACGCGTGCATATATATTTTAATGTTTTTATTTAAATGCCTTATATATGAAAATGTCACGTGTATTATACGTTCGTTTAATTAAATTGTGGAGCATGTGACTTAATAAGACTACGCATTTAAAGTTTGAAACAAAAAGCGATAGATACATCGAGGTCGTTTTGCTTGGGTGATTTACCTGTAAAAAGCTCGGGTCTCATCCATGTTTAAAACGAATTAATGGATGTTTGAAATAGTTTAACGGGGGCGTGGCCTATTAGTTTAACGCAACTAACCAGCAACTTGATTTCAATTGATTCACCGCAGAGAAATCTATTTGACTGGCGTTAAAATGAATTGATATGAATTGATATGAATTAAATATAATTTTTAATTTTTGTCAATCTTTATCAATAAACGATCAATCTCATTTAAATAGCGTTAACACGTTTTTGTCCGTTCAAGTTAAATTCGGGTTACTAGTGAAGGTGCCCCTTAACGTAATTTTCCGTATTAACCATATGCAAACATTCAATACTTTTCGGCATATACCAACGGCAAAGTTCCGAACCGGACCTAGCTCATTTTAAAGGTATTGACCCAAGCTATTCACCACTTAAATATTTTTCTGGGATCCGGGCCCGTCTGGCCACCACAGAGGTTCAAAGTTGCCCATTTACGTATTTTCCATATCAACCACACATTCGGTACTCCTCGACATATCCCTACGGCAAAGTTCCGAACCGGACCTAGCTCATTTTAAAGGTATTGACCCAAGCTATTCCCCACTTAAATATTTTTCTGGGATCCGGGCCCGTCTGGCCACCACAGAGGTTCAAAGGTGCCCCTTAACGTAATTTTCCGTATTAACCATATGCAAACATTCGATACTTTTCGGCATATACCATCGGCAAAGTTCCGAACCGGACCTAGTTCATTTTAAAGGTATTGACCCAAGCTATTCCCCACTTAAATATTTTTCTGGGATCCGGGCCCGTCTGGTCACCACAGAGGTTCAAAGTTGCCAATTTACGTATTTTCCATACCAACCACACATTCGGTACTCCTCGACATATCCCTACGGCAAAGTTCCGAACCGGACCTAGCTCATTTTAAAGGTATTGATCCAAGCTATTTGCCACTTAAATATTTTTTTGGGATCCGGGCCCGTCTGGCCACCACAGAGGTCCAAAGTCGTCTTAGGGTGGTCACCGTCATTTAAGCATTCTCTGGTAGGTGTTCACTATTAATTTCTTTTCTTTTTTGGCTTTCCATAAGTATTTCTATGTATATTTCTATATGTTTCTGGAGTAATTGGATTTTGTTTCATATTTTATATATTAAATTACATCTTTGGTGAATCCTCTGTAATGTTTTATTGATAAAAATCTATATAACATAAAAACAAATATACAACTTCAGAGTTGCCCATTTACGTATTTTTCATATCAACCACACATTCGGTACTTCTCGACATATCCCTACGGCAAAGTTCCGAACCGGACCTAGCTCATTTCAAAGGTATTGATTCAAGCTATTTGCCACTTAAATATTTTTCTGGGATCCGGACCCATCTGGCCACCACAGAGGTTCAAAGGTGCCCCTTAACGTTATTTTCCGTATTAACCATATGCAAACATTCAATACTTTTCGGCATATACCAACGGTAAAGTTCCGAACCGGACCTAGCTCATTTTAAAGGTATTGACCCAAGCTATTCACCACTTAAATATTTTTCTGGGATCCGGGCCCGTCTGGCCACCACAGAGGTTCAAAGTTGCCCATTTACGTATTTTCCATATCAACCACACATTCGGTACTCCTCGACATATCCCTACGGCAAAGTTCCGAACCGGACCTAGCTCATTTTAAAGGTATTGACCCAAGCTATTCCCCACTTAAATATTTTTCTGGGATCCGGGCCCGTCTGGCCACCACAGAGGTTCAAAGGTGCCCCTTAACGTAATTTTCCGTATTAACCATATGCAAACATTCGATACTTTTCGGCATATACCATCGGCAAAGTTCCGAACCGGACCTAGTTCATTTTAAAGGTATTGACCCAAGCTATTCCCCACTTAAATATTTTTCTGGGATCCGGGCCCGTCTGGTCACCACAGAGGTTCAAAGTTGCCAATTTACGTATTTTCCATACCAACCACACATTCGGTACTCCTCGACATATCCCTACGGCAAAGTTCCGAACCGGACCTAGCTCATTTTAAAGGTATTGATCCAAGCTATTTGCCACTTAAATATTTTTTTGGGATCCGGGCCCGTCTGGCCACCACAGAGGTCCAAAGTCGTCTTAGGGTGGTCACCGTCATTTAAGCATTCTCTGGTAGGTGTTCACTATTAATTTCTTTTCTTTTTTGGCTTTCCATAAGTATTTCTATGTATATTTCTATATGTTTCTGGAGTAATTGGATTTTGTTTCATATTTTATATATTAAATTACATCTTTGGTGAATCCTCTGTAATGTTTTATTGATAAAAATCTATATAACATAAAAACAAATATACAACTTGTATCAGGGTTTATACGAAAATTTATGACAGCTTGAAGGGGTCATAAAATGGTATCTTTTCCCTCAGGCTTTATAGTGATTTTCAACTAAATTTAAATATTTAACCGACGGCTAGCAGTCGGTTGGATATTGAATATCAATTATCGAATGTCAAATAAAGGACAGACCGCTTACATACATATTTAAAACGGAATGAAATGCTTAAGAAATTAGCAGAAACCGTGAAATTGTCGATTTCCGCTGTTAGATTGCATTTAACTAAGATTTAGCGATTTTTGGAACGTTTGAGCGTCACGCAGTTTTTTGGTTTTTAGACATATCGTCAAAATTGGCTGCTGGAAAAAAGTGGCTGCTATCTTGATTGGCCGATGAAAGTGGCTGCCAGCTTGAGTCTGGTTTATGTTTATCTTTTAAAAGTTATGTATTTCTGTCGAAAGGAAAAATACGTCCACAAATCCGAATTTTGAGCAAATATACAAAATTTCGACCTTATTATACTAAAAAAAGTAGCACATGAAGGTTTATTTTATTACATATTTGGTTTAATCGCGCAAAACAATAGCCTATATGCAAATTGTCAGCAAACTGTCAATATAGGATATATTGTCAAGACAGAATAATGGTTGGAAGAAATTGATGTGTACGTGATATCTTGTCTTTATACTATTCTAATTAAATTAAGATAAACAAATACGCCTCAGCTCAAACTATTATCTTTTTGAAATAATCTGAAACTATTTAAAAAATTGTCAATATTTTACTAGTATATATATTTGACCGAAAAGGACATCTTTTCTTTAGAAATTGTATATAAAAGATATTGCAGAGTTCTTAAAATCTGTTTATTGCCTGTTGGTCCTTGAAGACAAATATACTAGTACTCGTCAAAGCATTAGGACCACCACTTTCTAAGAACCTTAATCGTACAAATGTATATGTTTTAAAGGTACAAGTGTGCAAGGTTATTACGTATTTCAGACTGTTTATGACTAAATCCGTTTGTTGTGTAATGCTTGACAGAGGAGGATTTAGGAGGCGGGGTTGATAATATACTGAAGCATGATTAGAGCGAATATCATCTTGCCCAATCCCCCTTATGAACATTTCTTGACCCACCAGTGATTGTGACTTTAGTCTGGAAGAGCATGATTTATATGCTGGTTTTAATTGGCTTTTAACTACTAGTACTAGTAGTTTTCAGTTACTACAAATACTCTTATTTTAGTGCTTCGCGTTTATAATCTTTAGTAAATGTTAGTTGTTTTTGTGTCTCGTATCGATCTTTTGTGTTAATCCAATTGCAAAGGACTTTTAAACGTTGTTTTTATGTTATACTATTACAACACTGACTGTCTTAGTTTAGGGGTTGAACGTTCACACACATGTTGAATCCTGCCACATTATCATGAGCATGTTGTTGAGTGGTTATTGTTTGTTCATATCTGTAGACTCAATTTGAAGTTTTTAGAAAGTGGTTTGTTACATATCGGTAGGCCGTTTCTTTATTTTGTCTTAATTGTTTCACATTTTTTGTCGTTGCCTTTTATAACTAATATACAGTATGGATATTTGTCATTTTTTAAGGACGCACGGTTGGTTATAATTGATAATACTACTTCATTGAACTCCAGTTGATAGTTGCCAAATTGGCAGTCATACCACATCTCCTTACTTGTTATGATATTGTATACATGACTTTTAATCTTGCGTCTTGTCTAAACATGTATGAAATATTAGTCGCTTGACGTCAAAAACAAACAACTAATAATCAATCAATTTAAACTCGTGTTCAATAAGGGGTCATCCATAATTGTCAACCATTTTCCAAAGTGTACAAAACGTAAACTTTTTCAGACCCCCCACCTTCCCTCAAAAAGTGTACATCAACCATTTTCAGATTTCAAGAGAAGAATCAGTCATTCTTAATAAAAAGAAGATCATGTCTATTATATTTTAGTTTAATATAGAACTTTGCATTGAAAAAAAAAACTAAAACATATCTGACTGTTTTATTTGATGACATCTATCTGTGATGTTTGTGTTTTGTCAGAATACAAAGATTAGTGTTTCCCCTATCACACAGTGGAAATGGTAACTCCAATAAAATAGGGCACCTAGAGCATGCAAAAGATTAACAAAAGGGCACATAAATTATGCTAAGAATCAAAGAAAGGGAAATGCATGGTTTTATTGCATTGGTAAAGTATCATGAGTATGGACTGACAGTTGTTGATGGAATCAGAGCTCAAGACAGCAATCAATAAAAGTGTAATGTTTTAAAACATTTTGAGTTTTTAAATTTCCCGCCTGTATTTCTATTTAAATGGTCCCTGTAAATATGCCATTCATGGCACTATTATCGTTTATGTATATATACTGTAACGTGTACATATATTGGATATTTTCTAAGTTAAGGTTAAACTTCATATGGAGGTCCTCCTAATTGAAGGAGGCTTTTACTAAGAAAAATAAGTTTACTTCCAGTTTACTGGTTTACTATTTTGGAATGCATTACAAGGAAATTAATCGAAGGACCAGTTTAAAATCTTTTCTTGTCAAAATCAAAACATTCAAAGAATTTTGTGTTTCAATCAATTTTGTTTATTAAACAGAGTAAAACGATATCGATCAATAATAAAGCAGGTGAAATTGAAAATCGGGGGTACTGAGAAATGCTTGCAAACTTTTTGTTTAAATAATTTTACTAGTTCACATTTTTGAAAGATTTCGTTTTCATATGATTTGATTTTTTAATCGTTCAATCCCGATTGAGTAGAATTATGATATCGAAATCAATATCATCAAAGTGAAAATAATAAAGAAGAAATAAGAAGAGAAACACACCCAAGCCAATTCTCGATTTTATAAATCGACTTTCCCTACGGAAACGATATAAAATTCCGGAAATAAAAAAAAAGCGTACGGTAAAAATGTTGATTTTTTAACCCCCTCTCCCCCCCCCCCCAAGTGTACGTTTTATACACTTTGAAAAATGGTTGACAATTATGGATGACCCCTAAGGAGAAAATCATTTGATTTGTTGGGTTAAAAGGGGGAGGTGGCAGGAGTATTTTGAATATGAAAATGGTGGCCTGGTAAGAGCTGGAAACAATAGGCATGATTAGCGACAAGTTAAATCTTTAAAATGAATAAAAAATTCCGCAAAAGATCCTCCTGCCCCACTCCAATCCTTAGAATAACAGAAGGTCGTACCCTTACTGTAATTGTCCGTGTGTTTTTATTATTTATCCAGCTGTTGTCCTTATAGTGTCCTACTAAGGGGACGACTATTTGATATTCTGGGGGGAGGAGGGTTTTGAAAATAAATAACTAAGCCTTGATAATCACAAAAATCAAAGGTTTGTTCTGTGGTAGTTTGAAAATAAATAACCTGACTTACAATTTATTGAAAATAAATAGCTCTGCAGGGTTATTCGAAAGTATTAGATGGCACCACATTCTTCATAATTTTTTTTTTCCAAAAAAAAGTCGGGAAACACTTCCGTAAACTTCATATAATAAATGAAAATGAAGTCTAGTCTATAAAAGTCTCAAATTTCCTCGAAAATAGAATAAAAATCATTTGAATAGTTGGCCAACAGGGCGAAAGAGAGCAATTGGTCATGAACTTTTCTGGTACACAGTTTTGGAGTTAAACACACTATATTGTCTGTGTTTGCTACTTGTAGGCATACACATTAAAAGCTTTACAGATCAGAATTTTTTTTTTCAAATTGGTATCATCATCGAGACGGTGGAAAAGGATAGAAATTAAGTCACTCTTAGGCCACACCAATTTGATTCCTTGTTCGACGGACCCGCCACTTATTTTTTTATTTTTTTTCATATTCCCGCTTTTCGCATCCGGAAATGTAATCATGACCATTTCCTGCACCGTTTTTTTTTTGTAAATATTATAAAAAGATATCAACATTTGTTTTTAAAATCACAGTCTAACCTGTATATAACGATTTTAAACATAAAAGCACACCACCACACTTTGTAAATATCTTTGAAAATATTTGTTTCAGCATGAAACCTATTTATCCAAAGCGGGAGTGCTCCGATATAAATTTATAACAGCGGAAATACCTGTAAAGAACAAAAAAAATGGTTACTTTCCACCTTACTTATATTCTCTATCAAAAAATGTTCGTTGTTAAAATAAAGTACAAAGAACTTCTGAAGGATTTGCCTTCAACTGCAATTATATTGTATCCTGGCGAAACAAAACTATCCATAGCCGCTGCATGTTTATGCACCTGTCCTGATTGATTGAGGGGCCTGTCGTTCAGCAGTTATGATTATCGTTTGTTGATGTTGTTCATTGGTATTTTCTCGTTTGGATATACATGATATATATATTAGATCGTTGGTTTTCCTGTTCGAATTGTGTACGCTAATAATTTTGCGGTCCTTTATAGCCTGCTGTTTGGTCTGTATCAAAGCCCTGTGGAAAAAGCCGTACTTTGACCTGTGTTTGTTATTATCAGGTTGAGAACAACGACCCCTCAGACAAGGGGTCATTTTACTGATGTAGAAAAGAAAATAGAAATACCAAGGATTTGTATAGCTCTTTTATACAAAACCTTTGAAAACTTAGAATTTTGTACTCAAAAAGAGAAGAGTTACATCATATTTTAAACAACTTTTTCTAAAAGAGGGGTCCACTTATTTTGAATAATATTAAACTGTTGAAGTAAATGTGTTAACATGGTTAAAGTCCAGGAATATTACAAAATTCTTGGACATGTTTTGACCATTTAATACCAGATAGATATATAGTTCTTTGAGAAAATATGAGTCCTTTTGTACAAACAAATATATTATAACTTATATTGATCCCTCATAAAACATGTAAAAGGGATATTTATAACATTAAAGGGTTGTCCCCAAACTGATTATGGCTTGGATGGAGAATTGTCTCATTGTCAGTCACACATACATAGACCAGATTTAATTATTTCTTGGTGAACAGGGAAAAAATACTTCAGAAATTAAAGAAATGTCAAAGTACAAGTGATAAATCAAGCTTTAATATTGTCAAAACCTACTATTTTATGTTTACAAAAGAAAATTATAATCGCTCGCCTTTACTTTTCAAGCTTCGCCTAAAAAATTTGCAAATTGAATATCTTTTTATTAAAATTTTCAAATCGCTCGCTCGCCCCAAATTTTGGAGTCCAAAAATCCGTAGAACAAGAAATTAAATTGTTGTGGCCTTATTTTGTATTTTTTTCTCCACTTCGTCCGTACCCATTTTATTGGTGAATCACAGTGATTATGTACGCATTTCGATTTATCCTCACTATCAACACATGATTTTCAAAGCCTCCACTTAAAACTGCGATGTATTGTTTAACAATCCCTTGACCTCTTTCAATCCCATAATACAACCGCAAGTCAGGGCTCTGTGTAACGTTATTTCTTTAACAGTTTAAAATAACAAAAAAAAAAATAGTTTATATAATTATCTAAATGACCAAATTGTACGTTGTTACATATTCTTGAAAATTTGTTCATATTTGATGGATTTAAATCTGACAAGACAACATGTATTGTAATAAAGTTCAAGTGAATGGCAACGCCTTGCAAAAGCAAACTGGCAATAACAGTTAATGTAGACGAAACGTGCGTTTGGCGTATCAAATTATAAGCCTGGTACCTTTGATAACTATTTAGCTGCAGTTTAACGGAATAGCGTTGCAAACAAACAGTATTATTTATTTACTCACATGAAACAAACCGGGATGCGGTATTCAGTACGTAGGTGAAACTGGGCGATATTTATCTAAACGCACGCAAGAACACCTGTATCGTTTTAAAAGACCCAATAAATTCAAAAGTATCATTTATCAACATCTTAAGAAGCACAGTCATCCTATTAAATATTTAACAGTTCAACCTTTAGAAGTAGTAAATAAGCAGCCTGGTGAATCTCATTCCAAGTTTGTACGATCACGAAAAATAAATGAATTAAATTGGATTAAAAAATTACAGACAGTCTACCCTCTCGGTCTTAATGATAATATCATGGGAATTGACAATATATCAAGAACCGATTCTGTTAACATGTTGGATATAGTTTCTAAAACTGTTCGTAAAAATCGTTCTCATGGACGCAGAAAAAATCGCAATCAAAGAAAATTTCGGACCAACCATACAAATATTTCGGACCTAATTTCCATTTCAAAAAACAACGGCAGACATTATCTGTTAACCAAGCTTTGTTCTTTACCTATAAATAAATTAAATAAAATTTTAGAGGATTGCAACACAATTTCATATTACAGTCCTAAGTATGAAATTGTCCAAATTATAATGGCATATTGTTATTCTAAACTGTTTCCAAAAATTGATCGCCCTGAAGATCATAAAAAACATTTTATTAAAATAAAGTATGTCAATAAAGGTTTTGATTTTGTAAATATTGCCGGTATTTTTAACGACCATTCTGTTAAAGACCAAATTCCTGGATATTTTGATAATACTGAACTCCCTCTCATTTGTTATATTTACAAGAAATCTACCCGAAAATATGTGTTTAATTATAGCCAATTGTGTAAAGATGTAAATATCACTGAAAATACACCTATGTCGTGTAATTGCAGTAATTCAGAATACACCTATGGACCATTTTCCCATGTTATAACAGGAGACCTTAACATCGTTCGCGACCGAGAGTTAAAATCATTCCTCAGTAAAGGACCTAAATATCGTCCCCCGTCAACTATTAACTGGAATGAGTGTCGTAATATCATCAACGACTCACTCCGCGCCTACTGTTTGAAATGGGTAAAACGGGAAAAAGCTGACAAAAAATCTTTGGACTCTTTTTTTAATTCAGTAATGAAGATAGTTGATATTCGAATACAACATTTTAAAGAACATTTTACCCTCAACAAAAACTATAAAAACCCTATTTCGCGTATCAAAAATAAACTAACAGAACTAGCCAAGGAATTTGTTTTTGTCCCGGCTGATAAAGCTGCTAATAATATCATTATTGTTTGACGTAAATTTTATATAGAGGTTCTGCAAAAGGAAATCACGAATTCACCAACATTCCAACTGACTTCATTTTCAGAAAACGACATCTGTAACAAACATAAACTTTTAGCTACTTCTTTACAAGCAGAACCAAACACAATGAAAGTCCCAACTATGTACTGGCTTCCGAAGCTGCACAAAAAACCTTACAAATATAGATTTATTTCATCTTCCAGCCATTGTTCAACTACTAAATTGTCTGTTTTACTTACTAGTACACTTGGTACAATAAAAAACCTGATAATAAATTGTTCAAATAAGGCCTTTGAAAATAGTGGAATTAATTACTTTTGGAGTGTCAAAAACTCGTTGGAAGTACTTGATAAATTGCATGCATATATTGGTGATTTTGAATCTGTTCAAAGTTTTGATTTTTCTACCCTATATACCACTTTGCCTCATATTCTTATTAAGAAAAATTTCACATCCCTAATTAACTGGGCATTTAAAAAGTCGGAATGCGAGTACATATGTTCAAACTCTTTTAGATCATTTTTTAGTAGCAATAAACAAAAGAACTATGTCAATTGGACATGCTTTGATACTATTTATGCACTTGAATTTTTACTTGATAACATTTTTGTTCGCTTTGGAGATTCCGTATATCGTCAAGTTATTGGAATTCCAATGGGGACTAACTGTGCACCACTTATTGCGGACCTGTTTTTGTATTGTTATGAGTTACAATTTATGACTAAAATTAGCAAAGATCCATCAAAACAACATTTGATACAAAAATTTAACAATACTTTTAGATATTTGGATGATATATTGGCTCTAAATAATGACGACTTCAGTATGTATACTAAAGAAATTTATCCTGTAGAACTTACTTTAAATAAAGCTAATGATAACAATGACCACTGCCCTTTCCTCGATCTTGATATCTATATCATAAACGGGAAGCTTAATACAAAAATTTATGATAAAAGAGATGATTTTTCATTTCCTATTGTTAATTATCCATTTTTAGATGGTGACGTTCCCTTGTCACCATCTTATGGTGTTTATATATCTCAACTTGTACGATTCGCTCGTGTATGTAACAATGTATTAGATTTTAGCGAGATAAATTTATGTATTACTGAAAAATTATTACACCAGGGTTTTCGATATCACAAACTGGTCAAAACATTTACTAAATTTTATCACCGGTATAAGGATATAATTCGTAAATATAACTCAACATGCAGACATCTTATACGTTCAGGTATTTCACATCCAAAATTTTATGGAAATATTCTTTATAAAGCACAAAAATGTCAGTATTCTCCTCAGAAACTAACAAAACCTTTAAATAGACTTATTAAAAGGGGATATAGTTACGATACTGTTGTCAGGTCATTAAAGATTGCATATTTTGGCTTTAACATTGATTCACTGATAGGGTCTTTGCATCGGAACTAAACACATTTATTTCTAAAAAAAAAAAAAAAAAAAAAAAAACAGTTGTTGGCATGACACGGGTTATGTTCTTCTCATATATTTTATGATAGTATGATACTAAACCCCTAACGGGAGGGATTGTACCTGATATTCATATGATGAAGACATAATCTTTCAATCAGTTTAATTGAGGTCTGGAGCTGGCTTGTCAGTTAACTGCTAGTAGTCTGTTGTTATTTATGTATTATTGTCATTTTATTTATTTTCTTTTGTTACATCTTTTGACATCAGACTCGGACTTCTCTTGAACTGAATTTTAATGTGCGTATTGTTATTCTTTTACTTTTCTACATTGGCTAGAGGTATAGGGGGAGGGTTGAGATCTCATAAACATGTTTAACCCCGCCGCAATTTTGCGCCTGTCCCAAGTCAGGAGCCTCTGGCCTTTGTTAGTCTTGTATGATTTTAAATTTTAGTTTCTTGTGTATAATTCGATGTTTAGTATGACGTCCATTATCACTGTACTATTATGCATATTTTAGGGGCCAGCTGAAGGACACCTACGGGTGCGGGAATCCTCGCTACATTGAAGACCCATTGGTTGCCTTCGGTTGTTGTTTGCTCTATGGTCGGGTGGTTGTCGCTTTGACATATTCACCATTTCCTTTCTCAATTTTATTGCTTGTGTTTACAAGATTTGATTACCACCATATGGTGATATATGATGTCTATTAAAAATGATAATAACTATAAGACATTTAAATTTATTGATAAAAGGATTAAGACCATTGGAGATATAGACATTGCTCGAACAAATAAAAGACAGGATAGTGCATACAATTAGTTACATGACAGAAGAAAACGAGCAAGCATTGCATATTTGTTATTGTCTTTGTTTTTACATATCACAAGATTGGAAACGTTTATTGTCAGGTATGCAATGAGGACCGGCAGTGAGCATATTAGACTTTAAACAAACAGTGTTAAAATTTGGAATTTTCATAACGTGACATAATAAAAACGTCTGCCACTCTCGACTACAAATTTTATGCTTAGAACACATTAACGTTCTTGTCATCTTAACTTGGTCTGTGTTAACTTGCGAATGCTTGAAAAATTGAAAACTCAAAAGCAAGTGAGAATCAATAATAGCATTGTTAATTTCAAGGGGAATGTGTTGATTTCGTAGACTTTTCAAATCGTATCCCCAGTAGCAATTTTCGTTAGATAGTATCACGTCAGCAATAAACTTTATTACTTTGTAGTTACAGTTGAACACCGAGCTTTGTACTTGTTTTGCTAATTTACATGGCGCAGTATGTGTTTTAACGCCTATCTTTAACTGTGTGGTAAACCTTTCAATTTCAGGACAGTCACAAATAGGATATTGCAGATAATTTATCTTTGTGATTTCATTATTTCTTATCAGATCTAGGTTTGTACCCCAGTAACATGTAGTTTTAGGAATCACACTAGAAATATATTTCAAAAGATCATAAAGAGAAACAAACATCTTTTTAGCCATTTTTGGTTTATGACTTTTTAAGAAACCATACAATTTTCTAGGACTTAACTTCTTTGCCACTATTCGCTTATTTAACTCCCGGAAAAAAGCACGTGTTTCTACTAACTCAATTATCTTTTTTTTTATTTTAACAATGTCTTTTGACAGGAATTTATGTAAGGGACGAACATAATAAGTATGCAACATATTCAGTGTAATAAGGTTTGTTTTAGAATATATGGAAAGATACTTGCAATCATCCTTAGACTCTCCATATGTTGCTAAAATAAACCCATGTAGTGTAAAAAAATGTCTACCGTAGTTCTTTCCCTTAAACGATAAATTACGAAGGAAAGAAATTATAACTTTACAGAACTGTTTTTGAAATGTGTCCATGTTTTTAAATGCAATATTAATGTCTTTCTTCGCTTTGAGTAGGTTTGAATGAGCTTCTTGTAATTTATCACGAACTGAACGTTCTTCTTTAATGCTTGAAATAACACTAACAATCCCAAAACCAATGGCGAGGACAAGACCTATTCCAGCGACAGCAGTTGCAAAGGTTGTGGCAGTTTCCATAGCTGCAATTGTTACGCCTGCAATTACCGATTCAGTTACCAAATATACAATGTCTTTATTCATCACTGTCGTCATTGTAGAATTAACCCATTCCCTGTGCTCCTTCAGTAGCGATTTTAATTCTGGAACATCGTCTGCAAACGAGCCATGATCTTGAATGACATTGGACAATAAACCATTGAGTTCTGTATGCAATTCTTTGATTGTAATAATTTTACCCCTGATATCTAATACCTGATCGTGTATTACGTCCACTACTTCAGATATGTCTTCAGGATTGCCATATTGCAATAAAAACTTATCTTGCAACCTCTTCACTCGTGGCTGTAGTGTTTTGATATTGGTTCTAAAATGTAAAACAATTAATTATAACTTTTTGCTAAAATAAGGAAAATTAAAGTAAAATCAACTGCATTAAAAGTTGAGGTATATGCATATGAATAGAAGGACGAAAGATTCCAAATAGACTTTCAAACTCATAAGTTTAAAAAACAAAACTGACAAAAACCATGCGAAAAATACCTACCAAAGAAAACAGGCCAATTACCTTCAAGCTTTATCTGAATGTCTCCTGTAGTATCTAGTTTAATAATTGTTTTGATTCATCACAAACATGGCCGCCATGTCTAAAACAATAACATAGGGTAAAATGCAGTTTTTGGCTTATTTCTCAAAAACTACAGCAGTTAAACCACAGGCAAAAAGAGTTAACGGATAACGTGCTAAATGGTTCGACAACCCATTTTTAGGTTACTGTTGGAACAGTTTATTTTCTATTAAATTTACTGTTATTTTGTTGTTTTTTTGTAATAATATAGTAGATCATTCGGATAGTGAGAACGCATCAATTGCTATAAATATAAAGCTAAGTTAGATTTACAAATAAGTCAACATGATCAATTTAGTCAATTGAATTAAGTAGTTATTGCCCTAACATTATCTTTTTTTTATTTTTTTTATTAAACTACGTATACTGGGCCAAATACTTAGAAACCTTAATTGAATATTTCTTAGGGTATCTAGTTTATAGATTGTATTTTCGTTGTACGCGTACTCATGTTTTCAACACTTGTAAGCTTCACTGGGGGTAAAGCTGATGACCGTAACTGCATTCACGGTCATCCCAAGATGTCGGATGAAAAATTAGGTCAGTATTCTGTAATGTCTGCTTAAGTGTTTCTATATCATTTTCTTTACAAAACATACATTGGTACAATGTAAATTTATAAAAGATTAACACGGAAATCGCAAATTACTACCCAGAAATGTGTATGAAACAGGAAATTGGATTTGAAAAAATCGCTAAGATGACCGTAAATCGTGATTAAAATACTTTCAAGATGACCGTAACACATAACAAAGATGACTGTGATTTACATAACCTAACAATGACTTTTCTGTTCAGCAAGCAAGATAACCACAAATATTTTCGTTACAACGAATCATTTTAAATACAAAAATACCAGTTGCAGACTTTTGTTTATCTATTAATATATGTATACGAATAAAGTTATGAAAGGCAGCAGGGTCACCAGGGTGAGGAGTCCATGTCATCTGAAATAAATGCTAAGCATAGATCTAGAAAGCGACAGATAATCATGACATTAAAAAAACTCTTCTTTTCGACCTTTTTCGAACAAATTGACACATAAAATGGATTATATAGTATTGTGGAATTTTTAACTTGTGTTCAATTCATTGGTTACACCTTTTACTAGGATAACAATCCTGTCAAGTATGAGCTGGGTAAAATATTTCAGAAAAGAAGATGGAAATGTGGAAGTTTCCGTGCGTCAGGTGCAACAGCATACGAACAGCTCACATGTCTCGTCAGGGTGGAAGCTTAAACGTCCACGAAAATTTGATTTAAAACCTTTATTCGTTCCAACAAAGTTATTGAATTTTGTTGAGGATTTAACCATCTACGACAACAAGAATTTACTTTTTTAGAATTTACAGCTCTTCTATAAATATATGCAAAGCAAATCTTTGATCAGATTGCTTGCTATGATTGTTTGGATGTTTTTAAACGACAGGTAAGTAGTCTGTTTACTATATACTAGAATTCGTTTGGACAATAAACATTAACTTCAATTCCTGTCAGTTAGTATTAATTTTGTCCAATCAAATCCCAGTATTATTGAAACTCCGCCTACCTATTGTTTGAAAACATCCAAGCAAACAAGTCAATCAAAGTTGTTTTTTGCATGCTTTTATAGAAGAGCTGTACTATATAATACAAATAAGCGTTTAAGTCTTTCGCCAAAAAATACTATCAATTTCTGTTTGTCCTATGCAAACTTCCGTACCATTTCCTTCCATTCATGATCATTAAATTGAACTGAAAAATATTTCTTGGTACCTTCTTAATTCCTTTTTAAGTCTTATGTAAACATAATTATGACAATAACTGTTGTGAACACAAGATTCACTGCACACTTTTAAAGTTCTGCTTCATCAAACATTAAAATGTGAACTTAAGTTTTGAGACTTTTTTAATCGACACGATTGGGATTGTATATGAGAACATGGTTTATCTATTAGTTGAAAATGCGGCTTTGAACTAGCTTTCAGTACCTGCGAGCATTCGTTGTTCAATAATGTGTGTCTTTGTGTTATTATTTTATGTGATAAATTGTTGTGTTGGTACACCACTGTAACAATGAAGGAGGAAATGAGGAGGGTTGGTTGGGTGGGAGTGGGGAGGGGTATGCGGAGCACTAAAAAACATGTCTATGCGACATGGGCTTTGATCATTGTTGAAGCATCAATGTTAGGGGCATTTAATATCTTAATAAAACTATTCTTATTTTAGATGCTATATATTGTTATCTGATACTAGACGAAAGATGTTGCCCTTTTATGTAATTGTGTAATACAAGTTCCGATCATTTGAAAACAGATATTAAACAGCCAAATGGATGCACAAGAGCTAAACTAGGAGTGATAGATCCTATTGACAACAATTATCTGCCCAATTTTATTGATTTTGTAACATTTGTTTCAAATATGACCAACTTCTTATCCAAAATCACCAGCACCGTATCAGGACCCACCAGCACAATGACAGGACCCACCAGCACAGTATCAGGACATGAATAAATTGAGAAAATGCTAAATTTTAATAAATTGCAGTTTTTTTTTTCACAAAATAGTTTTGTCGTGTGGATTGCGGTATAGAAAGCGGACTCTATGAGCATTTTTGTTTTATTTTTTCAGTTCTAGATTTTCTGAAAATGAGCATTTTTGTGTTACGCTTACTGAAACAGTTTAGAGGGTCAAATTTTTAATGGTTTATATATGAACCCATAAGAAACAAAATTGAAAAATTTCAACTGTTTTCTTCCATTTTTTATGAGTGAAAACGTCAAAAATCATCATTTTCGTCTTTGTTTACATTTTTTCATTGATCACCAGCACCCGTCAGGACCGAATCACCAGCACAGAACGTTCTTTCGCAGGACAACCATACCCACCGTGGTTTTGTATAATATGACATTCGTCTATCGTGGAGAAAAAAAAGGAAGGGGCTTTATAACTTACGAGTTCGATCATTATTGTTAAAATCTATTCTATTACGGCATACGTTTTACCTCTAGCGAACGCTCTGCCTTATTGTAAAAAGTGCCACTCTAAATTTGTGAACATTTGCTTCAAATTGATCCACTTTGAATCTAGTCGTGAATATGCATGACATATTTGCCACTGGACACAAAGGAGCAATAAATTAATCAGCTTCATTTAGTGATTTATAATAATTTGTCCTCAGTTGATTATAGTCTCAAACAGCTTTCCAATTTTTATATATTTCATTTTTATTTACATTTGAATTTTTATGCGTAAATCTTAGCATTTCTTCCATCATTTTTCTCTTTGCATTTAATCTTTTTTTTTTTTTAAAACGTTGTCGTAGTACACATCAGGGGTTACATTGTATAATTTCCAGCAAAACTAACAGGGGAGGGACTACATCAGAAAAACAATCTTCATTGAGTGGCAATAACTCATATATTGAAGCATACAATGACGGCTCCCTCTTCTAGGTGACAACATTTGCTGTTTGAAGTTTATTTATATCTCAGACTGGTATAAAAGTTGTCATAAAAGGGGAAACAAATGATAAAAAAAGGTTGACAACAATTTATAAAAAAAGATTCAACTTATTTTGAGCGTTACATTTTTTTTTTAATATTGTCTTGCTAATCGGTTTTGTTAAAAAAAAAATTCATCTACTATTGTTCTAGCAAAAGTCACATAAATGTTATTAAAATCAGCCATGCGACTTATAATTATTTAAAGAGATTAAGCTGACTTTTCTTGTTGTTTTCACATTTCAATAATTCAACTCGTGTGTAGATCATCTTTTCCTCTAATGTTTTTTTAAGGTTAAGATAGCTTGGAATTCTCACTGCACCAGGCATCTGATATACATTCCTATTATATTTTGATCGGACAAAGCTGTGTATTTATATAACCAATAAGCCAAACGAACGCACCCATTTAGCAAGGGTATACTGTGGAACGGGAGAGGTCTAGAGATGTAAATATGTCTATACCAAACTGCAAAAAAATATGTGGTAAATCCTGGACAAATCTCAACAAGAGACCCAAAATTACAAATACATTTACAACTACAACTTGAACTTACTATCAGTTATGAGAAATAAAAACGATCCATTTTGGGGATAGTATTATATTAATATTCTCTAATGTATATTTACTCCATATCCCTTCATAATTTTATTGGGTATACGACATACTAAAAAACTGTTTTAATACATACTACCAACAAAAATCAGAAAGCGGCAGACAGTAAAGCACATTATTCTCTTCGTAACAGCTGAGAAATCCTTGACAAAATGTTTCGTTTCTGTTTGGTTGCAGTATAATTGCAATTTATTTAGAAACACCAACTTGATATTTGAGAGCTTTAAAAATCACTTTCAGTTTCTGAAACATGTTACCTATAAAAACTCCCGGGATCGTTTACGTTGAGAGTAAAGATAGAACTATGATTATTTTTCTAAATGATGAAAACTGTATATTTTATCATAAACAAAATAGAATATAAAATAACTTTTTTGAGGAAAAAAAACCACCGCAAACTATAAATCCTTTCCCATATTCCGATGACGAGTTGTTGTGAGAACATCGTACCTCGTTTACATTTCTAAAAATAACCTGGTTTGGGAATACCCCAAATTTATCTTCGTGCATAATAAAATAATGAACATTCATTATTATTATGTTTAATGTTTTAAGGCACCTTCTTTTTATAAAAAAAATATTTAAAAAAATGTATTGATTTCAATTACCTAAAATCTTTAATTTTGTATAATACAGAAAATAATAATGTAGATATACGCAGTAAATCATGTAACAATCTCAAACCCATATCATATAATGAACATAATACTGTACTCGGAATACCGGTATTCATTAGGAATATGTTAAAAAAGTGAATAAGATGTTCTAATAAATAAATTTGGTGTTTTTACTGTCTTCTGATTGGTTAAAATTATTAGTTTTATTTTCAATGTTGTCAATTTTGATGGCGACACGCCCACTCTGACGTTGTGTATTCATACGCCAACATGTGTGGACGTTGTTATTGTTAATATAAATAATATAAAAAGTTCTTTGAGCCTTATTTTTGATAGAAATTTATTTATAATGAATGGCAATAATTTATTTTGATTTTATTGTACCATAAAACTAATTTTTGACTCTTCACATTTTACATAATCCGCTTCGCGGATTATTCAATGTGAAGAGTCAAAAATTAGTTTTATGGTTCAATAAATTCAAAATAGATAATAGCCATTCATTAAATAATTTGAAAAACATAGAAAAACAAAATAACTTCGGAGTTTCTATTTTAGATGTGTAATTAACACAAAGCTTTTAGTAACCAACATTCAATAAATCAATCATTTAAAGGTTTCATGACATTTGCATGACATGACACTCTATTTTTGTTTCGTGTGCTTTTTGAATTGGACATAAATGCAGATCTGGCGTCCTGAATCATAATTCTTGCATAATTTGGACATAATGATATGCGTTTATTTGAAAATGTTAACGAAAGATGTCTACGTATGTGACTTTGTGTAAAAAATATTTGACATAAGGATCTAGATTATTTTTATTTACAGGTTAAACTGTTAGAACTTAGTATAGTTGGAACTTTAATTTCGATTGTAAGATACAATTGAGGTGACAAAGTAACCTTTTTACGATGTAAACACTTGAGAAAGATGATTTTTTAAAACTAAATCTGCATAAAATGAAAGCTGACTGTTGATCGTTACGGCCAAAATGTTTGAGGTTTAACAGAACAACAGAAGTAACATTTAAAATTTTTTTTTTATGGTTGCCAAAATATTGTGATATAAAACAAAAAACAGTGAAAAACATTTGAGGGGCAACAACTCCTATAAGATGCCATTAAATTGTATAAGACTACATGTAGCATATCTTCATTACAATAAAGCTGACATTTTGCACTTGTTCTTTAGTATGTATCTTTCAAAGTGTCGGAGAAAATGCAAAAACAAGCAAAAGTCACAATTGAGAACTTGACCTTGACCTTTGACCTTGACCTCATTTTCTAAGTTAGGACCTAGGGGACTCAAATAAAAACATTCCAGGGTTATACGGTTAACTGTTTATGAGTTAAATGAACATACCGACAAATTTATTTTGTAAAGGTAGATAACTCCTATAAAATTTCATCGAATCGCTTCGATCCAAATTAGCCAAAAATTCCTGAGGATGTAACGAACAATTTGTAAAAGGAATTTTGTCGCTATCTTTTTTTGTTACAAAGGAGATGCACACAGAGGGTAAACAGTGAAAAGGGAGATAACTCTTACATAGAAAATGGATTGGCTTAGCAGGGCGAAATTTAAAAGCGCATAAACTATACGATACCATATGAGAAATATCTAAGCGACATATTGCGAAACAAACATTTATCGCAAGAACAAAATTTGGCGGAAGAAAAAAAAAAAAAAATTAAAAACCAATTGTTCAGAGAACAATTGAAAGTCTTTCCACACCAAAGAAATTATGATAAGAAGGTAGTTTCTTCATACTGAGGCGATAAATGATGGTTTAATTATCTTTTTGAGTGTTATAAGGGAGATAATATGCTACTTCCGGTGAAATAAATGTCACATCCGGTCTTATATGATAGCTTCTTTCACACTGATTCCAAAAATATATAGTTTCTATATACTTTTGCATGTAGAATGGTCGATAATTGGCCACTTCCGGTTTGTTGGAAGTCATTTTTAGTCTTCAGTAATCAGTTTATGTATCTATATGTTAAAATATATGGATTCTGAGTACTTTTTTGTGAAAAAACTGCAAAAAAAGCTACTTCCGGTTTTCTCAAGGTCACTTCCGGTAGCCATTTTTCAAGGTCATTTGTCACTTAACCTTTTGTTGAAGGTCAAATGTCTTTATAATGAACTTACTTGAAGTTATAATCAAATAACCTCATATCAAGACATTTCAGGGGCAACAACTCCTATAAAATGCAATTTAATTGTATAAGACTAAATGTAGCATATCTTTATTACTATTAAGCAGACATTTTGCACTTGTTCTTTTATATGTATCTCTCTAAGTGAGGGAGAAAATGCAAAAACAAGTAAAAGTCACAATTGAGAATTTGACCTTGACCTTTGACCATGACCTCATTTTCTAAGTTAAGACCTAGGGGACTCAAATAAAAACATTCCAGGCTTATACAGTTAATTGTTTATGAGTTAAATAAACATACCGACAAATTTATTTTGTAAAGGTAGATAACTCCTATAAAATTTCATCGAATCGCTTCGATCCAAATTAGCCAAAAATTCCTGAGGATTTGACGAACAATGTGTAAAAAGAATTTTGTCGATATCTTTTTTTGTTACGAAGGAGATGCACACAGATGATAAACAGTGAATAGGGAGATAACTCTCACAAAGAAAATGGTTCGGCTTAGCAGGGTGAAATTTAAAAGCGCATAAACTATACAATACAATATGAAAAATATCTAAGCGACATATTGCGAAACAAACATTTATCGCAAGAACAAAATTTGGCGGAAAAAAAAAATAATAATCAGAAGAAAAACAATAAGTCTTTCCACAGAAAAGTGGAAAGACTTAATTAAAAACCAATTGTTCAGAGAACAATTGAAAGTCTTTCCAAATCAAAGAAATTTTGATAAGAAGATAGTTTCTTCATACTGATGCAATAAATAATGGTTTAATTATATTTTTGGGTGATAAAAGGGAGATAATATGCTACTTCCGGTGAAATAAATGTCACTTCCGGTCTCATATGATAGCTTCTTTCACACTGATTCCAAAAATATATAGTTTCTATATACTTTTGTATGTAGAATGGGAGATAATTGGCTACTTCCGGTTTGTTGGAAGTCATTTTTAGACTTCAGTAATCATTTTATGTATCTATATAACAAAATATATGGAATCTAAGTACTTTTTTATGAAATATTTGCAAAAATGGCTACTTCCGGTTTTCTCAAGGTCACTTCCGGTAGTCATTTTTCAAGGTCATTTGTCACCTAACCTTTTGGACAACGTCAAATGCCTTTATAATGAACTTAGTTGAAGTTATAATCAAATAACTACATATCAAGACATATTAGGGGCACCAACTCCTATAAGATACCATTAAATTGTATCAGACTTTATATAGCATATCTTCATAACAATAAAGCAGACATTTTGCACTTGTTCTTTTATATGTATCTTTCAAAGTGTCAGAGAAAATGCAAAAACAAGCAAAAGTTACAATTTAGAACTTGACCTTGACCTTTGACCTTGACCTCATTTTCTAATTTAGGACAAAGGGGACTCAAATAAAAACATTCCAGGGTTATACGGTTAACTGTTTATTAGTTAAAAAAACATACCGACAAATTTATTTTGAAAAGGTAAATAACTCCTATAAAATTTTATCGAATCGCTTCGATCCAAATGAGCCAAAAATTCCTGAGAATGTTACGAACAATTTGTAAAAAGAATTTTGTCGCTATCTTTTTTTGTTACGGAGGAGATGCACACAGATGATAAACAGTGAATAGGGAGATAACTCTTACAAAGAAAATGGTTCAGCTTAGCAGGGTGAAATTTAAAAGCGCATAAACTATACGATACCATATGAGAAATATCTAAGCGACATATTGCAAAACAAACATTTATCGCAAGAACAAAATTTGGCGGAAAAAAAAAATAATAATAATCAGAAGAAAAACAATAAGTCTTTCCACAGAAAAGTGGAAAGACTTAATAATAATCAGAAGAAAAACAATAAGTCTTTCCACAGAAGTGGAAAGACTTAATAATAATAATAATAATCAGAACAAAGACAATAAGTCTTTCCACAGAAAAATGGAAAGACTTATTAATCAGAACAAATACAATAAGTCTTTTCACAAAAAAGTGAAAAGACTTAATAATAATAATCAGAACAAATACAATAGGTCTTTCCACAGAAAAGTGGAAAGACCTAATAATAATCAGAACAAATACAATAGGTCTTTCCACAGAAAAGTGGAAAGACCTAATAATAATCAGAACAAATACAATAGGTCTTTCCACAGAAAAGTGGAAAGACCTAATAATAATAATTAAAAACCAATTGTTCAGAGAACAATTGAAGGTCTTTCCACCAGTTAATATCTATTTTGATATTGAAATATTAAAAATCAGTCTAAAATGTCAGTTCATATGGCTTTATGATGTATAGATATGAATTTAAAGCAAAGGTCAAAATCTAGAACGTCATATTGACCTATGACCTTGACCTCAATTTCAAGGTTACAAACTGAGGAGCTCAAATCAAAAGACCCTAGGTCTCTAATATGTATGGTTAATAAGTTATATCACTTTACACATAATTCTAGATATGATAGGGGCTAAAACTCCCATTCATTGTTTACGCACCCTTTCAACTAAAATTATTTAGTTAACACATGTTGCAACTAACAATTTATACAAAATAATTTGTCGATATCTTATAAGGTTAATGAAAATGAGTGAAAATAAGACAAATTCGAAAATTAGAATATGACCTTGACCTTTGACCTTGACCTAATTTTCATTTTTTTGGACCAAGGACCTCAAATCAGAAAATCCTAGGTCTCTATCACTTATGGTGTTCCGGTTTAAAATACATTTCAAAATTTCAAATATAAAAAGGGAAATAACTCTCATATGGAGCGTTCATATTGCTTCGGTCGAAATTGGACAAATCATGCGAAGAATATAACGAGCAATTTTATAAAATAAATTTGTCGTAATCTTTTATGGTTGCGAAGGAGTTGTGATCACAAGGAAAACAGTGTTTGGGGAGATAACTCCTACAAAGAAAAGTATTCGGTTACGCAGGGTAAATTTCAAAAGCGCATAAACTGTTGGATATCATATACCAAATATCTAAGCAACATATTGCGAAACAAATGTTTATCGCAAGAACAAAATTTGGCGGAATAAAAAAAAAATAATCAGAAGAAAAACAATTGGTCTTTCCACAGAAAAGTTGAAAGACCTAATAATAATCAGAACAAATACAATAGGTCTTTCCACAGAAAAGTGGAAAGACCTAATAAACAAACAAAATACAGTAAGGTCTTTCCATTAAGAAAGGAAAGACCTTAATAATAAACAAACGAAATACAGTAAGGTCTTTCCATTAAGAAAAGAAATTAATACCTTAATAATAATAATAATAATCAGAAGAAATACAGCAAGGTCTTTCCTTATAGAAAAAGAAAAGACCTTAATAATCAGAAGAAATACAGTAAGGTCTTTCCTTATAGAAAAAGGAAAGACCTTAATAATAATAATCAGAAGAAATACAGTAAGGTCTTTTCTTATAGAAAAAGGAAAGACCTTAATTAAAAACCAATTGTTCAAAGAACAATTGAAGGGGTTTCAACCAGTAAGGATCTATTTTGATATGAAATTATTAAAATTTGGTTTTAAAATATTAATTTCAGCGTGAAATGACAACTTATTGTACGCTGATTCCAAAAATATAAGGTTTCAATACAAAAAGATAATAAATAAGGGAGATAATTTTCTACTTCCGGTTCAAAATATGTTACTTCCGGTACTGTCTTGTAGTTTACTTGACGCTGATTCCAAAAATATATGGTTGTACATACTTTTACAATAATTTATTACAAAAATTAGCTACTTCCGGTTTACAAAAGGTCACTTCAGGTTAGCTTTTTCAACGTCATATTACTTGCAACCTAATACAAAAAGTCTTATAGATTTAACATGAATACATATGAGGTAAAAGCAAAGGTCAAAATCTAGATTGTTAAATTAATATATGAGCTCAATTTCAAGGTCATAAACTAAGGACCTCAAATCAAAAGGTCTCTTCTTTATATTGTTAATGAGTTATATTACCATACGACTGATATTAGATATAAAAGGGGGGAAACTCGCATCACATGTCTACCCTTTCGACTAAAATTTATGTGTAACGACATGTCGCGACTAACAATTGTGTGAAATTTTTTTGTCAATATCTTATAAGATTTCTGAAAATGAGAGATAAAAAAAGCCAAAATCAAAATTTTGAACATGACCTTGACCTCATTTTCATTTTTTTGAACCAAGGACCTCAAATCAATAGATCATAGGCCTCTATCACTTATGGTTTTCCAGTTAGAAATACATTTCACTTATATCAAACAAAAAAGGGGAAATAACTCTCATATGGAGTCTCCGGATAGCTTCGGTCAAAATTGATCAAATCATCCTGAGGATATTATAACCAGTATATTTTAGATACAAGAATGTTAAAATGTGGAATTTAAATAATTGTTATATAATTCAGGGCCCAGTTTCACGAAGCTGTCTTAGGACTAAGACATGTCTTAGGATGGTCTTACGACATATCTTAGTTCTAAGTGGGTTTCACAAAGCGGTCCTAAATTAGGACATCTCTTAAAGTTGGTCATAAAGTTAGGACAACGCGAGAGGTGTCTTATGATGGTCTTAGGATAGTTATACGTTTATTTATATAAATAACACTCATTTTTTATATTAATTTTGAAAAAAAATATCTTATTATTATATAATTATCTATTCTCCTGTTCCTGCTTAAAACATATATACATTGACGGATTATCAGGATTTGTCAAGAATGAAAATTCGATGTATTGATATAAAAATTGCACGATTTTATCTCTTAACCTTTTATAACCAATAAAGTCGAAATTGAATTCAACTCACTTGTACCAAAACAATATCATAATTTTATATTCTTTTTTCTTAATTTTGCATTGAAAATTTCATATTTATATTGATGTATTGTTTAAAGATAATTTATATATAAATTACTTTTATTTTTTTATATTTATTTTGCAAATTATGTCATTATATTAATCAATACGTTTAGAATAATTTATGGTAAGACATACTACATTTACATGATTTTTTCCGTAGATCATATTTATATTTGAAAATTTAAAGAATTTAAAGGTAGGATGTCTTAGCTAAGATGATCCTAAGACAGCTTCGAGATGAGGTCTGAGATATGTCCTAGGATAGTCATAAGAGGATCATAAGACATGTCCTAAGATATGTCTTATGACATGTCTTAGGATAGCTTCGTGAAACCGGCCCCAGAATTAGTTAAGATATTTAACACTAGCTTAAGAAATATTTTACTTGAAAAATAGTTAATATAAATCTTCACAATTTTAGATAAGTGTAAATCAAATTATCATGTAATCCCCTGAGGCCTTAATGACAATAGAGAATTAAGGATTAGAGAAGTGTTATATATACAAAAGGGATTTCTTACTTTTTAAGACAATTTAAGTTGTGTCACAAAGACTGGATAAACTAGCATTATTATGTAAATTAGATGTATGAGTATTAATGCTATGTAAATTGAATAAGGAAAAAACAATATATAGTAGTTGACCATGTAGTAAGGGACAGTCACGTATTGGACACTTGTATGTTTGACACTTGTAGTTTACACTTGTGTTTTAGACTTGGATTTAGCCAGTTGTATTGGGTTGATATTAGACATGCTGTTTTAATATGTCTCATGAACTTATGTGATTATTGTGATTGATAAACTTTAATGAATGCTGATTTAATAAACATTATACATTGAACTTTGAATCTGTGTTACGTTGACATGTATTCATATGAAAGCTACCAGCTAGCTCCCCTAACCTAGCAGGATGAGTAACCAGGTCAGGAACGAGCATAAGTACTGGCCTTGGTTATAATATAACGAGCAATTTGGTAAAATAAATTTGTCGGTTTTTTATACGGTTGCGACATATAAGTAATAACAAGAAAAACAGTGTTCGGGTAGATAACTCTTACATAGAAAAGAATTTAGTTACGCAGTGTCAGTTTCAAAAGCGTATTTACTGATCGATATCATATACTATATGTCTAAGCGACATCTTGCAAAACAAAAAAAGAGCGAAGGAAAAAAAAGTTGGCGGAAGAAAAAAAATATTCAGAGAACAATTGAAGGTCTTTCCACCAATAAGGATCTATTTGGGTATGAAAATATTAAAATTTAGTTGTAAATGTCAGTTCCTATGGCTTTATGATGTATAAATATGAATTTAAAGCAAAGGTCAAAATCTAAAACGTCAAATTTACTGATGACCTTTTCCTTTATTTCAAGGTCATAAACCAAAGACCCCAAATAAAAAGACCCTAGGTCTGTAATATGTATAGTTAATGAGTTACATCACTTTACGTTTAATTCTAATTATAGGAGGGACAAGTTACGACATGTCGCAATTGACAATTTATCAAAAATATGTTGTCGATAACTTGTACGGTTTATAAAAACGAGTGAAAATAAGCCAAAATCAAAATTTAGAATATTACCTAGACCTTTGACCTTGACCTAATTTTCTCAAATCAAAAGACCCTAGGCCTATATCACTTATCGTTTACCAGTTAGAAATGCAAATCAGTTATATCAAATGCAAAAGGGGGGATAAATCAAATCATCCTGAGGATGTAACGAGCAATTGGTAAACTAAATTTGTCGGTTTCTTGTACGGTTGCGACGTATGAGTAATAACAAGAAAAACAGTGTTCGGGGAGATAACTCTTACAAGGAAAAGTTTTTTGTTACGCGGTGTCAGTTTCAAAAGCGTATTTACGTTTCGATATTATATACTATATGTCTAAATAAACTCATCATAGATACCAGGACTAAATTTTATATATACGCCAGACGCGCGTTTCATCTACAAAAGACTCATCAGTGACGCTCGAATCCAAAAAATTAAAAAAAAAAAGCCAAATAAAGTACGAAGTACAAGAGCATTGAAATCCAAAATTCCTAAAAGTGTAGCCAAATAGAGCTAAGGTAATTTATGCCTGAGTTAGAAAAGTCTTAGTATTTCAACAAATTCAAAATTTTGTAAACAGTAAGCGACATCTTGTGAAACAAAAAACCAGCGAATGAAAAAAAATTAGGCAGAAGAAAAAAAATTAATAGTAATCAGAACAAAACCTATAGGTCTTTCCACGGAAAGGTGGAAAGACTTTATAATTAAAATGTCAATTGTTCTTGAACAATTGAGAGGTCTTTCCTTTTGTAATGTTATATACATGTTCCAAATAGACATAGAATGTATTGAAAAGTTCTAAAACACACAAAAAACTGTAAACATATGATAAAAATCAACAAATTCGCTTTTTAGGAGATGACTTTGACTTTTGACCTTGTGACCTTTGTGAAGGTCATCAGTCCACAATGTCATTGTAAAAGACCCCATGGGTCTAGGACCTTTGGTTCAAGAGTAAAAGCTAATTTTAACTTTTCAGAAACCGTTAAAGGGGGTTATGCCCTTAAGAATATGTCAAATCTCTTCGGTCAATATGTAAAAAAGTTGTGCCTCAGTCACCTTAACATTGTTCACTTTTTACTATTTCTGTAATTCTGTAAGATTAACCGTTTTTGAGATATCGACTAAAAGTTGAAAGGTCCAAGATCAAGATCAACCTTAAAAACCTTTAAAACACACTTTAAATTCTTTAAATAATGTCAAAAACACATGATTCGCTATCTGGGACATGACCTTGACCTTGTGACCTTTGTCAAGGTCATTAGTCCCCAATTTCATTGCTAAAGATCCCATGGGTCTAGGACCTTTGGTTATATAGTTAAAGCTGATTTTGTCTTTTCAGAAACATAAATTAGGGGTTATGCCCCTTCAAAAGGTAAAAATGTAACAAAGTTGCGCCTTAATGACCCAAACATTTTCCACTATTCAAAACGTCTGTAAGTATAATGGTTTCTGTGATTATCCCATAACAAGGTGTAAGGTCAAAGGTCAAGGTCAACATACAAATTTGACCTTGAGGCATTTTTAAAGTTACATCAATTGATGATGATTGGTGAAGATCCTAGGTGTCTACGGTTTACGGTTTCTAAGTTTTGGTGGCCAACCGACACCGGTTAATTTTCAAAGGGCATTACCCTACCAATGAGTCGTTGAATCTTTTCTATCCAAATTTAACGAAGTCTGGTCCTGAACAAATTTCACCCTTCACATTTTTTCTACCTCTTACGGTTATGGTGTTTGAATGATAACAAGGTTGTTTGGTTTCGGAGGGATTACTCCGAACCGACAAAACTTTTTGACTCACAGGGTGAGTTCCGGATAGGTAATCATTACACCTATACAAAGTGTGAACATGAAAGCGACACATCTTACGGTAAAGGCTGCTAACTTCGTCAAAGTTTGGCGGAAAAAAGAATAATAATAGTAATAATAATAATAATAATTAAAAACCAATTGTTCAGAGAACCATTGATGGTCTTTCCCCCAGTACGCATCTTTTTTATATGAAAATTTTAAAATTCGGTTTTAAATGTCAATTTTAGCGTCAAATGACAGCTTATTGAACGCTGATTCAAAAAATATGTGGTTTCTATACAAAAAGATATAAATAAGGTAGATCATTTTTTACTTCCGGTTTAAAAGATGTTTTCGGTATGTTCTGATAGTTTACTTGACTCTGATTCCAAAAATAGTTGGTTCTGTATACTTTTACATTAAATTGGTACAAAAAATGGCTACTTCCGGTTTACAAAAGGTCATTCCGGTTGGCTTTTTCAAGGTCACTTTGCTTGCAACCTTTTGCGAAGAGTCCCATGGCTTCATCATGTATACATAAGAGGAAAGAGCAAAGGTCAAAATCTAGAACGTCGAATTTACCTATGACCTTGAGCTCAATTCCAAGGACTATAGGCCTCTACTTCATATTGTTAATGAGTTATATTACCATACAACTAATATCAGATATAAAAGGGAAGAAAACTCGCATTAAATGTTACACACCCTTTTAAGTAAAATTTATGTGTTACGACATGTCGCAACTAACAATTGTCTGAAAATATTTTGTCGATATCTTGTATGATTTCTGAAAATAAGAGATAACAAGCCAAAATCAAAAATTTTAACATAACCTTGACCTTTGACCTTTGACCTTGACCTCATTTTAATTTTTTTGGACTAAGGACCTCAAATCAAAAGACCCTAGGCCTCTACCACTTATGGTTTTCCAGTTACAAATGTATTTCATTTATTTCAATATAAAAGGGGATATAACTCTCATATAGAGTCTTCGTAAAGCTTAGGTCAAAATAAAACCTAACATCCTGAGGATATAACGAGCAATTTGGAAAAATAATTTTGTTTTTTTTACGGTTGCGGAGGAGATCTGATAACAAGAAAAACAGTGTTTGGGGAGATAACTCTTACAAGAAAAGTGTTCGGTTAAACAGGGTCAGTTTCAAAAGCGTATAGACTGTATGATATTATATACAAAAAAACAAAGCGACATCTTTTGAAACATTTTTACACCGCAAGAAAATAATTAGGCGGAAGAAAAAAAAAATAATAATCAGAACAAAATCAATAGGTCTTTCCACACGTAAAGGTGGAAAGACCTAATAATAATAATGATAATAATTAAAAACGAATTCTTCAGAGAACAATTGAAGGTCTTTCCACCTCGATAATAAGAATGAAATTTAAAAACCGATGTTAGAAAATGCCCACTCCTTGTTGATGTAATTTGGTACCTCAAATTGATATAAAAAAATAAGATTAATAGGTTTATGCAGAAGACTTAATTGTTTTATTATGAACAAGAAAGAATTTTTAGCACAGGTCAAAATCAAGAACGACCAATTGACCCTTGACCTTGACCTCAATTTCAAGGTCATAGGTCAGTGATTTCAAATCTAAAGACCCCAGGTCAATCACTTGTATGGTTGTGGAGAAATACCGATGTCAAATACAAAAGGGGAGAAAGCTCCTATTGGAAAGGTTGACCAAAACACTATCGTAAACAACTATTTGGAAAACAGATCATATCATTAAATGTTACAGTTTCTTTTGAATATAGATAACATTAAAAATTCAAAATTTGGAATATGACCTTGACCTTCAACCTTGACCTCAATTTCAAGGTCATGGGCCAGTGAAATCAAATCGAAATACTCAAGGTCAATCACTTGTGTGGTTGTGGAGAAATACTGATTTCAAATACATAAGGGGAGAAAACTGCTATAAGGGTTAACAAAAACACTCCGACTTAAATATGTTGAAGTTGCGCCTTATTGTAAACAGTTATTTGGCAAACACTTCATATCATTAACTGTTACAGTTTCTTTTGAATAAAGATAACAAGCAAAATTCTAAATTTAGAACATGAATTTGACCTTTGACCTTGACCTCAATTTTCTTCAAATGGACCAAGGACTTCATATCAAAAGACTGTACGACTTATAACGTATGAATTTATCCAACATATCGCCTATCTCAAATTTTCAAAGGGAAATAACTCTCATAAGATTTCTCCCGATCACTCCAGTTAAATTAATCAAATCATTCTTAAGAGTAGACGAACAATTTGGTGCAAACAGTTTGTTAAAATGTTTTACGGTTTTAGAGATCAAGTGATAACAAGAAAAGGGGACGCTGGGAAATAACTCCTATAAGAATTAAAAACCAATTGTTCAGAGAACAATTGAAGGTCTTTCCATCAAAACAATGTATTTTGATATGAAAAGTTGTGAAACTAAGTTTAAAATGTCATTTCAATCGTCAAATGAAAGCTCCTAGTAAGCTGATTCCAAAAATATATTGTTTCCATACATTTTTTTTAAATAAGGGAGATAATTTGTTACTTCCGGTTTGAAAAATGTTACTTCCGATTATATTTGAATATTTACTTGACACTGATTCCAAAAATATCTGGTTCTATATACTTTTATATTAATAAAGTACAAAAAAATAGCTATTTCCGGTTTACAAAAGGTCACTTCCGGTTGTTTTTTACAAGGTTAAATGGTTTGATACCTTTTTCTAAAAGTTGTATATCTTTATCATGTATACATATAGAATAAAAGCAAAGGTCAAAATCTAGAACGTCAAATTAAGCTATGACCTTGAGATCAATTTCAAGGTCATAAACCAAGGACCTCAAATCAAAAGACCATAGGTCTTTATTATATTTAGTTAATGAGTTATATCACCAAACGCGTATTTTTAAATACAAGAGGGGAGAAAACTCCCTTTTACATTCAACGTACGCTTGCAATCAAAATTTACATCTTACGACATGTCGCAACTAACAATTTAGTAAAAATAATTTGTTGATATCTTATACAGTCTTTGGATATAAGTGAAAATAAGCCAAATTCAAATATTAGAATATGACCTTGACCTTTGACCTTGACCTAATTTTCATTTTTTGGGACCAAGGACCTCAAATCAAAAGATCCCAGGTCTCTATCACTTATGATTTATAAGATAGAAATTCATATCACTTATATCAGATGCATAAGGGGAAATAACTCTCATATGGAGCGGTCATATCGCTTCGGTCAAAATAGGACAAATCATGCGAAGGATATAACAAGCAATTTTGTAAAATAAATTTGTCATAATCTTTTACGGTTGCAAAGGAGATGCGCTAACAAGGAAAACAGTGTTTGGGGAGATAACTCCTACAAAGAAAAGTATTCGTTTACGCAGGGTAAATTTCAAAAGCGCATAAACTGTTCGATATCATATACCAAATATCTAAGCGACATATTGCGAAACAAATGTTTATCGCAAGAACAAAATTAGGCGGAAGAAAAAAAAAAAAATAATCAGAAGAAAAACAATAGGTCTTTCCACAGAAAAGTGGAAAGACCTAATAAGTGTTCGGTCACAGAAGGTGAGTTTTAAACCCCCATTACTGTACAGCGTCATTGGCCAAACATCCATTCGATATGTTGTAGAACAAACATGCATCTCAGACGGCAGAAGAAAGAAAAATAATCAGAAGAAATACAGTAAGGTCTTTCCTTATAGAAAAAGGAAAGACCTTAACAAGATGAAAAATTCTTTAAAAAGATAAAAGAACATTAATCAATGAAATAAATCTGATTACGTATCGAACAAGGATTTCAGAGAAAGTTACCAGAATATGCTGTTATCACTATTTATTACCTCTGATTTTCATTCATCGGTTTCAAATGTGCATACTTTCAGTATACTATTATAATTCCATTTAATACGTTAAATTACTTTATTGGTTTACGGTTTTGAGGGTTATTAATTATAGAATAACCAATCGAAGATTTCAAATAGAGAAAAATATTCAACGAGTGACCGAACAACACATTAAATCACGAATGCGCGTAGCGCATGAGGTTATTATAAGTGTTGTTCGGTCAAGAGTTGAATATTTTTCGATATTTGAATTCTTTAATTAGTTATTCTTTTTATTACATTGGCAAAAGTGTTTTTTTCAAGAAATTAATGTAAAACATGTAAGGAACTATATATTTTTTTCTACGCATTCACAATTTGTTCTGATCCGCCGTTATCGACGTTTTGACAACGCATATTGTTGTATGAGGTCAGAGAGTGAAATAACCACGTTTATTTCACATGTGAAATTATCGGTTTTTATTGAACTGGGAAATCAATGTAATTTATTGCAACCAATTTACATGTAATAATGGAATTTATTCGACGATCAGCAAACACTCTGCAATAAGAGACGATTAACCAGTAATTTAAAGAATATTAAAAGAACATTACAAACAAACTTTGATTTGATTTGAGTATAATATGATATTGTATTATAATGCGGCTTCGAAGTTAAAATTTGAATTCCCCCCTATTCTTAATGTTTTAAACATGTTAAGTATGGTGTCTTTTAAAATCGAACGCTATCAAAAAAGTGTTAAACAATTACCATCTTGAGGACTTTGTTTAGGAACAGGTATGTTAAATCCTGAGCAACCGAAAGAAACATAGAACTAGGTCAATGTGACCATTATTTGAACCCAGCATCAAAAACTGTGTGAACATAACACCGCAGACATGCGAAGCAACTGGTTATAATAAGCAAACAAACATATAAAATATTGCTGCTAAGACGATAAAATTTTAAATGGTAACATTCAAATCGGCTCATTTGTCATATATTCTGGTAATGATATTACCGCTATCATCAAAATCGATATAAATGGTGAGAAGTGATTCCCTAGTTCAGGATATATATTTTGTGAACCCCAATCACAAATTAAAGTTAGAATTGTCAATGAAAAGAATCTTTAACTTTTCTATTTTGTTGGGTTTGTTAAAGAAATCGAATAAATTACCCTAAAAATATGAAACTAAAACAAATTGCAGTGAAGTAAAATCAGTAAAATACATTGTTAGTACTGTACCGTAAATCGCAAACACTTGGGTAATACAGACATCCTCTAGATGATTGGGCTATCTTCAGGCTTGCTACTGCAGCAGACACAAGTATTGATGCAACTACAAACGTCACAAGGCTGTGGAAGATATATGTGTATAAGAAATTATGTTCTAAGAGAGAGAATTATGCATGTTGTTTAAAGATAATTGCACGATTGTCAATTCGCGGTCTGTGCTTTCTTTACCAAAACAAAATGCTTTCGGACTAGTGTCAACCAATGTGATCGAGTCGAGTTTTCAACCAAGTTAAAGAATTTAAAAATATTTGCAACAAAAGATGTATGTCAAGGTGGTTCAGCATAGCAGATTGCTCATCAATATTTCAACGACATATTAAGGGTACACACATTTATGTTTCCATCCAGCCATACTTTATTTCTCTGAACGAATACGTTTAATATAACTATTTGCCAAGGCTCATTAAATTGGTTCTTAATTATGATAATGTTGGCAAATGCAAAATATTAATACAAATTGTATATGTCTGATCGTGAAAGATTATGAATAGAATATAGTCAATTCAGCTAGGTTTTCAACAGTTTGAAAAGAAACTGCATGAAGGTAGTTATTAATAGTTAACTACATTAAATTTAAAAACAAACCAAAGTAAAATATTTATTTATTTCACGTAGGTTTTTTTAACAAAATTGGAATCTATTTTTTGAATTTCAGTTGTAAATGAAGTAAAGAAGAAACATGTGTTATCTGCTTACGTTTGAGGATGAAACTGTGTCAAAAGAACATCCCTTTATTTACTAAGACTTAAGACCAAAAATGTAAAAACCTCGACACCTCAACATAAGTTATACAAAGTATGAAAATGTATTACTTAATACAACAGGTTTCACGAGGACTACCTATTCTGATGAGGGTGTATACCATTCTTTAAATGAACACTAAACTAACGCACACAGGAATACAAGTAAGTTGAACAGCGTCATTGAAATCTTTTCAGGTGCCGCCTTTTGATTATCATTCAGTAGAAGGACACATTTAGATTTATGAGTTTGACTGTCCCTTTGGTATCTTTCGTCCCTCTTTTGTCTGTTTTGCCAACTTTATTAAAACATTTTTACTTACAGTATGTAATTATTTGTTGTTTCTGTGTCATGTTGGTCTCTTGTGGAGAGTTGTCTCATTGGCAATCATACTTTGTATACACCAATTTTGGTTAATTATGTGAACCAAATCATAATTGATTCTCAAATAACTAGTAAACATGATTACCAAACTTATTTAATGTTAAGAAAATTCAATTTCTGACTTAAGTGAGGTTATTGAACATACCAGATTATGTCGGACGATTTTCCAAAAGCGAAATTGGGAACCCATCAATAATTGTTTTCTTTGTTAAACAGTCCCCCCGGTCAGTCCACTTAAATCAGTTAATTCCTATGCTCAGACTGGGCAATGGGAATCAGAATCAGTCCATGAAAATATTGCAGTCTGGAAAAGGCAAACGTGTTGTAACCAGACAATTTTACGCCAGAAACTCGTCTGACTGTTCTCCAAACAACTATACAGGTAGACGGGTTTTGTAAATGACCATCAATGACCAGATCAATATGTAACACAACATCACGTCAATAGAATTAGATTAGGAAACGTCATTTGCAAGACAATTTTACGGCCGCAATGTCAACTGCTAATCAACTTGCCAATGCCATGACAGAAAGATACATGTCAAAAACTGTTTCCCGTAAACTTAAATGTTAAAGAATTAACCTCAGAAAAACATTTAGAGCCCTCAAGTTTAAACATCATTAAAGTATTGCCAAAACATACTGTAATGGATGGGATAAAGGCAAAATAACAAGGTATAAAACGGAACTAAAAACTTGCCCAACCGAATTGGTTTACCTTCCTGTCAATAATTTTGAGGTTTGTTACAGGAATGCATTGTCTTCAACAGTGACATATCCATTGATAAAGGGAAAACCATGGTTTATGTGCATTCCACATGATTTGAACATTAAAATTGACATAATCAATTCAACTTTCGAAGTGTAATTTTGTTTTGAACAATGAAGTACAACAAGTGAATGCGATTTATGTTCATACATTTGTTTAACAAAAATTGCATACTTGAAAATTGGAATTAAAATAATAATCTAGTGTTGAGTTTTTTAAGTCGGCCAGTATATATTAGAATAAAGAGAACATAGCCATACTTTGTCTCGAGTTATACATTGTATTTGTACTCAGAAGATACAAAGCCTCGATTTCTACCTATTTCTAGACCTTGTGCAAATAAACTTTATATTTCAGAGACAATGTATGAGTATTCAAAATATATTCTTATTAGCTTATCCTACCATTACAATTATATAAACTGGAAATCAAAATTTGACTACATTATGAAAAACAATAGTCTGTGCCAATCACTATTAAAAAAGTGAATTTTCTTATCTTTATTGACAAGTATGATTGCTTAGCAATACTCTTCGTTACTATGTAATAGAAAAAAGACCTTGTTTTAACCATGTACATGTAGCATGATGTATAGGAATTTTTGATTCTAAAGCGAGTTTTTCTTAACTTTTACGAATGAGGTTAGTTTGGCACCGTGTATATGCGTTTTGTTATAAAAAAAAATCCTTACGGTTGTAGGTAGTATTTTGATGATTAATATAAAATAATCATTTTGACAAAAAAAAATACGACATGTCTTATTAGTTCCTATTTTCCTCCTCATCAAGGGATTTGTTCGTAGATTTTAGAGCGGATTGTATTCAGTTTCATTTACAATAAAACACCGGATATTTTAATTCTGTAGATTCATTTATGTTCGTTAATAACATGTTTTTGTGGAATAAAAAAAAATCGTATTTTCGATGGTGTTTTATTTCATAGTTTTGTCAATCATTTAGTATTAGGACAAATGTACCGTGTTGTTAATCACAATTTGTGGGTTAGCAGTACCAGTGGAGGTTTCAGCAACAAACAACCAGTTTTACTTTCGTTTCTAACTCCTTTGATTAATAATTGTCTCGTTATGCATATTGACAGCAAAGACCGTGTTCAATCATATTGCAACCTTAATGCAGGTTATTGTCTCAATTGCTTTCAGATAATATTCCAAGTAAGTCAAAACAAAAAGAATCCATCATATCAAGTAAAATAGTATAGTATTTATTTTTATTGACTATTTGCTTTGACTAAATAATAACAAAATAAAATTTCTATTATGCTCTTACAGAAATAGTCTTTTCTTTCTTGTCCCAATCATTGTTCCATCTACAGAGAAAAAAGTTTTGTTTTTAAATTTCTCTATATTTTTTATCTAAACAATAATGTGCATTGATTAATTCTTGCACAACATTGAACGACCTATAGATAATGTATATACATGACAAAGATATGCCGATGATAAAATGCAAAATATGTAACCTTTAACATGTTCATGTGCTTATCACAATTAAAGAACCATGTTTAAAGGCGTTTGTAGTAATTAACAGTTATTGTGGATGATTTTGTGTTCATGGGTTCGTCTGTGTTTGTTTTGTTCAATTTGGTTATGACTCTAACATATTCTCGACGATGCAAGGTTCTACTTATTATATATTTTTAAAACTGTATTTAACCCTTGAGATCTTTTTATAAGACTGCTGTTTTAATGATGGTTACCCAAAATATCTTACTATTTAAAACAACATAAGGAAACAACAAGAAGCATATGGATGATCGCAAGGGATTTTAAACATACAATGCCAGTTGCATTATATACTAATGATAATACATCTAATTGGAGTACCTGTTCTTACGTGTCGTTGCGACTCATGTCCACCACTTGCACAGCCAAACTGGTGCCATGTCAGTATGGACTTTTTTTTGGCAAACAGTAGTTAATATAAGGTAGTCAAAAAAGAGGGACGAAAGATACCAAAGGGACAGTCAAACTCATGAATCGAAAATGAACTGATAACGCCTGGCTAAAATTGAAAGAAGAAAAACAGACAAACAATAAAACACATGACACAACAAATAAAACTAAAAAATAAGCAATACGAACCCAACCAAAAACTAGGGGTGATCTCAGGTGCTCCGGAAGGGTAAGCAGATCCTGCTCCACATGTGGCACCCGTCGTGTTGCTTATGTTATGACAAATCCGGTAAATAGTCTAACTTGGAAGGTCACATTCATGAAAGGGAAGGGGATTGTAGTTACGACGTAAGGTACATATCCGATAACGTTTGTGAAACGGTTGTTCCATAACAGTCAACCAACTCGTGATGGCGTCCGTAAATTTTAAGAAGGGTTGATTTCAACTTTACCATTTGGAACTCTTGGTTTGATAGCTTCCTTGTGAGTAGCAACCCTCCATCAAGAAAATCATGATAGGAAACTGCAAGCACGTGCATATCGTATTAATTGGGAGATATATACCCCGTATGCAGGAGCTGATGGAATGTTGCTACTTGGAAATGAAAAGATCACAATTGCAAAGCTAATATCATCTCTTTTGTCGTAAAGTTTTGTTTTCAACCGACCCTCATTGTCTATTTCTAGATTTAAGTCAAGATATGAGGCAGAAAATATCATATTCATATAACCCTGATAAAAGAATTCACGGCGAAAACAAAGTTTGAAGAGCTGGGGTATAGAATCACTTGTGCATGATATATTATATAAATTGAAGCAGGCACAGCTTACCCATCAAGATCCCATAAACTTACTCTCATGATATTATTTGTGATTTCAAATCTTCATTTTTTATGCTTTGTTTTGTTTTGTTTGTTTTTCGTTGTTATTCTTGGTCCATTATTTGGTCCATGTTTTCATGTGCTTGTGGTATTAATCATGCTGTACGGACATTTTTTCAAGATAATTTGCTGACACAATCATGTAGTTGTAAGTAGCTGTCGTTCATATATTTTGTCATGATGTATACTACAAATATCCTTTTTCTCATCCTTCCACGTTTAAAATCGTTAGGATTCGTAAACAAGTTACAAAGGTGAAGATAAATAGTTAGTTCTTTAATAAGTTACCATGGTGAAGACAAATAGTTTATAAGTTAACAAGTTACCATGGTAAAGTCAAATAGTATAATATTTCAATCAGTTTAATTGAGGTCTGGAGCTGGTATATATCGGTAACTGCTAGTAGTCCTTTGTTAATGTTTGTATTATTGTCATTTTGTTTAGTTTCTTTTGTTACCTATTCTGACATCGGACTCGGACTTCTCTTAAACTGAATTTTACTCTGTGTATTGTTGTGTGTTTGTAGTTTCTACATTGGCTAGAGTTATAGGGGGAGAGTTGAGATATATATAAAAATTGTATCGCCGCCGCCTATCCCAAGTCAGGAGCCTCTGGCCTTTGTTAGTCTTGTATGATTTTTAGTTATAGTTTCTTGTGTATAATTCGGAGCTTAGTATGAAGTCCATTATCACTGACCCAGTAACATATTTGTTTAGGGGCCAACTGAAGGACTCCTCCGCGTGCGGGAGTTTCTCCCTGCATTGAAGACCCATTGGTTGCCTTCGGCTGTTGCCTTCTCTATGGTCGGGTTGTTGTCTTTTTGACACATTCCCCATTTCTATTCTAAATTTCATTAAAATGTGACAAAAAATCGGTCTATTGAGACTTGGGTTCGACAGCTAACGCACTATATCTTTATCATTCTAATTTCCGTCCAAACTTTTGATTCCAGTTCGTGCGTACGATAGTGACGTCTAATGTATATATTACATTTAAAAAATTACTTCTATTAACTGAACAGACATCTTTTTTTAAACGAAATAAATCACCAACAGCATTTGAAATCACTAAATTAATGCAATAATTCCAGTATTGCTGTGTTTGTCTTTTCTACATTGGTTAAAGGTATTGGGTGAGGGTTCAGCCAAGTCAGGAGCCTCTGGCCTTTCACAGTCTAGTCCGATTTTACATTTTAGTTAAATTATATATTCAGTATGACGTCTAAATCATGTATCACTGGACTAGTACACATTTTTGTCTAGGGGCCAGCTGAAACACGCGTCCCTTTCGGGATTTTCTCGTTGTACTGAAAACCCGTTGGTGGCCTGTCTTCTACTATTGGTCGGGTTGTTGTCTCTTTAACACATTTCTAATTTCCATTTTCACTTTTATCATTTATTCCAATGCATTTCATGTATTCCTTTCCTACGGAATTATTGTATCGCTTCAGCTTTTATTTTGTTGTTTTTGATTGAAGAGATTATCAAATATTACTACTTTAGTGTCCGTGCTGTAAGCAATGATAGTGTTGTGGTTATATCTTATAAATTATGAATCATATAGGTTCAAAGTAAACATGTTTACATTATCTTCAAACACTTGCCACATTTTGTACCTTTAGCTAAAAATGGTGTAAATCAGTTACTCAAACCAATTTCGGCTAAACTGTGTATTTTAGAAATGCATTTTATGTTTAATTACCTTGCATACATTCTAAACGCAGTGTAGAATCGGCTTCCCATGATACTAGGTTGTATTTCTTCTTCGCAACAAACATTCCCCATGCATTGTCCTGTGGATAAGTTGAATTAGTTTCTTGGACAAGTGATACATATATCTTATTTGATGTTATCCTTCCTATAATAAAATTGACAATTTAAATTAGGAAAGCAGTTATTGCCTAATGCTCATTATCTTAATTAAGATTTACGACATGCCGCTTTTGAGATGAAACAAAGAAACAATTACCTCCGCTTTCTATTTTTTTATATGGCGACCGTAAAACGTATGTACTGCTGATTTAAGTAATCCTATCTCATAACTCTGGATTTATGCTTGAAATTATATTTCAATTTGTTTATTTGTATAAATAAAGAGAAATCAATTTTGTTCAAATCGATCAAGAGACTGACTTTAAAAGTATTTCCATCTGACTTATTCGACATAAGCGGTATGTAATTGTGACATTACAAATCATACCTGATAAATACTTTGGGACTAATACTGTTCATTGCAACTTGTCCAAATGTGGTTGAAATATGATCAATAAATGAGTCTAACGATTTTATTTTAGATAAGTTGAATGGTGATACAACTCAAAAGAGAAATGACATGGTTTATTTTATTGCTTTGGGACTTTAAATTGATGCCATGGTCTAGAGTAAACTAGAAGATCTTGCTAGCGTTTTTCAAAATATCGTACGATTTACGTTGCAAGACAATATTTAGAATAAAAAGAAAACATGATGGCAATCTAGATTGATGGGGACACATTTTTGTTGTAATTGTGTTGCAATGTTGCTGTCATTTGTATTATACATTTCATCCTCACTTCAAAACATTGCTAATTTAATATGCATCTTTATATCTAATCAAGTGCAAATATGGTCAGTTTTGGTTGTTGTGTTAAAACAATTTGCTTATACGAGTCAGCCTGAGGTATCAAAACTACTGAAGTTTTGTTGCGAGACAATACTATATTCCGAATCAAAAGAGGACATGCTGGCAATCTAGATTAATATGGACAAATTTTTGTTATGTGAAGTGTGAGTAAGTAAGAATTCAGAATTTTTAGTTCTGAATATATTTTTGTAATTCTGATATGACATTGAAGAGATTCAAAAAATGCTTTACGTTGCTGAAATGTATAAAGGTCACCGTGAACAGCAAATAAAAGCTGGTATCTTTATAAAATCAAAAACAATATATCTTGCTTCAAAACTACAGATAGTATATATGTTCCTTATACAGTAACACAAAATGTTATCTTGGAGACACTCTGAGATCTGAATACTACTGATTTTTGGTGATTATTCAATTATTTGAATGAAAAGGACATGTTACACTTTTGATTGATTCAGAAAACGGTATATCATTATAGTTCGCCGGCCTTTTACATGATTATTATCAGTAGCTGTACACCAATATTGCTTTCAAATATCACGATTATTTCATATCATCTAAGTACTATGCGTTTTTGGCATTATTTGTCGATTTTATTTTAAACTAAGGTTTTTTAGTCCCTCAGGCAAAGTTGACCGTAAATGAATTTGGCTATTTATTTTAGGTATTTTTGACATATAGCTCTTCAACGGTTTCGGTAGTTATACATCCTCGGATTTCAAATGTTGGCTTTGAGTACTAATGTTCCTGATGAAGGTGAATCCAGAAAAGCGCTTCGGACGCATTAAATTATTAAACATGTTGTTTTCAATTTTTCACATCACTGGGTCGATACCTCTGCTGGCGGACTATTAGTCCCCGAGGGTGTCATCAGCTCAGTAGTCAATGCTTCGGTTCTGACAAGATTTAAAAAAAACTTTCTAAAATTGACCGTTTATAAATGTTGAAATTAATAAGAAGCTAAGGTTTCAACTCCCTCAGGCAAAGTTGACTTTAGATGAATTTGGCTGTTTGGTTTAGGTATTTTTGACATAATATTATAGCTCTTCAGCTGTTTCGGTACTTATACATCCTCTGATTTCAAATGTTTGGCTTTGAGCGTTCCTGATAAAGGTAAATCCAGAAAAGCGCTTCGGACGCATTTAACTATTAAACGTGTTGTTTTCAATTTTTCACATCCCTGGGTCGATATCTCTGCTGGCGGACTTTTAGTCCCCGAGGGTATCATCAGCTCAGTAGTCAGTACTTCGTTACTGACCTGATTTAACAAAACCTTTCTTAAATTGTTTGTTTATACATTTTGTAATTATTAAGAAACTAAGGTTTCAACTCCCTCATGCAAAGTTGACTTTAGATGAATTTAGCTATGTATTTTATGTATTTTTGACATATAGCTCTTCAACGGTTTCGGTACTTATACATCCTCGGATTTTAAATGTTGACTTTGAGCGTTCCTGATGAAGGTAAATCTAGAGAAGCGCTTCGGACGCATTAAATTATTAAACGTAATGTTTTCAATTGTTCACATCACTGGGTCGATACCTCTGCTGGTGGACTATAAGTCCCCGAGGGTATCATCAGCTCAGTAGTCAGTACTTCGGTACTGACCTGACGAAGTACTGACCTGATTTAACAAAACCTTTCTAAAATTGTCCGTTTATAAATTTTTGAATAATTAAGAAACTAAGGTTTCAACTTCCTCAGGCAAAGTTGACTTTAGATGAATTTAGATATTTATTTTAGGTATTTGGACATATAGCTCTTCAACGGTTTCGGTACTTATTCATCCTCGGATTTCAAATGTCTAGCTTTGAGTGTTCCTGATGAAGGTAAATCTAGAAAAGCGATTCTAATGCATTAAATTATTAAACGTGTTTTCAATTTTACAATGTATAAGATTTGCTCATAAAGCCATTGCCTATCATACTAATATTTTAATCATCGACTATCATTACATTTCAAGCGGATTAAAAATCAAACTGTTTAAGTAGTTATCAAAAGTACCAGGATTATAATTTAGTACGCGCGTTTCGTGTACATAAGACTCATCAGTGACGCTCATTTCAAAATATCTATAAAGCTAAACAAGTACAAAGTTGAAGAGCATTGAGGGTCCCAACTTCCAAAACGTTGTGCCAAATACGGCTAAGGTAATTTAAGATTACTTACCGATTGCCCATGCTGATAATTCTGATGAATAAAAAACTTGTAAGCCATTTCCATCTGTTGATTGATATTTTGTTTTTAATTCCATGTCTGATCCTTGTCGAATAAATATAGCGTGGACCTCTCCCTCAAGGTAACTCTTTCCACCGGTCAATTTCAGCTTTTCGCAGGCCCCTGTTATTAGAAAGTAAATGAAATTAAACGATATCCAGGATTTTATAACTATAAATAAAATGACTGTTTACTGAATTGTCTGTCGTTTTGAAGTTCGTTGAACTTCTGTGGTATTATCATTTGTCACTTTCGAAAAGTAAATCTGTTTAATATTTAAAACTATTACCCATTCAATTATAAATCAGATTAGCATAAAGTCGTGATAATTAGAAACTAAAGATAATTTTTCAATATCCACAAACGGTTTCATATAGGGGTCGGCATAGAATAGACGGTTATCGCTTTTCGTGGAACTTATTCTTATCCATATATATCGAGGTAAAAAAGTGTTCTTATTGTGCTTGGATAGGCAAATTATACATGTTTGCTTCCAACTTCATTTAAATTGTTGTTATGAATGTGAAGTTTGAATGTTTCTAGTCAATAACTTTAAATTCAGGTTGCTATAATGTTTGTGATGGTTATCGAAATGTGTTTCTTTTTTTACCTTTCTCTTAAAACATTTTACCATGGTATTACGGTAAGCCTAAAACTGTGTTAACTTTATTGATGTGAACACTTTTAAGCCTTAAATTATCTTCAATTTGACCCTAGATCAAATGGTTTTCTTGACCTTGAACTTTGATAATTGGAATAGGAATATTTATATGAGTGTGTGAAACATATAAAAAGAGTAGCGTACAAATGTCCAGAACGATTACATATGCTTATTTGTTAAAGCTCAATGGTTATAGGTCAAGGTCATATCAAAAGCGCTTAGCAAGCACCACTATGTGACACAAAAGTAATTACCACTTATATTTTGCTTCATTACAACATGGACTATAACTGTGACCTTATCTAAAAGATCGGGGACGACTTTTATCATATATTTCCGTGAAGCCATTTATTTCACATGAAAAGAGCATATATATTATCCCTTCATCTGTTATTATAAAAAGCGCCTAAAACCGTTTATTTACGAGTTAGTTTGAACAAAAAAATCAACAACAAAAAATTAAATCTAGCATGTAGGTTCGGTGAACTATGAAATGAGTCGAAATGACGGCCAATTTTGCAATAACGGTGTAGGTCACAGTATGGCCTTCAATAATAAGCAACACCCATCCAGAATATTCAATTATGAAAGACACCGACAAATACAAATATTAAACAATTCAAATGAGAAAATGATGGCTGATTTATGAACACAGCTATTATGTAACATAGAACAAATATGAAATGCAACAACTCACGACAACCAATGAATTACAGGCTCAATACTTTAGTCAGGCATTTGCAAAATATGACAAGTTAAAACTAGTGCTGATCAATTCCAAAAACACACTAAGTACTGAACTGAGAGTACTCGCACTTACTGGAAGCTAGTTCAAAGCCAATTAATAAGTCATGCATTTAAGGCTTTAAGACAAATCAGTACCACGGATTTAGTGTATAAACATAATTAACAGACAGAGAAAAATATGCGAGTTAGAGGTATCAACAACTGGAAGTGTTTAACTACCTTGACTGGCTATACAGCCCTTGCATGATCGGTTAGAGGTATCGACAGGTTATAGAACCATGAAATTTCATATGAATTCAAAAATGGTACAATCAAGATAAAGTTGAAAGTGTAGTTGAATAAATCAATTTAATACTATTCAAACTGGTCGTTACTGAATTTTGTCAGAAACTGGGATTTATAACAAAACAAGAACATGTCTGTTTTACCAACAACTGTTTATAAATGTTATTGCCGAAACGCACATAAATGTTATCAAACAGAAAATTGATATCTTCAATCACACTTCTAGTAAGTTAATTTACCTTTCGAATTAGAGAATAAAGGGTTTAATGAGTTGCAGAAAATGTATTTACAATCAGACTTTTCTAAGGCTTATTTGCTCAAATAGGAACCCTTTTAATTGATGATATTATGTAGAAGTGTAGTGTTATAGAGTTGAAAATCAAAAACTGACTAAAGAATAACAAAATATACTCAAATCAGAATCAAAATAATTGTTATCAGATTCTTCCTGTTTTCGTCCGCTTTTACAATACGATGAAAGAGCGTCAGTAATTCCATGCTATCATACATGGTGGAGGATATTTTGGTCCCTTTTCTTAACATTAATTAATCCCTCGGCTGAGTTGTCTGAAAACCAGATAATGTAACATTCCTTAAAATATCATGTAATTTATTAATTGATATTTCACCCAGTATACATAAAAATTGACTGCTACCATTACCGTTGTAAATAGTCTAGAACTTGCGTATAATGTACTTTTTTTTAACATATTTTTAAATTATATTCAAAGCTCTTTATTGTTTAATGACCGGCTGTATTCCATCTCTTGGTGATGGATTTTCTCGCCGTCTATATATGTAACTGGGCTGAAATCTAAATGTATGGAACCTGTTAGAAAACTAATGTATGAAACACATTTGAACTGATATATTCGTATGAAACCTTGTTGAAATGAAAGGTATAAATCTGTCGGAGCGACAGGGTAGTAATAAGTCATATTTAATTAGCAAATACAATGTATCCACTGCAATAGTGAGATATATAAAACACAAAACCCTAGCACCAACCCTGTTTGGAAAATGTGTACACAACCAACTGTCTCACACTATCTAAAGCCTGTCAGCAGATTTCAAACACTTCACTTTGTTTGACTTATCCTGCTGCTTGCTTTTAACAATGTCATTCCCTACCATTCTGATCTACTTCGTTCAATGTCTTTGGTACAAATGACAACTTTTGCGAAGTAGCTATTTATACCAGGAATGCGGACCTCGAAGAGAGCACCTAACAAAACTGCACAGGTAAAGCGTCTTATAACAATCAATGATACATTAAATTTATCTTAATGTTGTTTAAAGCGATAAGAAGACCACAATGGGTAAATTCCTAGAGAAATCGGAAATACATACATGTTGAAACATTATAACATTTATATGTAACATACTGACTGACTTTAAAAACGCAACACTCATTTGGTAGACTTTTTTTACCAAATCATGTTTGATCCTCATACAACTACTATTCATGCTCATCATACGTCTTACGAAAAATCAACATCTGTGGTTATTGAACATACCGGATTATTGAGATCTCTCACGAATTTCAGAAAGCGAGATTTCGAGCCAATAAAATATTTATTCATTTTTTTTTTCTTTGTGAAACAGTTCGTTCAATCCTTAGTTGAAGACCATTAAAGACCAGATCAACATGTAGTGACAATGCAACATCAATAAAATTTGATTACACAACGTCATTTGCGAGACAGATCTACGGTCGCAACGTCAACTGCTAACCAAATTGATGAATGAAATGTTGCACAGATTTATGCCATAAATGTTTCCCATTAACTGAACTGCCAAAGACTCGACTGCAGAAAAACAATTAGAGCCTTAAAGTTGCAACCGCATAATTGCCAAAACCCATTGTAATGGGCGGAACAACGACCAAAACAGAAGGTGCAATACAGAAATCAAAACGTGCCAAACATAATTGGTTGACCTTTCTGACAACTATTTTGCCGTTTGTTACAGGCATTCATTGCTTTTAACGGTGACATGTTCATTGGTAATTAAGGGTTTCAGTGTATACCACAATATTTGAACATTGAAAATGACGTAATCAATTCAACTTTCGAACTGCATTTTTTTAAACATTGAATTAATGAAAGTACTTTCTGTTCATAAGTTTGTTTACAAAAAATTGCAAATTTGAAAATGGGAATTAAAAAGAATAATCTAGTGTTGCGTTTCTAAGTACATCACGTACTCTACTAGGAAGGATTAATATGTATATTTATTATACAAAGCCATGAATAGAGAAGAATTCCAAATTGTATGTCGCAGGAGATTCAAATTCTAATTCCCGTAGTTAAAATAAATGAAAACTTTTATATTTATATTACTGAGATACACAATAAATATTTTTTATTGCAATTAACATGAAATTATACATGAAAAGTAATTACAATTTTTGTTGACAATCATAAGATCATGAGTTGGTTGATCGTTATGGAATAACTGTTTCACAGATGATATCGGATATGCTTTTACGTCGTAACTACAATACTCTTTCCTTTTTATGAATGTGACCTACCGAATTAGACTTTTTACCGGATTTGTAATAACAGGAGCAACACGACGAGTGCCAAATGTGGAGCAGGATCTGCTTACCCTTCCGGAGCACCTACGACCAATCTAAGTTTTTGGTGGGGTTCGTGTTGCTTAGTCTTTAGTTTTCTATGTTGTGTCTGTTATTTGTCTGTCTGTTTTTTTCATTTTTAGCTATTGCGTTGTCAGTTTATTTTCGATTAATGAGTGGTATCTTTCGACCCTTTTTATGACAAATCGTTCGGACACTTTCGAAAACATATGTTACGATTATGACATGTCCTAAGACCGTCATATAAGAAATTTCTTAGTCATAAGATACTTTCAAAATTTATTTAATGGTGAAAAACCAGGCCTGACTTTCTTCGTTCTAGAGAGGTGAATTCGACTCACGTCGCAAAATAGTACGTTTGATGTTTTGAATAAAAGTTAAAACATTGTTGTTACGTCTTTCTATTGTTTTACCCGTTCTTTATTTCAGTGATTGGACTATCATTTATTTGTAAGAAACCATTATGTAACCTTTAGCTGTCCAATATTTTTAAGAATAGCCCTCATCTTGTTTTTTAAATATTGGACAGCTTAAGGTAGCTTAATTGATTCTTACAGGTAAATGATAGTTCAATCACTGAAATATTTTTTTTTATTAATTACCCCAATTGTTTTCATCATGTAAACAAAAATACAACCATAGAACAAATGACTATAAAAAAAAACCATTTTATTACAGTCACCGTCCAATACAATAATCTTGTCACTCATCAAAACGGTTTCTTGAGGAAATAAATCACTTTCAAATTAATTTTTTACACTACCAATACTTATTATATCACAGCCATTTTCTCGTGTTTGTTGGGTTGTCTCTGTTAGCAATAATTCAATACGTTAATTATGCTTGTTGTAAGTCTTGTTTTTGTTTCTTTTATGAATGTTTTTTTTTCAAAAGATTTATCCTCATCCGTCTTTATGTTGTTAAACATGACCTCTGGTGTTGCTCGTATTCTTCCTAACATCACGTTTAACTACAATTAAAATGAAAAATGCAATAAAGTCAATATGCTCCTAAAATGTGATAGACCATACTGCAATACAAGGCCATGAACAATTTAAACCTTACCCTGATATTATTGCTTAAATGTGAATATAATGCAACACTTCACTTATGAACGACGATGAATATGGGAAGCAGAATAAAGGAACACATTACCGCCTTTTATCGGTCAAACAACCAATCGTGTGTCCCATTCTCACTTTGTTCGCAGTGATCGTTTTATAAAATTAAATAAAAACAAATCAAGACAAAATTACGTTTCGGAAACATTTAAAAAAAAACACAAGGGACTCAATACACAAATTAACGGAAAAGAGCGAAACGACCTTGCAGAAATAAAAAAAGAAAAGACAAGCGGGAAAAAGGGGAGGGGTATATATATTCAGGTGGTACCGTTTGGGTAATCCATAACAGTCTTTTCTTAGAAATCCCAACAAGAATATAAGTGATTGCATGTTGTTTATCTTCACTTGTTCATATTAATTATATATTTGACATAAAATCGATTGCGGTGCACTCGATATAATTCATCAAGAATCTGTCATATGCTATTCTTTTTTTTCTCATTCACCTAGTAAAAAATAAACCCGATAAGAAACAAGAAACTAAAGGAAAGGACTACATTTCAAAATATAATATAAATAAAACTTGCCATTATTAGCTGCTTTGACTATATCCTCTTTGTAGTTTGTAATCCACACTGAAATTATGCATCTGCATAGATTCTGAATACACATTTGATTTTACCCAAAGCTTGAAACAACACAATCACTTACGACATCACTTTCCTCGTTTTTTCGTTAAAATATAGTTTTATCACTTTATCCATTTTGAAACACAGCACGCATATAAAGGTATTCACGGAAACTTTCAGCGGAAAATAGGAAAATATGAGTAGTCTTAATCTTCACGTAGCAATACATGTTGTTTACCTTTAGCTGTACTTTCTTTTTATCTAATGTTTGCTTTGAGCTACTTTTGAAAAGGGGCAACAGGTAGGATATGTTTTAATGTAAAGAAAGTGTATTCACTTTACGAAAACAATCCATGCTTGCTTTTTTTTTTTGTTTTACCTTTTTCGACGTGTTAAACAATGTTTTAAGTGAGATATACAGTGGAGATCATTTCTAACCTCTCATTAAATCTGTCAGGAGAACTGTTCTAGAACAGTACGTAGAACTGTCAGCCTGACACCTGTTAGTCAGTTCTAGGTTAGAACTGTTCTAGCTAGAACTGATTTGGTCAGTTCTACCTAGAACTGATTTGGACAGTTCTACCTAGAACTGATCCTGACAGTTCTACCCTAGAACTGATCCTGACAGTTCTAGCTAGAACTGACCAGATATTTGGTCAGTTCTACTTCTAGAACAGTTCTACGGTTAGAACTGATTTCTAATTCTACGGCTAGAATTGATTTTTATAAATTCTACGGCCAGAATTGATTTATAAATTCTACGGCTAAAATTGATTTATAAATTCTACGGCTAAAATTGATTTATAAATTCTACGGCTTAAATTGATTTTTATAAATTTTACGGCCAGAATTGATTTATAAATTCTACGGCTAGAATTGATTTATAAATTCTACGGCTAAAATTGACTTATAAATTCTACGGCTAGAGTTTTAAGAACACTTTGCCTTAATATACAGGGTTGGGTAAAAAGGCGATTTAAATTATATAGAGTTTTGCTATTTTGCCGATTTTATTTCAGATTTATAATCGGAAAGACTTAGTTTTCGGTGGGGGGGGGGGGGGGGGCTATGTTTTTTTTTGGAAAAAAAAGTTTGTTCCCAGTTTTTGTTTTTGGTGAAAAAAATCATTTGTTTTGGACCCTGAGAAAAAAAAATGTTTTTTTCATCCTCAGCTGCCACTATATGTTATGCTAAAATTGAAAGAAAAAAATTGTTTTCGGTTTGTCGCTAAAAAAATAGATTGTTCTTCGCCGAAGTCGAAAAAAAAAAAGTTTGTACAGAAAAAAAACCATAGCCACCACCCCCCCCTCCCCCCCCCGAAAATCAAATGGTTGCTGCCTTAGAGAACATGTTTAACCTGTTAACCCCGCCATATTCTGCATGTATGTGCCTGTTCCAAGTCAGGAGCATGTAATTCAGTGATTTTCTTTTGTTGATGTGTTACATAAATTTTTGTTTTTCTCTCAATTTTTGTACATAAATTAGGCCGTTAGTATTAGGGGGGGGGGGGCATTATTATTTGAATTGTTTTACATTTGTTATTCCGGGAGTCAGGATGGCTCATTATCACATAACAAAATTATCGGACCTCAATAACCAATATAATATCTGTTAACGAGTAGTTGTCATACCTCGGACGACCTGTTTAACAAAAATCTTTTGACCGCATCAATCTAAACTGCCTTTATTTGCTTTTTCTGTCTGCAAATCTATATAGCTGCACAGTACTTCAGTTTTAATTTTAGGTCTAGAGGGACTGTAATATACAAGTAACAGCAATTTTGGAAAAAAATGTAATTGTTCACATCAATTTATAGTGCCAGCATGCAGGGGCAGCTAGATCCAGGCTGGGGTCCAACTATATGCTCCCATTCATATGCATTGATGTTAAAAAAAAAGTGGGGTTCCAACCCCTGGACCCCCTCCCCTTGATCCTCCAATGAGCATGTCCTTGTTTTATTCAAAATATTGAATCATAAACAAATATCAGTACTTTTTATACTTCAGACTGAGTCGTGTAATAAAATCTTTTGACTGCATCAACCAAAACTTACCATATTTGCTTTTTATTATGTAAATCTATATAGCTGCACAGCAATTCAGTTATAATTTTAGTTCGAGAGGGACTGTAGTATATAAATAACTGCAATATTGGAAATCAATGACCACAAAAAATGTTTCTCGCATTAATTGAGGGTGCCAGCATTTCCTATTTTTATTCAAAATATCGCATCAGAAACAAATATCAGTAGTTTTCATACCTCAGACTGACTCATGTTACAAAATTATTTGTCTGTATCAATCAAAACTGACCATATTTGACAGCATCAACCAAAACTGACCATATTTGACCACATCAACCAAAACTGACCATAGTTGCTCTTTTTTATACAACTCTTATAGTCGCATAGTAAATCTGTAATATTTTTATGTAAGGATGGAGTGTATAATCATTATAATACAAATGATTTATATTATAGGGTTATTGCATGAATATTGGGGAATATTGTTCCGAGTAGAATTTTATATTGCGCGTGCTTATATTTTTATATCAGGATGGATTGTTCAATATAAACATGATAAAGGAAAGCAACATTGGAAAACAAAATTATGCTCGCATCAGTTTAAAGTGCCAGCATGTCCTCTTTTTAATCAAAGTTTTGAATCGTAAACTAATTTCAGTAGTTTTGATATCTCAGACTGACTCATGGATATAACAAAATTATTTGTCTGCATCAACCAAAACCATGAAAACTGACTATATGTGACCGCATCAACCAAAACTGACCATATGTGACAGCATCAACCAAAACTGACCATGTTTACACTTTATAATGTAAATCTTAATATATATATATATATAGCCGCATAGTAAATCACTTATACATGTAGTTACACATCACGATGGATTGTATAATTCAAATGACAGCAATATTGTAACACATTGGCTAAAAAATTTTTTTTACATCAATTTAGAGTACCAGCAATTTTCTGTGTCATCTTTTTATTCAAAATATTGAATTGTAAACAAATTTCAGTAGTTTCGATATACATGTATCAGACTGAGTCGTTTTAACAAAATTATTTGACCATATCAACCAAAACTGAACTTATTTACACTTATCATGTAAATATATATGGTCTCATTGTAAACCAATAAAATTTCTATGTCAGGACGGATCGTATGATAAAAATGACACCAACTTTCGAACACAATACACCTATATTGCTAATCCTGGCTGACCCGGCCTCTGGAACTTTTGAAGCATACAACAAACACTTTTCCATTGTGGCGTCAGATATTTTGTTTTATGATGTCAAATTTTTACGGGAACCTGTGCGATATCCAGTAATGGCAGACAAATAGCGGTAAGGTGTATTTATACCATATCTAAAAATTTAGCGCACCCTTATTTTCTCTCTGTATCCATAATAATGAACCGTAACTAAAGTGACTTTTTAAGTCAGTTAGTTTGTGATGGTTTTTTTTTTAAACAAAACTATTTTACGGCATCATCCAACACTCACATGACTGATTCATATATTTTATTTTGAAATAAAAAGTACATGTATGGGAAGTTTTCTTCTTGGAATAGTATACTGTTAATATAATTTGAAGACAAATGGAAGAAGGCAAAGAAAACTGCATGATTTTGTTTGTAGCCGAACGTCCAGTGGCAAATGCTTCGATCATTCATGTTCAGATGAGTATATTTTTTCGAGTTTCAGACTCCCAGATATCATTTATAATCGTTATGGACAAGTCTGGCTAAATTGACGAGATGGTGCAAATGTATATAGTTTTTTTACGTTAACTTATATAATACAACACTTTCATTAATATCCCATAATTCATCCACTGTACAATTTTCGTATGAACATTTGTCAAAACAGAATCTTAAATGAATGTAAATCCAAAGCAAACAAGGTAAATTACGATTAAAATTCCATGAATTAAATGCAGATATATATATTTATGACATGTATGAAGAGACTGTTAAAAACGGGGAACGAAGAAACGTAAACAATGATGTTTCCTATGCAATCTTATAAAAATATTTCTCCGATGAGTTGGATAATCTCCTATTCACTTCGATATTTGTACATGTAACGTATGATCAGAAAGAAATATAGAAAATCTGCTATTATATAGCAAATTAATTGGAAGTGATTTATTTCGTCTAAATTCTAAAGTGCCCTTACTGCAGTGACGTCAGTTTAGAACTGTTCTACAGTCCTGACTGATTTAGTCAGTTCTGCTGACAGTTCTACGGTTAGAACTGATTTGGACAGTTCTACCTAGAACTGATTTAGACAGTTCTACCCTAGAACTGATCCTGACAGTTCTACCTAGAACTGATTTAGTCAGTTCTAACTAAAACTGATTCTGACAGTTCTACTTTAATAGAACAGTTCTAGGTAAAACTGTTCTAGGACAGGTTAGAACAGTTCGAACTATGCCAGTTCTCCTGACAGGTCTAATGAGAGGTTAGAAGTGATCTCCACTGTACGCCTGCGGCCTCAGACCTGTACAATATTTTTCAGAATGGACTGTTATCGGCTTATATCCCTTACTTATGGAATGGAAACCTAATGAGTCTGTCTGCTGTTACATAAATATAGCAATTACAATCGGAAGAGATTTAAACGGTTAAAAAATTTAAATTATATTTGTCATGGTGGGTGAAGTCAGCCAAAATGATTATGATAGCATGGTGCTCAATGATTCATCAAAAATTAGAATTATAATCATTGATGGATATTTATCAAATTTGAAAGCATACAGGGTCTCGTCTTTTTTATTATGATTATGTATAAAGATAATTGGTTCTTACGTTTGACGCTGGACATAATATTTAAAATTCACCCAAGCATCACCATTCATTTTTTTAATACAAACATTTTATTTGTATATCGCCATATTCTCTATTTAGTATCGAGTCGAAACATCGCAGTTGACAGATATTTCAAAGATTAATACTTCTCGTAAAGTGAACAAGTGTTTAACTTTCCAAAAAAATGTTGTCTTTCGGATAATTAGGACTGTAAAAACTCTTGGACTCTTTTATTTCTCGTACGTCTCCTCATTATTTGTCGAGACTTCGACTTTTGTTGAAAAATCGAGACATATCGATCTTACATTCCGTCGTCGTGCTCAGCGGCGGAGTCCACACATAATCACTCTGTGGTTAAAATTTTGAAATTTTAATAACTTTCTTAAACTGTCCTGGATTTCTACCAAACTTGAACAGAAGCTTGTTTATGATCGTAAGATAATATCCAGAAGTAAATTTTGTAAAAAAACATTTCTGTTTTTCCGTATTTTACTTATAAATGGTCTTCGCTTTACTACCAGTTAACATTACATTCACTCTGAGGTGAAAGTTTTTGAAATTCTAATATCTTACTTAATAGTTATCAAAGGTACCAGGGTTATAATTTTGTACGCCAGACGCGCGTTTCGTCTACACAAGTCTCAGCAGTGACGCTCATATCAAAACATTAACTATCCTGGATTTTTAGTACACCTTACCATCATTGTGTAAACCAAATATAGTAGACCTATTGCATACATATAAGAAAAACAGACCAAAACACATGAATTTAACTATAACCATTGAACCATGAAAATGAGGTCAAGGTCGGATGACACCTGCCATTTGGACATGAACACCTTACCGTGCTTCCATACACCGAATATACTAGACATATTGCTTATATTATATGAGATATGGACTTGACCACCAAAACTTAACCTTGTTCACAGATCCATGAAATGAAGTCGAGGTCAAGTGAAAACTGTCTGACAAGCATGATGACCTTGCAAGGTACGCACATACCAAATATAGTTATCCTATTACTTATAATAAGAGAGAATTTAACATTACAAAAAATCTTATCTTTTTATTCAAGTAGTCACTGAACTATGAAAATGAGGTCAAGGACATTGGACATGTGACTGACAGAAACTTCTTAATATGAGGCATCCACACTAGTAGCCAGATTTAAGTCTGAAACGGTCATTTTGGTCTGATCAAGTCTTAATCGATTTAATTTACCGCTAGAGAAAAACGTTAAGACCTGTTTAGACACTCAGACTCTGTTAAGATATATTGTGTTCAATCAGATCAGTTGTGTCAAGATAAACAAGACAGATTCATCTAGCATTCAAATAAGACTTGATTAGATCACGTACAGATCAAATAAGACCAAAGGTGACCACTTGTTTAGTTGCTGTAAGATCGTGTTCAGTTGTGTTAAGATTTTAAATATTTTGAATAAAACGGGCGACACTTTATCTGTTTTTATCAGGGGTTACTCCCCTTTTGTAAATATAATCTCTATATCTTGGATGATATTCTTTTGTGATCTTTTGATATGACTGTATATCTATTTCATTAAAAAAAAGTATAGATTGAAATGGGGCTCCAGTACATTTAAGTTGCTTGGAATTACGTTTTCAGTCGACCTAGATAAAATGATTAATTTAAATTATAGGCCAGTTTTAGATAATATAGACAACACTTTGAAAAAATGGTCAAAACAGTATCTCACCCCCTTTGGAAAGATTACCATTTTAAAAACTTTGGTCATAGCTAAATTAAATCATCTGTTTCTATCTATCCCTAGTCCAGATGAGAATATGTTACGTACTTTAACAAATAAAATGTATGCTTTTATCTGGGATAATAAACCAGATAAGGTCAAGCGAGATCTTTTATGTCAAGATTATTATAAGGGTGGTTTAAAAATGCTAAATTTAAAAGCTTTTATACAGGGACTAAAACTTACATGGGTAAGACGTCTGTATAATTCGAACTCAAAGTGGGTGAGATTAGTCTCTATTGTGGAGCAAATAAATTTTATTGAAATAAGTTATATTGGGCCTATTAAAAGGTCAACAAATAAATTTTGGCAAGAGGTTTTTGATGCTTGGAAAACCCTTAATCAAATTAGAAAACCAAGATGTATTGATGAAATTCTATCGTATTCTTTATGGGAGGTAGAAAATTTTAAAATTGGTGGTTCAAGAGTCTACTATAAAAACTGGGCAAATGCGGGAATTTGGACAGTACAAGATTTGTTAGATGACCAGGGCAAAGTTATGTCATTTCAAAATTTCCAACAATTATATCAATTTAGGCCAAATATTTTACATTATTATGGTATAGCGCACTCGCTTAATGAGTGGTTAAACACGATTAATATTGAAATAAATGAGAAAAAAATTCATGCAATACTACCTTTTAACATAAGTATCTTTTTTGAATCAAAAAAAGGTTCAAGGGAAATGTACAAAGTATTGAATGAAAAATATGTTACATTTGCTGCAAAGGAAAAATGGGAGAACCATCTTAATATGACTGGTATTAACTGGAAAAAAATACACACTTCGTGTACAAAATATAGTAAAAGCACTAAGCTTTGCTGGTTCCAATATAGAACTATCCATAGAATTTTGGGAACTAATTCACTACTTTACAAGATGAAAATAAATAGCAGTAACATATGTACATTTTGTAAAGAAGGACCAGAGACCATAGAACATTTATTTTGGAGCTGTCCGATGGTTGCCAGTCTCTGGCATGCACTTAACATCTGGATTTTTGAAATGACAAGTATTGAACTGCCTTTGAATATTATGATTATTTTATTTGGTATCTACGAAAATGTTAAATTGAATTTTGTTAAAAATAAGATTATTCTACTTTCAAAATACTACATTTACAGAACAAAACTACAAGAAGTTTTGCCAAACCTAAATGCTTTAAAAAACTATTTAAAGGAACACTTGAACTTAGAAAAATACATTTCATTTAAAAACCTCTCTGTAGAGGAATATAACAAATACTGGAGTCCCTGGGCCCCTATCATAGAATAAATAATAAATGTTAAAATTTGATTGAAACACCACAAACGGATTATTTAAGCAGTCAACCGAAACGGATGATCATAAACTACCTAAATAATTACCCATTCGTGTCACTGGACGTATAATGAATGGTGTTCCATGTTTTATCTTTTATATAAGATGTATACGGTTAAACCGGGTTAAATTATTACATTTACAATAAAACATTATTTTATTTTTTTAAATAAATGCAACAATTATATTAGCATATTTTAATATTTAATTGACAGTTTATATTGACCATTATATACATATAAAGACCGATGTCGATAACTCTTTTGAATTTTTTTTTTCGCCATTTTTTTTAGCACGAACTAAATACAAGAGTAAATCATAATCATAGAAATATATTAAACAACGTTAGTCAAGACACGATTGATAAAATCTAATGTACGGTTTATATTTCTGTTTCGTATCAGATTTTTGGAAACACCAGTGTTACTACTCATTTTGAAAAAAACAGTAAGACGCTTACTTGCTATTTCGGAATTGATAAAAAAAGCTATAAAATAACGTAGCGAAATGACCGTATTTAAATATTATACTTTTTTTTTTCATTTTTAATTGTTTTTACACTAGTCATTTTAGGGACCGTTATAGCTTGCTGTTCGATGAGGGCCAAAGCTCCGTGTTGAGGTCGTACTTTTGACCTCTTATTAAATTATACCATGTGACTTGAATGATGGAGAGTTGTTTCATTGTAACACATACCACATCTTCTTATCTATATTCATTGGGAGTAGTTTACAACATTTTCATTTAGATAAAAAAAAATATATAAAAATTCAGTAAATCAAATGGATTTGTACCATATTGTTACATTCAAAAGTCTTTAATTTTGATTGATAGTATACATTATATGTATTGCATTGCTCCATAAATAATGTCCAGTGTCAAATATTACACATCGATGGCCACTTACATTAGTTACTTTATATATAGAAATTCATTTCCTTGGATGGTAGTACACACTAGCATTTTGTCCTTTAAAGTTAGTCTGTCTGTTTAATAATACACAGTTTAAGGAGAATTCTTCGTCATTTGCAAACAGATAAAAAAAAAAGTTAAAAAAAATGCGTACGATTGCATTCAGGCATGGAGGAATATTTTTTATTTTATTTCAGATTATTTAGTACAGATATAAAAATATCCTTAACCTTTTACAATCTACAAATATAATTTGATAATGTTTTTTATGCACATGGTAGATGAAACCTACATATGGTCTAACTTTTTCAGAGGTCTGTGAAATATTGAAAATAGGACGTTCCGGAAATCAAAGTCGCTATATAAAATCAGAGCCATTATATGTCTCTGATAAAATGCTTGTAAAATTCCGTTACATGTTGTACGCTCATATTTAAATACCTTTATGTTTAATAAGAAAGTGAAAAAAAAAGTTAGTGAAATCAGAGACATATTGAAATTCACCCAAAAAAGAGTAAACGAATAGAGGCTATCTAAGTTATTTTTCAAATATCGAATAAACAAATAAATCTCTAATTTATCCGGCCACGCTTGCAATTTGTTTTTTACTGACAGGTGTCTGTTGGTATTCTATTGGACATCAGTATCAATGTAGGCGTAACAACCTATCATATTTATCCAATCAGCTGTCTTGTATAAAGTAAAATGTATTCGATGACATACGGTCATAGTTTTTTTAAGCTGATTGCAATACAAATTATTCATACACTCTAAAACAAACAATATCTTGCCCAAAAATGACTTACAAGACACTATATTATACTTTTAAAAATAACTAAATTAAATTACAAATTAAGACAGCGTAAAAATAAAATAATAACAATAATAACAATTACAGTACTATTTAATGGTAGAGCGCTGATTTAACGGAGACTATTATGCTATTAGAATGATAGTCCCAGCAAGTTAACAAATTGATCATCAAAAGGACGGTTGTGCTATTGTGAGCCAGGGACTTGCCGGTACGTCTAAAAACCACCTAGGCCGATTTGGTACACTAAGCTCTCGAACCAGCACTAAGACATTGATTGAACACTATAGCGAACTTTCTAGACTAATGAAAAGTCCATGTGTGGACTTGTCAGATAAAAATAGAAAACGCTTATATTTAAGTCATGTTATATTAAACAGTCATGAAAAGAAATATTACTATACATTGTACGGACTAATTCACTTGCTTTGATACAGCGATTATGAAAACACGATACATTTTTATCAAGTTTTTATTTTATTTACTTGTGCTCTCTATTGTGGGACCTCGTGTCATCATGAATGATACATTTTATTGTGTATTGAAATTGATTAAGGAATAACGCAAAATTGCAGAAAAGCCAATTAGAATAACGTATTATAATGAAACACACATCTAATGTTATTATGACATCGTACATGATACATCTAATAGTTGCCACTGGACATTAAACAGCTAACTATAAATTCATCCGTCATGATCTTAGTTTTGTTATAATGTGAAAATCCAAGAACATGATGATATAATAATTATTGCAGATTTCACTATATTTACTAAGCTTCGAGTTGATTGGACTTCAACTTCATCAAAAACTACCTCGACCAAAAACCTTAGCCTTAATCGACAGACGGACGGACGGACGAACGGACAGACGGTACGACGAACGAACGAACAAACGAACGCACGGATGCACAGACTAGAAAACATAATGCCCATAAGAGGGGCATAAATATTTATTGTTGAAAGTGACAGTGGTGATTTGGCAAAAATGAAAATAGGGTAGAGATTAGAGGGAGTCATAACCTTTTTCGGGACGTCGGGATCAGGTGTTTTTAAGCTCGAGATTTAGGGATGGATCCTTACTGGATCCGGGAATATATTTTTCGATTTCGGGATATAAATTTCTTTAAATTCTGCATTTCGGGACTTCATGGTTTTAATTTCGGGATCAGGACCCCTCCGACTACCCCTCCAATTAGCCTTAGTCGGTCTTAGTCATTTATACAAGATTCACATCCTACCATTGGCTTGTTTATAAGGCCCTCAAAAGAAAAAGCACTGATGGATTGTCATAGAAGCATATTTTATTAGACTAATAATGGTCTATATATAAGCAGTTACATTTATTTCATGTTTGAAGCGGTGCAAATTTTTAATTTAATTTGACTTTTACCAAAAGATGCATTGTAGCAAAGGAGAAAAATAATTATGGTCTGAAGCCAGAAACACGAAAATAATTGAATTTAACAGAAAGGAAACAAATATCGGACTTTGGAAAAAGGGAGAGGGCTTTTGATACCTTTTATGAAATTCTCCATACATTAAATCTTTTACAAAAACTCAACCTACAACAGTTCACAAGTTGTATATGCCCGGGATACGCGGGTGTGTTCTAGTATTTATAAATTTACTGTTTACAAATTTTTGAATTTGTTGAAATACTAAGGCTTTTCTACCTCAGGCATAAATTACCTTAGTTGTATTTGGCAAAACTTTTAGGAATTTTGGTCCTCAATGCTCTTCAACTTCGTACTTTATTTGGCCTTTTTAACTTTTTGGGATTCGAGTGTCACTCGTGAGTCTTTTGTAGACGAAACGCGCGTCTAGCGTATATACAAAATTTAGTCCTGTTATCTATGATGAGTTTATTTGCTATAAGACGTCTATAACTATGTTCGACCTTGTCGTCTTATTTTTAAAATTACGTCATTGATAAGCTGATCACTACAACGTTTAAACGAAATATTCGTTCCCGTGAAAACTAAGATTTGTTTAACTTTCAAATTTCATCGTGATCTCTTCTCAGGATATAACGGCTATCTGTATGTTGGTTTTACAGCTAATTTCCCAATGCATGTAAAGCGAACTTTGGTTAGCTTGATTGCTTAGTTTGTATATTTTACAATTGTAATTGGGATAATGTCCAATCGAATTTAAATATAATATATACAGATTAATGCCTCTACATTGTTTGAAGATGTCAATGTTATTTACAAAGCTTGAATTAATGTTTATACCAACAGAGCAAGCAAGCCTACCAAAACTTTACTCTACAAGCATTAGGAAATAAGCTGTTAAGTCGACAAGATAACAGGTTAATGTATTCAAGTGAATTTAAGATGTGTTGCAATTCTAAAGTACAATGGTTAAATCAATCTTATCTTTGATGTGCCACATGGGCATCCCTATAAAAAAAGACAGTCCATGCGTGGCCCATTACATTAGATATTATGCATGTCAGTAGATATTTTCTTTGTGAAGCTAGCACTAATAACCTATATTATTTACGTGTCTGGAATATTTTGAAAAGTGTAACTAAACTCTTGAACAGACCATTTATAAACGTCGTTTGTGTGAATTCGGGATATACACGTAGGCACTCTAGTCTTCACTTTTCGGCATTCGAGATTTTTTTTTTTATTTCTAACCTAACAAATGGGGATATACACGACTTCCCAAATTTAATCTAATATTCACCTAATATATGCTCAAAGTCAACTTATTTTAAAGAAGTTTTGAAAATAAAATGGTTAAATGCATTTTTTTACATAAAGCACAAATAAAATTTTATGTTTCATTATCATTTCAAAATATCTTAAATACCCCAGTCCAGAGATACCGTGTATATTCGGCTGAATATACATGTACCATATCGAGAATTTTATATTCATACTTGTTACGTAACGAGATATGTGCCCAGGTAAAAAGATCCAGCAGGTGGTGTATATTCTAAAGTGTTTATCGTCTTCTATTATACATGCTGACGATGACATTTAGCTTGAGGGCCATTTTGTTTTCGCAAAGAAAAACAAGAATTAAATAATTTTATGTATATAATATTCTATTGAAAAATCATTTTTAAAGGTTAACAGATAAGCATAACGTCTTCGCAATTTCTTGTTAAGAGCCATGGACACAGATGTCAGAATGAATAAGAAAACACTAAATTCTTAAACAATATATTGTAAAATGGACACCAAACACATTTTGATAGAATAGTGTACTGTTAGATTTTCTTGTGTACTTTCTATGTTTTGGAAACTTCAACATCCCATCAACAATACTCAAATCAAAGACCTAAGTTTTATAAAGTAAATATATATATTTTTTTAAATATAATTTGCAAGGCTGCATGCACATTGCATCTGTCGCTTTCATATATTTCTTTTCCACCATTCATAAGTTTAATGTTTACTTTGACTTAATTCTATACATGTATAATGTGTGTTCAGAGATCGATTTATAAACTTTATGCTTCAAATAATAAACCCACCGACAGACAAAAAACAAGTGATTTGGTGACCATTTAGACTTCGTTCAGATAACACACGTCTTCAAAATGAATAGTTTAAAATAAAAATGTTGGGGAGTTAAAAATTGAAAAGTGAAACGATAAAATGTATATACAAACCTATTCTATTACTTTCCTCTGAGCAAAATATATATTAAAACTGTAGGAGATCATAGTGGGTTTAACGACAACAAGACAGCAACCAAACAACAAAAAACACATAAGGACAGCTAGTTGGCAACGATCATAAACAAGCTTCTGTTCAAGTTTGGTAGAAATCCAGGACAGTTTAAGAAAGTTATTAAAATTTCAAAACTTTAACCATAAAGGGAATATGTGTGGACGCCGCCACAGAGCACGACTACGGAATGTAAGATCGCTATGTCTCGCTTTTTCCACAAAAGTCGAACGCTCGACAAATAATAAGGAGACGTACGAGAAATAAAAGAGTCCAAGAGATTTTACAGTCCTAATTATCCGAAAGACAACAATTTTGGAAAGTTAAACACCTGTTTACTTTACGAGAAGTATTAATCTTTGAAATATATATCAACTGCGATGTTTCGCCTCGATACTTTTAATAGAGAATATGGCGATATACAAATAAAATTGTTTATATTAAGAAATGAATGGATACGGAGATGAACGTAATTTTTAATGATGCTTGGGTGAATTTTAAATACTATGTCCAGCGTCAAACGTAAGAACCAATTATCTTTATACATAATCATAATGAAGAAGACGAGACCTTGTATGCTTTCAAATTTGATAGATATCCACCAATGATTATAATTCTAATTTTTGATGAATCATTGAGCACCAGAAGGTGTGGACAGAAGCTTGTTTATGATCGTAAGATAGTATCCAGAAGTAAATTTTGTAAAAAACATTCCTGTTTTCCGTATTTTACTTATAAATAGTCTTCGTTTTTTTACCAGTTAACATTACATTCACTCTGTAGTTAAAGTTTTTGAAATTTTGATAACCTCTCTTAAACTATCCTGGATTTGTACCAAACTTGGACAGAAAATTGTTGATGATTTAAAACTAGTTCAAGGTACGATAAGGCCCGTTTTTGGCCCCCATTTTTCCCTCATTTTTCAAGTTTGTATTCGAAAGCTACTTAATTATCACCATAAAATAGTTCCTAATGTTTTAAGTTTGTTTGGATGAACTTCAAAACCACTAATTTCAAATAGGTGAGATTAGGGGGTTAAAAGGTAATAAAAACTACAAAATAATGAACAAAAGTGCACACGCTGAATTGTCTCGCCTTCTTTGCTAATCATTGATATCATGTTGATAGTCCTAAATATAAAGCTTTATTACAACTGTCACATAAACTTAACATTAACCAAAAACACTAAAAATTGACCAATGAACAATAAAAATGATGTCAACGTCAGATGAACCATACCAGGCAGGTATGTACAGCTAACAATGCTTCCATACAACAAATATAGTTGACCTATTGCTTATAGTTTAAGAAAAACATACAAAAACACCAAAATTTAACACTGAGCAATGAATCGTGAAAATGAGGTCAAGGCCAAATATAAGCTGTGCGAGTGACATACATTTATAGATCATAAGATATTTTCATACACCAAATACAGTTGACTTATTGGATATAGTATAAGCATAAAAAGACCAAAACACCAAAACTTGACTTTGACCACTGAACCATGAAAATTAGGTCAAGGTCAGATGACACCTGCCAGCTAGACATGTACACCTTACAATCATTGTATTAACCAAATTTAGTAGACCTATTGCATACATATAAGGAAAACAGACCAAAACACAAAAATTTAACTATAACCACTGAACCATTAAAATGAGGTCAAGGTCGGATGACACCTGCCAGTTGGACATGTACACCTAACCGTGCTTCCATATACCGAATATACTAGACATATTGCTTATAGGATCTGAGATATAGACTTGACCACCAAAACTCAACCTTGTTCACAGATCCATGAAATGAAGTCGAGGTCAAGTGAAAACTGTCTGACAGACATGATGACCTTGCAAGGTACGCACATACCAAATATAGTTATCCTATTACATATAATAAGAGGGAATTTAACATTACAAAAAATCTTAATTTTTTTTCAAGTAGTCATTGAACGATGAAAATGAGGTCAAGGACATTGGACATGAAACTGACAGAAACTTCTTAACACGAGGCATCCATATACAAAGTATGAAGCATCTAGGCTTCCACCTCCTAAAATATAAAGCTTTTAAGAGGTTAGCTTACGCCGCCGCCTCCGCCGCCTGATCACTATCCCTATGTCGAGCTCTCTGCGAAAAAAGTCGCAGGCTCGAAAAAAATTACGATTTTTGGCCATTGTTTCGTAAAATTTAATAGCGTGCGCATACGTGACCCAGAAAAAATTATGGCGTTTTAGACAGCAAAATCAATTCTCATGACCTTGGAATAAAAATATCCATGGTCACGCTGGCCCAGGCACGACAAAACTATAAGTTGTTATACGGAACACCTGCAAAATGAATAAGAATTACAATATTCGAATCATAACAGAAAGTTTACCCCTGCGGCCTCAGACCTGTCCAATATTTTTTCAGAATGGACTGTTCATGCTGTTATCGGCTTCTATCCCTTCCGGAATGGAAACCCCCTCACCTCACCCATTTGTTAAAATTAATCGTTTTGAAATTCATCCAAACAAACTTCAAACCTTAAGGAAAAGTTTAACATAATAAGTAGCTTTCCAAAACAGAAAAAATGAGAAAAAATAGAGGGCCAAAATCAGGCCTTATCGTACTTTGTCCTTTTGTTAAAATATATTTCCCGTTTTTCTGTAAGTACTTATATATGGACTCATTTTCTTCCATTTAAAATTACATACAGTCTAGAGTTAAAGTTCTTAAACATTTATCAAATTCATAAAGTAGGCGAGACACTGGTTTCCGAGGAACCCTTACGTTTTTTGTATATATTGGACATTACATAGCTGTTTCTTTTTCAATATTTTGACTTTTTTTCTGGTGCATGATACAAGTAAAACGTCAAGTAAGGCAGGTAATGTATAAACAAAGGTCTTTCTTCCTGAAAATTTCTCAAACATATCAAAATAATGTTCCAGTCATTATTTTACTTGTCAATATTAACTTACCACATGACATTATTTTTCTGTCTAGTGGAATTTTCTTCTGGCACATATTCACAGCGAACAAACATGGAGTAGAATAAACAGCCCCTGTGTTGTCACATACCATACCACCTATGGTTTTACATCTATCAGAGGCAACGCTTGTACAAACACATTCAAAGCCATCGAACTCTTCAAATTCAGAACATTTGGTGTTAAAAGGATCTGAAATTAGATATCTTCTATAAAAAGTAATGATTTTGAGAAATTAGGTTTTTGTACATCTTAGAAAAAACAGTGAGTTAAAATTAAAGAAATGGAATTGTCTTCAAATCCATAAGCAAAAAACTACGTAAAATGTACTGTTTTAACACCACAGTTACTTTAGTAGAAAGCCAGTACATAAAAACTAAAGTTAGTAATTTTATTATTTTATTTCAAAAATACATTGTTCTTTTTTATAAAATAACAACCACAAATGCTTTGCAGTATTTTAAATATATAGATTTATGTACTTCAGAGAGAATAGTTGCTACACTTCTTGTGTCTTTCCATACATTTTTTTAAATGAGAGACAGTTGGCTCAAGCCATACAAATATAATAAATCTATGTGTATTTAAGAACACTTGCAAGGAAAAGATGTTTCAAACGTTTTGCCTATTGCTAGATTACTGTCTCAATGACGTTAATCCAAAATCTATTCATGCATATACTATTTAAATGTTTAAACAATTTTAATGTTTTCATAAACACTTAAGGTTATTGTGTTCATTATGATGCTTTTTCTTTATAAATAAAACAAACAAACATATCCCTGTTAGTGAACTATTGAAAAACAACGTACATGTAATGACATATAATTGTCTCCAAACTGAGCGTGAATGGATGTGTCCGCATATATATATATATATCTATTATTCATGCATGACTTTACTAGTGGATAGTTTTAGGTTGCTCTTTTGTGTACCGTACTCAAGTCAATGTGTCTGAACAGTGTGATTGGACAACAGTATCAACTTACATACTTTACTAATTTGAGGTATGAATCAGTTGAAGAAAAATATGAAATCATTTTATATACAAATGAAATGATTTTTTGGGGATTCTTTTAAATGTTGTTGCCACTGCATAATAAAAGACATAAAAGCACTAGTGGCCTTACGGTTTTGAAGATATAAAACAAAGTAAAAGTGATACATTTTGTACCTATATGAATTCATTTCTGAATATCATAATGAAAGTACTGCAGTTAACTGTGCATGTAGTAAGAGTTTAAAGCAGTGTTAGAAAGTGGTGAAAATTCCAAAAAGGCTATCATTATCCATGGGCCTGGAAATACTAGCATGCCGCCTTAATTGGGATATATATGTTTACACTTAATCAATAAAGGTATTTTTTTTTACAAATTTGTACTTGTTTGGCTTTATAACTTTTTTTATCTGAGCGTCACTTATGAGTCTTATGTAGACGAAACGCGCGTCTGTCGTATTAAATTATGATCCTGGTACCTTTGATAACTTTTTATACCTATTCAATTTGTAAGTTTATCAATAATAAATTGATAAAGGGCAACTGGAATAAAAACAGCCCTTAAGTTCCACCCCTTGGGTGAAACTTGCTGATTCGGCAAATTTTGCCTGATCTGTGGGTAATAATGTAAAGTTTCCTAGAAAGTAGAACTTCATAATGTTTGTGTACATGTAACTTGCAATACATTTTGAATTATAAATGTTTGTTTCAACTTTTTGCGTTGGCTGGCACATGTGCAACAACTGGAATTCGAAACGCGACATATTTTAGTTGGTTGTACGTCAGATAAATTTCAACCAAATAAACAAAGTGCATATTTTTTTTATTTTTTTCCACACAAGTACAGCTATACTAGTTTTCTTAAGCTAAAATAGAGATAGCATTAGGAATTACTTTACATTGACAAGGTATTTCGTTTTGGACAAAGAATGTGATTATTATTGTATATCAACAAGACTCAATATTTTGCAAATGCGCCGAATTGTATTGATTTTCTGACCATGTTGAGCACAATGATGTTAATTTGATTATGTATGGGGACATAATTTAACTTAATACATACATGAGAAATAGACAGCCAGTCAACTGACAGATATTTTCTAGTACATGTATTGGCAAAGCCTGCATTCCCACTGAACAATAAAAACAAAAGGATAAATATTTTTAACGAGTTCAGCTGGCCTTGCTATCTTGGATGTCAGGTAATGTTTTACATTTAGATTTTTTTAAAAGATTCACTGGAAAATCAGGTTGTGGTAGATTAAACGTTTTGGTGCTGTAGAAAAGGAGGTAGAAGTCTAGTACACACCAAACATTTACGTTCTGGTACTATAGGTTGCACTTTGTAAATACAGCTGTTTCTCAAACCACGCCTCTTTTGGGGAGATCTTGAATATTCATAGAAAATTAATTTTGTTTACATACTGGTTCCCAGTTATGCTTTCTGTGTTCCACCTCACAGAGACATAACTGGGAAATGTTACCAGTACTTATGTATGTGCATATTGGTTACATTGAAATCTGTGGTAACCTTTCATTCGAAGTAGGGGTAGTTAAGAAAATTAGTGTTAGTTTAAACTCTGAGAAGTTCAGGGCATATACACGTTGAAAATATGCCGCACAGCCCTATATTTTGACTTTTGAAAAAAATTGTGGTGCATATGAACTTTCAATTCTAGGATAAGATTTTTTTTCAAAAATTCACAGTAAAACTCGTACAGTTTTAGCCGTAAAAGGGGTTCTCATATTGTCAATATTTACAGAAATGCAACCTATAGCATTTTCTGGTGATGAAATTCTATTCATATAAATAGCGTTTTAGAGTAAATTGTCTAGAAAGTTCACAATATCACCATCGTTCAAAACATAAAATGGAGCGTCTCTGTCCTTATTACACAATGTTTCGTAACTATGACTTGTTAAAGAGTTTTATTATGTTGGGACTTATTTTTCTAAAAATTACTTATTTAATGCCAATAAGAAGCATCTTGCAGAAAAGGCTAATAGAATGAAGTTATCATAAAAGGAAGAAAGTATGGCTTATCAAAAAGCTGTCAATTAACATTATTGGATGAATTGGTTAAACCTGTTTTACTTTACGACTATGAAATTTGGGGATTTGGAAATAATGAAATATTAAAATAGTCTATTTGAAATTTTGTAAACTTCTTCTCCCTCTAAAATCTCCGACCCCGAATTGGGTTACTAGTATATACTGAGAATAAGAACGTTATCCTATTAGTTTAAATATCAAAGTTCGCATGATCTCATAAGTGGAAAAGTTGATTTTTAGAAACCCAGTAAACTATCAGTAATAACATCAAAATAATGTAAAGTTTATCTCGGAATAAATGTTAAATTTTATTGAATGAAATGTATAGAATCTTTTCTTAATGAAACTGGTTTATCTTTTGTTAGTTAATTCAAACTTGTGTAAATTTAATTTGGTTAAAACTGTTATAAGAATATCTCGCCTAGATAAATTCAGCTGATCTGTATCAAATCAATCTTCATGCCTTATATATCATGTACTGTATAACGTCGCTAGATTAAAACGATGAGGAAAGGTAACAACAGGCCACCGAATGCTTTATTTTTGTGAAGACAAGGTGGGCAGGTGGTCCAGCGTGTCGGATACACTGACAGGCGACTTGCGATATTGCGGGACGTTTGCACTTTTTATTTTGGACACTTGCGCTTCAAATCATAGGACATTTGCGCTTTTTACATAGGACATTTGCGCTTTTACAATATTTGGTTTTTATGACTATCCTGACCGACAGGTTTTAAAAGTTTTAAAATCGTTTTATAGCACATTTCATAGCATATTGATATTTGTTTTAAAGTTTATATACAGCTAAAAGTTAACATTATAAAGTCATGAAAACATGTGTAGTCATCACAGTCAAGTCAGTTTAGCTTGATAACGAAAGCCCAAGGAGTGAACAAATTTAGCTTTTGTTATCTGTTCTAACTGGTTTTTCGCCAACATTTCAAATCAATAATCAAGATTCTTTTTATCAATTCTAGACCGGGGTGCCTGTTCATCTATTTAACGAATCTTAATGTAATTCACCGACTATTGTTCAATGATACTCTTCAAAAAGGTAAAAAAAAAAATATATATATAGCAGGATGAGTCGAGTATATATAGTACTGTTAATGATAGTCGACATGGAAGGATTCTGGACCATTTGTCGTCCTAATCACACATATAAATTAAATTTATTAACATAATGGTTACTTCTCATCAAAATTACAGGTAGACGAATATAGGTAAAGCATAAATGTCCTGTCAAATTAATACAGGTGGATCAAAATTTAACGCGCAAATGTCCTATCGTTTTACAGGTAAAAAAGCGCGAACGTCCTGTGCCCTGCTCTTTCAGTAGCATGAGTTCGAATCCGGGCGAGGGAAGAACAAAAATTTTGCGGAAGTAAATTTACAGATCTTACATTGTTGGGCTGATGTTTAAACACATACTGTATATAGAATGTATTGTCAGCCTTGTATCACCATTACTGCAAGTATAATCCGATGGATAAATCTGTTGTAGAGTTGTTACTGGTTCAGAAGTACTTATAAATATAATTATTACTGTGACTGTATCTTTTTTAATTTGTATGATCCTTCACAATAGATAATCCAGCTGATCTGTAACAATTCCATCTTCATGATTTGAAATATGACCTTGACCTCTGACCTTGAACTTATTTTCTTATTTTTGGATCAGGGACCTCAAATCAAAACATCATAGGTCTCTATCACTTATGGTTTACAAGATAGAAATGCATATCACTTATATCAAATTCATCCGGGGAAATAACTATCATATGGAGTGCTCATTTCGCTTCGGTCAGAATTAGACAAATCATGCGAAGGACATAACGAGCAATTTCATGAAATAAATTTGTCTTTTTCTTTTGCGGTTACGGAGGAGATGCAGTCACAAATAAAACAGTGTTTAGGGAGATAACTCCTACGAAGAAAAGTATTTGGTTACGCAGGTTAAATTTCAAAGGCGCATAAACCTTTCGATATCATATTCCAAATATCTAAGCGATATATTGCGGAACATATTTTTTGCAAGAACAAAATTAGGGGAAATAAAATTTAAAAACCAATTGTTCAGAGAAAAATTGAAGGTCTTTCCAACCGGAAATATCAATTTTGATATAGAACTATGAAAATTCAGTTTGAAATATCATATCCAGCGTCAAATGATTGCTTATTGTACACTGATTCCTTAAATGTATGGTTTCTATACTTTTTTTGTCTAAATAAGGGAGATCAATTATTACTTCCGGTTTGAAATATGTCACGGTTTTATACGATAGTTTACTTAATACTGAATCCAACAATATATTGTTAAATGTACTTTTACATTAAATTAGTACAAAAAAAGCTACTTCCGGTTGGTTTTTCCATGGTCAAGTGTCTTGCAACGTAATGCAAAAGGTCCCATGGTTTCATCATGTATACATATGAGTTAAAAGCAAAGGTCAAAATCTAGAACGCCAATTCAACCCATGATCTCCATTTAAAAGTTTGGGTTGAAAATTGATTCGAACAAAAACAAATTTCTTAAAATAGCGGAAACAATGCAATCACATTCAAATTTCTTTTTTTTTGAATTTGAATGAATAAATCTTACATAAAATAGTCAATATATCTTAAAAACCACATATCTAGAACTAGAGCGATTGTGGGTGCGATATATGTACGCGCATTTATTAATAATTATCCCTAATTAGGATTGGTTAAATTTGCCCTCAAGTATGTAGAATTTATCTATCTATCAAAAAAAAAAAGAAAAAGAGTAAGGTTTTATCCTGTACATTACTGCAGACAAAATTTCACATAACATTTCATTGGATATTGGATATTTTGTGAAAATAACATTTACGAAATAATGATGCTTTGAAACACCCAAGGTATATGTTTCTAACTCGGATATTTTAATGCAATAAATGCAGAATGAATTCCATACAACTGTCAAATTCGAAAGAATGTTTTCGACCCTTTTAGTATGCAACCGGATGTGACGTACATATGGGTTTTTTTTTTTTTTAAATATAATTTTTATCATGTTCATATTCACTGGGGGAAAGCTGATGACCGTTACTGCATTCACGGTCATCCGAAGATGTCGGATAAAAAATTAGGTCAGTTTCTGTATTGCCTGTTAAAATGTAAAATCATTTTCTTTATAAAGCATACATTGATGTGATTTAAATTTAGAAAAGATTCACATGGAAATCACTAATTACTACCGAGAAATGTGCATGAAACGGGAAATTTGATTTGAAAAAATCGCTAAGATGACCGTAAATCATCATCAAAATATTTTCAAGATGACCGTAACATATAACAAAGATGACCGTGAATGGTAAACACATGACCGTAACTTGTAAAGGATGACCGTAATTTGTAAAGGATTGACTGTAATTTATAAATAATGACCGTAACTTTTAAAGGATGACCGTCAATTTTAAGAAAAATCCGTATTTGTTAGCAAAGCTTTTTGTTGAGTTTGTCTCAATAGTCTAAATAACTATTTGCCGTATTTTGGGTTCCTGACAATGATAGTAAATTGCACATTTCTCGTAAACAATGAAATATGTATTAAAACGACGTTGAATACAAATTGACAGCGATACGACGAAAAGTTTTAGAAACAAGGATGTATCACTAGTACACGGATGCCTCATCTACACTATCATTTTCTATGTTCAGTGGACCGTGACAATGGGATAAAACTGTAATTTGGCATTATAATTAGAAAAACTATACCATAGAGAAAATGTGTACTAAGTTTCAATTTGATTGGATTTCACCGTTATCAAAAACTTCCTCGACCAAAGACTTTAACCTGAAGATGGACAGACGGACAAATGAACAGACGAACGGACGAACGGACAAATAGACAAGAAAACATAATGCCCATAAATGGAGCATAAAAAACATTCATTAAAACATGAATATCCGGTAATCGAGCCAATGTGTATGGTTCAAGAGGAGGGATATTAAAAAGGTACTAGAACACACCCGCGAAATCGCGGGCATATACAGCTTGTAGAATGGTTGTAGGATGATTTTTTGTAAAAGATATTATGTATGGAGAATTTGATAAAAGGTATCAAAAACCCTCTCCCTTTTTCCAAAGTCCGATATTTGTTTCCTTTCTGTTAAATTCAATTATTTTCGTGTGTTTGGCCTCAGACCACAATTATTCTTCTCCTTTGCTACAATGCTTCTTTTGGTAAAAGTCAAATCAAATTAACAATTTGCACCGTTTCAAACATGAAATAAATGTAACTGCTTATATTTAAACCATTATTAGTCTAATAAAATATGTTTCTAGGACAATCCATCAGTGTTTTCTTTTTCTTTTGAAAGCCTTATTAACATGCCAATGGTAGGATATGAATCATGTATACATTTGAGGGGTGGTCGGACGGGTCCTGATCCCGAAATCCCGGGCTTAAAATCATGAAATCCTGGGATGCAGAATTTAAAGAAATGCATATCTTGAAATCCCGAAATCGAAAAATATATTCCCGGATCCCGTAAGGATCAATTTCCAAACACCCGATCCCGACGCCCCGAAAAAGGTCCTGCCTACTTCTAATCTCTACCTTACTTCCATTTTTGCCAAATCACTATTTTCCCTTTCAACAATAAATTGTTATGCCCCATTTATGGACATTATGTTTTCTAGTCTGTACATCCGTTCGTTCGTTCGTTCGTCCGTCCGTGTCTGTCCCGCTTTATGTTAAAGTTTTTGGACGAGGTAGTTTTAGATGAAGTTGAGCATGTTTTACTTATTTTAATATATATGCAAGTGGTATGACCCCTTAAATAGTAAAAATTTCAAAGAAAACAGTAGACAGAATCAGGGCCGACTTTCTATACTAACATACTAACATAGAAAGTCCCTGACAGAATACAGACAGTCTCTATATATTAAAGTAGTATAATCGTAGTTTACATGTAGATAAACGCGAAAAATAATTGTCTTCTCTAAGGAGGTATAATAGTTGTGGTTCTTGCGATCTAATCACCATGATATGAAACGCAAAAAATAATTGTCCTCTCTAAGGAGATATAATAGTTGTGATTCTTGCGATCTAAACACCATGATATTGAGAACGCCCTGAATGGCTTATTTTTTGAAAATGACATAGAAACACTTTAACAGACAATACAGATACTGACCTAATTTTTCATCCGACATCTTGGGATGACCGTGAATGCAGTTTCGGTGATCAGCTAAACCCCAGTGATATTGAATTTTTAAAACAAATACAAAATGAGAAATCCCGTAAAAGTGTAAGCCAAGAGTTAAACTGTGCTGAGTATATTTCAGAGTGAAAAGTATAATCTTTCCATATTCTAAAAAAAAAGTGATTGCTTTATTAAATAAAGACAATTGATAGAGTAGTGCCAAGGTACAAACATGGAGTTTTGTATGTCAGAAACAAATCGGGGGAAGGTGATCATAATCGACGATGGATTTACTTTCCGTATCGACAAAACACTTAAAGACTTTTACTGGCTATGTTTCATGCACGATTAAAACTGATTGACATTTGACAGCCTAAACAGTAACCATGAGCATACAAATGATTGAACTATTGGAAATGTGATGCACATGTGTCTCATCACAACGAAAAGCTACAGTCGGCTAGGAAAGTACTTGTCACATGCATGTTAAATAAATGCAGACAAATGTAATTAAATCTGGCGTGCCCTCAAACGTAATTATTTGTACGCGCAAGTGCAATGGCTATGCGGGAAAATGTAATGCACAACCGATTATGAAATGTTATTTTACGATTCAATATGTCGGTTTCCTCTGAACCATCACCACACCATCCCACTCCACCCCAATCCCTAAATATGTCTCTGTGTGTGTTATATGTAATTCTTTGATTCCTTTGATATTTTATTTTCGAAAATTGGACAGAGACAGTGTTTGTCCTTAGATAGGTAAAAATTAACACTTACCGGCAATATTAACTTTTTTCTTTTTCGCTTTGTTTAATCCTGATACCATATCTGTAAGAATACAATGAGCTAATACAAACAGGATGCAAAATTGTTAACACTGTTAATTTATAAGATTACATACTTTAATATTTTTCAATGTGACTGACACGTGTTTACGACGCTAATTTATGATGAATCGCTCATGGTGAGGTAAAAGTAAGAAAAGACATAGAATAAACGCAAGAAAAATATTTATAATGCAAACATTATTCTTTTTGTAAATTTTACTCGCTTATTATCATTCTAAAGGTGTACATAATAAAAATATATATAAGGATAACAATGAATTACAATCTGTGAAAAAGAAAGTCTCTATAAAAAGGTTGTTACAATGATGATGTGAAGAAGGAAAAAAACTAGAACTGTGTGTCCGTCTTCACACCTTTGGTTTTATCTTTATGCATTAGTTGATTTTTGTTTACCGTTAATAGCGTGGTGCTTTTTATAGAATACAAACTGATAAATTTGGTAATCGCGGCTTGCCTGTAATTTTAAATTGATACTTACTGCAGATATCAATTTTTCGAAATAATGCATTACAGAAATATCTATGAGCATTTAGTTACTAGTAAATATAAATATTGTTCATACAATTTAATTGTGTGTGAAAAGGGAACAATTGTTCTAAGACTTAAGTAGTTCAACAGTGCAAACTTTAAACCAATTATTTTATTATCCATCAGAAATCTATTTTTCAGGGTGGTTCTCGAGATTAACTTTCTGCAGAGTATCAAGTTACAAGTTATAAAGGTCGAGCTCTGAGTTTAATTTAACCCTTTTAAGCTGCAAGTTACAAACGTCGAGCTGTCAGTTAAAAATAGATTGTCTAGGGGATTTCAGTAGCGAGTATCAGAAATGATGAAGATGCTGTATTTCTTGCGGAATTAGGAAATGAGCATAAAATATGTTAACGTTAACATGATCAAAGACTGCCTCTTTTCATTTTTGGAAAAAGTAAGTACACATTTTTAAGTTTGAAAACTGATATTGACGCGATCTGGTATAAACACTGCCGTTGAAATCTCCATTTAAGATCTCCTTGAAAAGTCTAGCTCCAAATGAATAGTCATTGAACATCTCTACAAATGATGATATTTTACAAAATTATTAAAAGCACCCAGAACTACTTTTGAATGAAGTTTAACAGTCTATTAGATGTCAGTCATGTTTGTCATATAGTATATTTTGTATTGATGTAAAGGATAATTTTCAGAATGGACCTTTATCTGCGTGTTTCTTACTTAAAATATTGTTTAACATGTCAACGGGGTGAAAAAGCAAACACATGGAAACCGCTGTTAAGTAGATATAAGAATATGTGGTATGCCAACGAGACAATTCTCCATCCAAGTCACAATTTATAAACGTAAACAATAGTATGTCACAGTACGGTCTTCCATACGGAGCCTTAGCTCACACCGAACAAAAAGATATACTGGTCCCAACAATTCTTAGTGTAAAACCATTCAAACAAGAAAACCAACAGTCTAATCTATTGAAAACAAGAAACGAGAAACACTTATGATCCACATCAACAAACACCAACTACTGAACATCACATTACTGACTTAGGACGGTGCAAACATTTGCAGCGGATAAAACGTTTTAAATGGTACCAAACCTTCACCCTTATCTGAAACAATAGTGTAACATTGTAACATAGAAAGACACACAACAAAATATCAATTGAAATGGCTCAGCTCAATCAAAAGATATATAAACACAAGTGGAAATGCACTGAACGAATAAATTTGATCTATGATAAAATGTAAATACAAAATCAATAAAATAAGGGATGAATAATTAAAGTAACAGTTATATACCGCTGTGAAATGTGAAACAATTTCAGAAAAACAAAAAATAAGCTTGAACAAAATCCGCCATTAGCAATTATATCACAGGTAAATGAAAATACCTTTGTTGTTAGGTATACATGTACAGTTTAAATGGAGAAATGACATTTTTATACAAAATCATTTATGTTTATGTTCAAAGTACGATGTAGTGAAAATGAATAGTAATACCAAACACTTATCAAATCTGTCATATGGACCAGCTATAACCCTGGATAAGTAAACAATAAATAACAAAAAAGCACTAAGCAAAACAGTATTCGATTACACCAATTTTGAACAAATAAAGTCGTCTCGATGGCCTCCAGATTTTTTGGAAAACTAAGTGTTCACCCCCAAAACCGGCTTGACTATGACACAAAAAAGTTTATTTACAATTTACACAGTGTGTATATGTTAAGTATGTTTAAATGAACATATGTTCCCATAGTTCAGAACTTTATCATTTTAGGTTGAGAAATACAGGCAAAGGTTTTTTTTTTTTTTTTTTTTTAAATATTAAACATATTTTATTAACAATACCTGTTACATCAACCCTCAGTTGCCCAGGGGAGCTAATAAGGGGGCCCCAATTTTTACAGTCTCATTTGTCGGGGGTAAAGCAAATGAGAAAAAAAAACTCCCACTATGAATTATTAACATCAACCTTTATAAATATTATCTATCCTTGTACAAATGTACATGTACCTGCAATCATTATCGATCTATATATATCTTTACCTCTCACCATATATAATTTTTTGAATAAAGTATGGTTTTGTATCTTTATTTATTTCTCACGAAGGCTATCTGTATTTATTAAGCGGTTTCAATTTTATCGTACATCAAGTCTTTCAAAAAAATGTTATGTTAATTTCAATTACATTTAATTTCTGGTCGAGTGGTCATTTACCACGTGCGATTTGTTAAAGGGATGTGTAGTTCATTCATAAAATAAATGGATTAATGATTTTAATTTCCAAAAAGGATTTATTTCAAAAATATGGTGAGTAAATATTTGTTTATAAAAAAAACCTGTTGATACAACATGGCTTGTTACAATTAGATGATATACATGAATTACATACACAAAAGAAATTACATATAGGGAGTTGAGAGCAGTGTACATATTATTATTCAATCAGTATCAAAGAGGTCATTGCACTGACCTGAACACGCAAAATATATATTTATATACAAAAAATGTCACACATAGTAGAACAGGCTTCGTTTTTCGTATTTGGTTTAAGATATTTGAGCAAAAATTGCATTTCATGTTTAATCATATTTAAAATCACCGATTTACTTAATATCCCTTTATTTTGATATTTTGCGATATTTCTAGTTTTCCAGATAACCCATTTCGTGATTAGAAGCACCGTATCTAAAATTTGAGTATAAGATGCATCTGCATTAATGACCCCAAAAATTATACTTGTTTCCGATTTTTGCGGTGTTGTGTCGTTGTTCTCCTCTTATATTTATGCGTTTCCCTCGGTTTTGGTTTGTTACCCCGATTTTGTTTTTTGTACATGGATTTATGAGTTTGAACAGCGGTATACTACTGTTGCCTTTATTTGTAATTTTTTTGATATTTAATTTTGAACAAAATTCCCATATTTTCTCAAAAATTTTCCGCCAAACGTCTTCCACCAGTTTACAATAAATAAAAAGATGAAAAAGTGATTCGTTTTCATTGCAAAAGTGACACTTCCCGTTTGAGCGATTCATTTTTTGTAATTTTTCTTCAGTGTAAATTATATTATGTAGTAACTTCCATTGAAGTTGTTTAGTTTTTCTGTTAGCTAAATTCTTATTTAAAGTTTCCCAAATGTATTCATATAGTAGTTCATTCCCAAAATGTAAATTCCATTTAAACTGGCTATTTGAAGCTGTTTTATTCTCATAAAAGAATCTAATATCTTTAAGGCATAATTTTTTGGCATCAACGACAACTCCATTTTTTATAAATTGACAAGAACTTGTTATTTTTATAGGTCTATCAGAATGACTTGTATGATAGAGTCTGTTTTTAAAACGTCAATTTGTTGAGTTGTTTACGAAGATTTAATGCGGCTATATTGTGCAATCCAATTCCGTTTATCTTTAAGACTGTTAAAAATATCAAAAGAAGTTTTAAAGTATTTATTGTTTTAAGTCCCATACATCTTTTTATTTTTTTTTATTTCACTGGAGGCAAAAGTTGCATAATATAATGCTTGTCCCTTGAACTTAAATTTACAATTGCCGAATATATTTTCTTCTAAAAGGTCCTCTTTCGTGACTGACTTTTGGATTTTCTGTAATTCACTCCAGGAAATTAAAAGTTCTTTATAATATTTGGACATTTGTATTTGCCTAAAACATGTAGTGTCCGAACAAGAACATATAAAAAATCTTTATCATATTTTTCGTCTAGTGACGTTAACCGGTATTTTCCTATTGCATTCCATTTTTGTGTTTTGAGTTGACAATACTGTACATACTTTTCAACTGTTTTGATTTAATAAAGTCCCTTAAGTATGTCATTCCTATCCCCCCTTTTTCTTTCGGTAAACAGCACACTGTTCTAGCGATTTGGTTTGTTTTCTTATCTAATATAAAGGACCATATAATATTATTTATTTGTTTTTCGTATATATCCGGGATGCCTCTCATTTCAATTTCGTATCCAATGACAGACAGTACAAAGGATTTAATAATTAAAACTTTTCCCGTAAATGTCAGATCTCTTGTTTTCAAACTTCCATACAGCTTTTTATGTTATTTATTTTTTCTAACCAAATTTGATCCAAGTCCATCCCATATCCATGTTGTACCCCTAATGCTTTCACAGGACACTTAGACCATTTAATTTTGTTAAATTTTGGTTTTTTATTTCGCCACTTGCCTAAATACATGCCAACAGTCTTATCCATATTCATTTTAGCCCCCGAAGCGTTTTCGTACAGTTTTAAAGTTTTAAATGTTTCTTCGATAGACTCCTAGCTTTTATTAAAGAGTTGAGTATCGTCAGCAAACATATTTAGCTTTGTTTCAATATAGTCCCCAGTTCTAGTGGGAAGTTTTATTCCTTCTATATTAGGATTGTTTCTAATTGATGCTGCAAGTGGTTCTGCTTGCAGGATATATAACATCGGGGCTATTGTGCATCCTTGACGAATTGAACGGGTCATGCCTACAAATCTAGAAGTAAACTCATTCGTACGAATACATGTCTTGGCGTTAATGAAAAAAGTTTTTACCCAACTCCTGAATTTTTCCCCAAACCCAAATTTTAATAAGCAAAAATCGATCCATTCCCATTCCGCCCTATCAAATGCTTTTTGTTGATCCAAAAATAATATTGCACCCTCCTCATCTTCTAATTCACAAAAATCTATATAACATCTTGTAGTAATCTATTGCCTTGAAAATGTTACGCCCTTTGACAAACCCTTTTTGGTCGAAATCAATTATTTGCGGTAATACATTTTTAACCTTTCCGCGAGTACTTTGGAAATAATTTGATAGTCCGTGTTCAAGAGCGTTATAGGACGCCAATTTTTTTATGTCTTCTTTCTCCCCAGACTTAAACATAAGCGTTATCATACCTCTATATTGAGATTCACAGAGCATATTGTTGTCAAAGATTTCCTTAATAACCGCCACGAAGTCGTCCTTTATCAAATACCAATATATTTTGTAAAATTCATTTACAATTCCGTCTTCCCCAGGGGATTTATCAGCTTTCAAAATTGTTATGGCCTTACTTATTTCATCCAAAGTTATTTCCATTTCACACATTTTTTTTATTTTTCTTCGGTTAGTTTATGGTCTATATTCTGTAATAGATTTTCTGCAGCCTCCCTATCACACCTCTCGGACGTAAATATTTTTTTTGTAAAAAGATACTTGTTCTTCTAAGATAGATTATATATCATCTTTATACTTCCCATCTGCACCTTTTATTCTAGACCATAATTTTTCCGCGCCCCTCTTTTTTTTTTCTAGATTATTGATTCTGTTTTAATAATAATAATACTTTATTCCGAAAGCAATACAGCTTATATGATACATATACACAATTTTACACCAATATAAGAATTTTACAAGAGATATATAATATATATAAATATCAGGTGTGCATGAAAGAACATATAATACATAATACATAATACATAACACATAATACAAAATACGAAATACGAGCGGAGAATGATATAATACTTAAATAAAGTGAGAAAAAAAATATTATTTACTGCAATTAAATTCTAAGTTTTTCTGCAGATTTTAAAAATATACCTAAGTTATTCAATTCTTTAATATTTCTGACAGATAACAACTGGATAAGTTTGTATGTAGAAGGATTTCTCCAATAATACTTTTTTATATACTTTTCTCGAATTTGACTATGTTTTTTACATTCAAGTATAAAATGGTATTCATCTTCAATAGAGCTAGTATTACAATTTGTACATAGTTTATTATTAAAGAAGTACCCTGTAGATTTTGTCGCCTTTCTCGTACCAATTTACCTTAGACCTAACTCTGACTGCCTCGGCTTTTTTGTCATAATAGTCTTTTATTTTAATTTTTAAATCATTTAATTCGTTTACATTATTTATGTTATTTGTAAGATCGGATCCCGTAATTTTATCCAATTTTTTCCCCACTCCCTTATTTGTTTTTCTGTAATGTTTAATTGCTTTGCCACTTCTATAGTAATACTTTTTTTTAATTTTTATCGTAGTTTCCACCCACCATTCAAGACTATTTTCGAACTTGTTTTTTTTTTAATTTCCGGTTTTCCCAAAAGCTTTCGAACGTATTTCTGAATAAATCTGATTGAATAACTGATTAGTTCATTTTCCACGTTCCGGGACCGTGCTCTGGTTCATTTGTTTTTAATTTCATAAATACACCGTCGTGGTCACTAAACGGAAAATAAACTATTTTTGCCTGTTGCGATTTTTATTGAAGCTCACTACTTATAAAGATAAATTATAATCAATTCGTGACCTTGAGTTACCCCGACAAAAAGTATATTGTTTGTCTTTAGGGTATCGTTTTCTCCACACGTCTATTAAATCGTTATGCTCGACAAATGTTTTTAATTCAAGCGATCCAATGTCTTCTCGAAAAGGCACCGGTTTTGATCTAAGTTTTTTATAAGAGCACAGTTAACATCCCCAAGAACGATATTTCTATTATCGTTATCAATAAGAATATTATTTTCAAAAAATAATTTTCTGTCACCAGCCAAGTTGGGAGCATAAATATTGTAAAGAAAAATCCCGTTATTTCCTGGTGTTTTAACATATTTTACAGAAAAGGTAAAGGCAAAGTTTTGATGTTTATGCAGTGTTCTATATTTTGACTTGAGTGGAACCTTAAACAATATCCAAATATAAAGTACAGTTGAAGGTAACCAATCTGTATGTTTATGTACATGAATAAACAGTGTAGATGTATCATGATTTTTGCGTACGCTAGGACTTCTTTATATTGTCTACGTGAATACCTTATATGCGTTTGGTGTGTAAAATTGAGAAAGATGACGAAAGTATATTCTTAAGGTCGATCATCGGTATATGTTTCCCGAGATATAATTTCTTATACTTTGCCAAAAATCACGTTTTTTTCAAAAAAATTGTAAAAAAGATGGGCCACCGTGCTATTTTTTAAGCTATGAGTCGTTGAAAATTGCATAAATTAGTTAGAATGATTATGAAAAACATATTTTTGTGCATAAAAAGAAATCTTTCAGACATAATTTTGAAGTAAACCTTAACATGAAAATGAGGTTTATGTCGGATTGGTTACTAAAACCAATAATAATGTATATGTTAATTGGCAGGCTATTACTTTTTTCCAAATATTAGAATAAAATACTGAACAAAATGCATCACCCTTTTCCTATTTCCCCCTCTTTTTTTTCTATTCACGATATTTTTACCACGATTTTGACTACAACTGCATTATTATTCAAATTCACGCCTGAAAAAGAATGATGATTTAAATATCGATTGTTTGAATATATGTATAAACAGTAATATATCGCTGTTCAAAATTCATAAATCGATTGAGAAAAGAAAAAAAAACTGGTTAAAAACTAAAACTGAGGGAAACACATCAAATATATGACGAGAACAACGACACAACAGAAACACAACACTAAAATGCAACACACACAGAAACGAACTATAATACAACAATGACCATGTTCCTGTCTTTTACATGACATTTAAGAAAAAATGGTGGGTTCAACCTGGTTTTGTGGCTAGCCAAAACTCCCGTTTTTATGGCAATTTTAAATACAACATTAAAATGACAACATTACATGAAAGATATATGAAGATGTGGTATGACTACAATATAAATAAATAGGAGAACATACAGAACAGCAAAACACACAAATAATAGCTATCAAATTGGTACCAGGCTTATAATTAAATACGCCAGACGCGCGTTTCGTCTACATAAGACTCATCAGTAACGCTCCGATAAAAAAAAGTTCGATAGCTAAAACAAGTACAAGATCAAAAAGCGTTGAGGACCATCAGTTCAAAAACAGTTGTGCCAAATACGGCTAAGGTTATCTGTCTGGGATAAGAAAATCCTTAGTGTTTAGAATAATTCATACTTTTGCAAACAGTAAATTTATAAAAATGACTATATAATAGATATACATGTCAACACCGAAGTGGTGACTAACTACAGAATAAAATCGAATACGCAAAACAAACTAAATCAGCACATAAAAATGCACAGTCGAACAACGTATTACATAAAATTGAGAAAGGAAATGGTGAATATGTCAAAGCGACAACCACCCGACCATAGAGCAAACAACAGCCGAAGGCAACCAATGGGTCTTCAATGTAGCGAGAATTCCCGCACCCGTAGGTGTCCTTCAGCTGGCCCCTAAAATATGCATAATAGTACAGTGATAATGGACGTCATACTAAACTCCGAATTATACACAAGAAACTAAAAATTAAAATCATACAAGACTAACAAAGGCCAGAGGCTCCTGACTTGGGACAGGCGCAAAATTGCGGCGGGGTTAAACATGTTTATGAGATCTCAACCCTCCCCCTATACCTCTAGCCAATGTAGAAAAGTAAAAGAATAACAATACGCACATTAAAATTCAGTTCAAGAGAAGTCCGAGTCTGATGTCAAAAGATGTAACAAAAGAAAATAAATAAAATGACAATAATACATAAATAACAACAGACTACTAGCAGTTAACTGACATGCCAGCTCCAGACCTCAATTAAACTGATTGAAAGATTATGTCTTCATCATATGAATATCAGGTACAATCCCTCCCGTTAGGGTTTTAGTATCATACTATCATAAAATATATGAGAAGAACATAACCCGTGTCATGCCAACAACTGTTTTTTTAGAAATAAATGTGTTTAGTTCCGATGCAAAGACCCTATCAGTGAATCAATGTTAAAGCCAAAATATGCAATCTTTAATGACCTGACAACAGTATCGTAACTATATCCCCTTTTAATAAGTCTATTTAAAGGTTTTGTTAGTTTCTGAGGAGAATACTGACATTTTTGTGCTTTATAAAGAATATTTCCATAAAATTTTGGATGTGAAATACCTGAACGTATAAGATGTCTGCATGTTGAGTTATATTTACGAATTATTTCCTTATACCGGTGATAAAATTTAGTAAATGTTTTGACCAGTTTGTGATATCGAAAACCCTGGTGTAATAATTTTTCAGTAATACATAAATTTCTCTCGCTAAAATCTAATACATAGTTACATACACGAGCGAATCGTACAAGTTGAGATATATAAACACCATAAGATGGTGACAAGGGAACGTCACCATCTAAAAATGGATAATTAACAATAGGAAATGAAAAATCATCTCTTTTATCATAAATTTTTGTATTAAGCTTCCCGTTTATGATATAGATATCAAGATCGAGGAAAGGGCAGTGGTCATTGTTATCATTAGCTTTATTTAAAGTAAGTTCTACAGGATAAATTTCTTTAGTATACATACTGAAGTCGTCATTATTTAGAGCCAATATATCATCCAAATATCTAAAAGTATTTTAAATTTTTGTATCAGATGTTGTTTTGATGGGTCTTTGCTAATTTTAGTCATAAATTGTAACTCATAACAATACAAAAACAGGTCCGCAATAAGTGGTGCACAGTTAGTCCCCATTGGAATTTCAATAACTTGACGATATACGGAATCTCCAAAGCGAACAAAAATGTTATCAAGTAAAAATTCAAGTGCATAAATAGTATCAAAGCATGTCCAATTGACATAGTTCTTTTGTTTATTGCTACTAAAAAATGATCTAAAAGAGTTTGAACATATGTACTCGCATTCCGACTTTTTAAATGCCCAGTTAATTAGGGATGTGAATTTTTTCTTAATAAGAAAATGAGGCAAAGTGGTATATAGGGTAGAAAAATCAAAACTTTGAACAGATTCAAAATCACCAATATATGCATGCAATTTATCAAGTACTTCCAACGAGTTTTTGACACTCCAAAAGTAATTAATTCCACTATTTTCAAAGGCCTTATTTGAACAATTTATTATCAGGTTTTTTATTGTACCAAGTGTACTAGTAAGTAAAACAGACAATTTAGTAGTTGAACAATGGCTGGAAGATGAAATAAATCTATATTTGTAAGGTTTTTTGTGCAGCTTCGGAAGCCAGTACATAGTTGGGACTTTCATTGTGTTTGGTTCTGCTTGTAAAGAAGTAGCTAAAAGTTTATGTTTGTTACAGATGTCGTTTTCTGAAAATGAAGTCAGTTGGAATGTTGGTGAATTCGTGATTTCCTTTTGCAGAACCTCTATATAAAATTTACGTCAAACAATAATGATATTATTAGCAGCTTTATCAGCCGGGACAAAAACAAATTCCTTGGCTAGTTCTGTTAGTTTATTTTTGATACGCGAAATAGGGTTTTTATAGTTTTTGTTGAGGGTAAAATGTTCTTTAAAATGTTGTATTCGAATATCAACTATCTTCATTACTGAATTAAAAAAAGAGTCCAAAGATTTTTTGTCAGCTTTTTCCCGTTTTACCCATTTCAAACAGTAGGCGCGGAGTGAGTCGTTGATGATATTACGACACTCATTCCAGTTAATAGTTGACGGGGGACGATATTTAGGTCCTTTACTGAGGAATGATTTTAACTCTCGGTCGCGAACGATGTTAAGGTCTCCTGTTATAACATGGGAAATTGGTCCATAGGTGTATTCTGAATTACTGCAATTACACGACATAGGTGTATTTTCAGTGATATTTACATCTTTACACAATTGGCTATAATTAAACACATATTTTCGGGTAGAATTCTTGTAAATATAACAAATGAGAGGGAGTTCAGTATTATCAAAATATCCAGGAATTTGGTCTTTAACAGAATGGTCGTTAAAAATACCGGCAATATTTACAAAATCAAAACCTTTATTGACATACTTTATTTTAATAAAATGTTTTTTATGATCTTCAGGGCGATCAATTTTTGGAAACAGTTTAGAATAACAATATGCCATTATAATTTGGACAATTTCATACTTAGGACTGTAATATGAAATTGTGTTGCAATCCTCTAAAATTTTATTTAATTTATTTATAGGTAAAGAACAAAGAAACATACATGTATATATGTAAGCCAAAGAGATCAACGCACAACAATGACGTCACATTTAAATTTCTATTTTTTTCCAAACAAATAGGATAGAGTTCAAGATTAGGTTTGTAATACTGTTATTACATGTATTTATCACAATGAAAGTTGTAATACTTCTTGATATAAAATTGTGGGAGTAATCAGATAATTAATTGTATTAAATAGCTATGTCGATATTTCTTCTAAATCGAACTGTAAAATCAAATACATCGTATAAATGTAGTTGACCCAAACTAAAAAATGAATTGGATGATTAATAGAACAAAATAAAAATTAGATTTACAACTACAAACGATAAGACAATTGATAAAATCCGATACGAATAACAAAAAATACATCCTTGTTGAATAGAAAAATACCGTGACAAGTTTTATAGCAATATTTAATGCTAGTTAACACTCTGCAAATAATCACATTTGGGAATAAGTCACGTTCGGTACTTGAAAGATTAGACGACGTAATGGCAAACCACAATCTAACACGTGGTAAAGATGTCCTTAGTTTGAACAAAGACACATCGTATTGATCAACCAGTTCGTGATAGTGTCCACAAAATTTACGGAGTGTAATTTTTAATCTGTCCTCCTCATAACTTTGTTGGAGCAGTTTCTGCGTTAGGAGCACAATCCTTTGTATAAAGTCAGAATAGTGTGAACATGTAAACGATTATATACATAAATCAAAAATGTCATTAAAAGAGTGTATAATTAATGACCGAAAGATGTCTAACATAGAAAATAAATACAATGTATAAACATTATCCTATTTGAACACGTTAAAAGTAAAATCTCAAAAATACTGAACTCAGTGTTCCGTGCAGCAAACGAGGACCGTGGTAACCCGGGCGACGTCCCAGCCGGTTTTTTCTTTGAATTAATTGTATTCATCATGTAAATGATCAATTAACCAATAACCCGTAGATACATTCAGGTATGTGAACGTATCAGATACAGATACTATACGTCTTTAAATGTTCCACTTCTACTAGTTGAAATGAAATAAATTAATTGAAGTTACAAATAACAATGGACTTTGTTTACGGAATGTAGAAGCCGGAAACCCCGCTCATCGTACCCTGTGGTCTAAATTCATTGTTATTCGTAACAATAGATATATCCAATTTACATTTGTTTTAGCAATAGAAACTATGAAGTAAAACAATAGAACTGGGGTGTAATAACAATAAGCTGTCCACATTATGATAAGTAAACGGGGTAAACTTGATAGGGAGAAAATGTTTTCACGAAAATATACGTGGATACAAAGTAAAGTCATTTATCAAAAGACTGCAAAAAATACCATTCTAATTGGTATAATGGTATTGTCATAAAGTGCGTTGAAATGAACAATGAAATAGCAAACATCGAATTTCCGCACACAATGTTTTCACTCACAATGGTATATTTATGTGGTATACTGTTGTTTATCAATAATTTATTTAGTCTTTCGTTCTACTGTCATAAATAACATGGCCAAGACGTTTATTAACTTTATCAAAAGTCATAGAGATGCACATAGATTTTTTGTTTTATTTTCAATCCTTTGGGGGTGAATAAACAGTTTTTAAAATTTAAGACATATTATTAAGTATTGCACATTATTTATATAAAAAAAACTTACCTATAGACTGTTGGTAAAACAGAAAAACACACATTATCAGCCATAATGTCTGTATCCAGGAATTGTGAGGTTCCATTTCCTCACCAAATGATAACTATCAAAACCCGTTAACAGTTACAAGTGCCGTTATAAAAGTTAGGCAATACTATTCAATTCAATATCATCGCATCATGTGACATTATCTCTTACTCATATTGATTTTGGAAACACAAGATATGCAATTTTTAAAACATATGTTATTGAATTATAAAAGGGAAAAGAAATCAATCCAAGCTGAAACTATTTTAAAAAAAGATATACTAATAAACTGTTGTATTTAGTTTTTTTTTTATATCTTGTAATGCACTGTTTAATTTGTATACTTTTTTATGACTAAAAAGGGATAATTGATGTCTTAAACAAAAGCAAAATAAATTTAAAAGACAACGGCAACATATCAAAACTTGATTCTTCTGTTCGGAAGTGCATGTTAAACATTCAAATATGTTGTGACAGTATATGTCTTAAAAGATATTGGTAAAATCAATCCCTCTGTTACACAAAATGACAGGATTCCATTCCCCAAAAACATGAAGAAGATAAAAAAAAATGGAAGGGAAAAGATACGGACTTTAATTTTGACTTAAGAGCCGGCAAAAAATGGTCAGAAAGAAATGCAATCTTAATGAATAATATGAGAGTATATTTGCAAAAAAAGGTGATTATCTTGGACCCCATATGATGGGCTTCTTTAATGACCCCACAACAATATCGAAACTATATTTCTACTGAATAAGTCAGCTTTTGAGGGGATTGCCAACATTTGTGCACTTTGTATTGAATATAACCATAAAAGATTGGATGTGAAATACCTGAACGTATAAGATGTCTGCATGTTGATTTATACTTACGAGTTATGTCCTTTTACTGACCATAAAATTTAGTAAATGTTTTGACTAGTATGAGATATAGAAACCCTGGTGCAATAAATGACTGCAAAAAAGTTTACTGTTTCCACGTTGTAGTTATTGCATGAATACTGTCTGTTTTTACATGTTGTGTACCTTCTTTTAAATTTCTCAATCATTCATACCGAAAAAACAAAGTCCTAGATGTGAGTGGTGGAGTATCACTCGACCGCGAAATTTTGTTTTGCGTTGTATATTAATAAAATTCTTTTTCGAAAGGAACATTTTGGTATTTATAAACTATAAAGTAAAGAGTAATGTACAAATCAGCAAAATAAAGCGGTCGCATGGTGGTCTGACTACCAAAATGTCACAGTATCGCTTATTAGAGGTTTCCCGATTTGCTATGTATCAGGTACGGTTGGTACGTAAAGCAACCGTTAGTGCTGTTTTGGAGGTATCATTTCAAGAATGAAAGTATTTTATTCATCATGATAAAATCAAACGAATTGAAATGCGTATCACCAAAAAACTAGCTTAACGATTTGTTTGATAACGATTCCAACGTTTCAAGAACTCTTTGCGCCAATAAGGAAAATCACTACACAAATGTACGACTTGAGATATTGTCTATTTATTGACTAACATAGAAAAACATTCCAAGTTATAAAATCGTTGAACAGGAAGAGGGAGAGTTAAATTCAATGTTAAATGTCAAACACACATCGGAAAACCGTTTCCGGAATATGAAACTACCTGGCGTTGTTTATGATTATTTATGGGATGACTTAGTTATGCACAAGTGCATGAATCAAACAGACCTTTTAACAAACTGGGTTAACACGGACTTATAGATTCTAAATATAGATTTGCGTTTTTCTTAAGCCGAGTTCACTTGAAACTCTCGAGTTAACCTTACTTACTCGGGTTTCAACAAAACTATTTTACTTGAACAACTCGAGTTAACCCCTCGTACCCTGGTTCTAACACTCACCGATCCAGGGTTAAACTCGAGAAACTCTTGAATGACGTCAAACCAATGAGAATATTTTATTTCTTATGCTTGGTCAGGGCCTTACTCTAGAGTTGCTTAGAGTTGTTCTGAATATCAACTCTAGTGCGTTCACGCGATAATATATTAACTCTGAAGTCAATTGGAGAGTTTCAAGTGAACTCGGCCTTAAAGGTTGTTTTCTTACAGGGTGAGACTTTTTCATAATTAACATAATAACTATAGACTACTTTCTAAAACACATGATGCTGGTGTTGGTTATATTTGTTAACGTGTAAAATTTGCGTAGTTTTCATATTATAATGAGTTCTTGCATTTTTTTGAAATTAGTTTTATTATTCAATTAAAGTCATATGAAACGAGTGAGTGGTGAAAAAAATGTTTATCCAATTATTTTACCAATGCATGTATATATCATAAACTTAGTCCTCTGTGCACGATTTTCTCCTTTTTTACGCAAATACAACGTATAATCGGCAAGTTTTTTTGTCTCTGTCTGTTATGATTTATCAAATATGGCTGCTCAATTGTATTGAATATAACCATAAAAGATTTGACGTAAAATACCTGAACGTATAAGATGTCTGCATGTTGATTTATATTTACGATTTATGTCCTTTTACTGACGAAAAAATTTAGTAAATGTTTTGACTAGTATGAGATATAGAAAACCCTGGAGCAATTAATGACTGCAAAAAAAGTTTACTGTTTCCACGTTGTAGTTATTGCATGAATACTGTCTGTTTTTACCTTCTTGTTTTGAAGCCGAAGTTTACCGATTGTCACCTTATAGTAAGCAAATAACAAAAAACATGGGTATTTAGCACGTGTTTAACATGTACAATCAGAGAATTGTTTATTTTAATAACAGATCCATGCGTATTGCGACAACCGGATTTATACGAGGAGGGTTACGCTCAGGTCACTATGCATACGGAAAATATGTCGGCGAATTGCTTCCTGGAAGGAAGCAATTAAAAATAAGTAAACTTATTCTACATGTGGACACATTAAAGAATGTTCCTCAGAAAAAAGTATATGTACATAAGTTGTATAATGAAAACTATCCATTTAGTTATAAAAAACATATGCATTTATTTTGTTTTTAATTTGAGGTTTCTTATGACTTTAATCTATTTCGATCATTGCAGCAGAAGTTTTTTTTTATAATAGAATAAGGGAGGTGAGATTTCATATTGAGTGATAAATTGGAATTTTCCGTCATATTTTTTTTTCTAGAAATGCATTCTAGAAAGTAAAACTGAAAAAAAAAATGATTAATCAGTATTCACTATTCGGTTGCCAATGAAAAAAAATCATTCCTTGAATCAATGAATGTAATTGACTAAAATAATTTTCATATGATTATACTACAACTTACTAAAATATAATTGAACTGACATTTGTGTCCAATGAATATTTTATTAGAAAATATTAAAATGGAAATTGGGAATATGTCAAAGAGACAACAACCCGACCAAAGAGCAGAAAGCATCCGAAGGTCACCAAAGGGTCTTCAATGCAGTGAGACAATCCCGAATTCGGAGGTGGACATCAGCTGGCCCCAGAAAAAAATGTGTACTAGTTCAGTGAAAAAATGGACGTCATACGATACATACTACAAAACATATAAATGAACTAAAATTTAAAAAAAAATACAAGACTAACAAAGGCTTCTGTCTTAGGACTGATTAGTGTATCTATTATTTGATCCCTTATTCGTACCTTTAACGTTAGTAAAATTTCTCATACGTGTGAATGACGATTTTTGACGAATTTCAGAAAAATATAAGAATTGGACTATAGATAATGAATTCGAACAACATATTGATGAATTATATATATCAGATTTGGATTCTTTTGGTTACAAAACATTTTTGATGGTAGGTGGCGGCCAAATCTTTATTCCTAAAGACTTAAAGGCTTAACTTAAAGCTTTCCGGTCTGAAAATTGCCCAAAATCATCACATTTTGACAAATTTGGAACATAAAATGTACTTTTATGAAAAGAACTGATTAATTGAGCGTTAAGACTTTTGAAATAGACCCATTTACGAACCAAATTGTGAACTTTTTGGAGTTTTATGGTAAAGTTTATATTTTAGGCCATTTTGGGCAATAAGTGAAACTTGTCCTTCGAATCAGACTGAGTGGTTTCACAATAACCATAATACTAAATATCTGTTAGAAGATAGCTCTTTTACAGCACATTGTTAAACTTAAAGATAAATATAAACCAACAATGACCAATATTAATGATGGGATGAGATTATACATAATAATAATAAATAATAATAATTTATTTTATTAAAGTGTCACATACTTGTCTACAGATTTTTATACAGATTATATAAAATACATTGCACAATAATAAAATAAGACAAATACCTAGCCTAGAAAGGCTTATGAGACACTATATATACAAATATATATCTATTTAACAAATACAAATTGAAAAACATAGTAAAATGTTAAAAAATGTTTAAAATTATCCGGATATTACACATCATAAAAAAAAAAGTAATTAAAAAAAAACAAACAAAAAAAACATCTTTTAAAAACAGAAATGACAAAATTAAGTATGACGTAAAAAAATAAATGATATGTGATAAAAAGAATATAAAGAGGTTATATAAACAGATTGCGAAGAATAAAATGAAGTAATCTTGATGTTTTATTAAAAACTTTTCAGTAAAATAGTAAATAAATAGAACATGCATGCAATTAATTAAAAAAAAAAAAAAAAAAAAAAAAAAAAATGAAACTTTGACTTTTACGGAAATATACCAATCATGAATTAAAAATAAAATAAATTAAATGTTACTTTGACTTTTACGGAAATATACAATTAAGAATGTAGATTGCTTTTCAGTGCGCGACGTCTTCTTATCCTATTATGCACCAAGATAGATAACTCGTATTGTAATTCAGCATTCTAAATTAAAAATACAAATTGATTAAAATCTGACTTTGTACAAAAAGAATTATCCATGACCATAGCTCTGTGAAACAAATTAAACCATAAGTCACTGTAAATGTCACAATTAATCAAAAAGTGTATCTCATCTTCTACAGCATTATTACAAAATGGACAAATTCTTTCTTTTAACGGTATTGGTGGTTTCGTATAACGACCTGTCTCGACAGACAGAGGTAAAATTCCACATCTAAGTTTACATAAACTACTTCGTAAGTGGCGTGGCATTGCGTTAATAACATAGTGTTCAGGTTGAAGGTCCTTCTTATAACGTCTGTATAGTCTCAACTTGTTTCCATTCACATTCGAATTGTCATTCCAAAGTTTGGTAAACCACAACTGTTCATCTAGTATTCGTAATTTACTTTTAATCACTTTAAAAAAATAGTTCTTTGCTAATTCCGGGCTGCATTAAGTGTTCTACAGACATATTGCGAAATAAATTAATCACATTAAAGTTCCAGGATCTACGTTTTCGTTTCGACCATAAATGTATCTTATAGAAGGTACGAGAATTATCTGAATTTTCAAGTTTATAAAAGAATCTCAAAACTTCCAGTCTTTGTTTAGCATGACATGACAGCCATCCTAAATCACCCTGTACTGCAATATTGCTAGTCAATTGAGTCACTCCAAGGAATATTTTACTAGCCTTGTTTTGAACGTTATTAATGAGTCTATGTTCAGTAAGTCCCCATATCGATGCACCATATAACAATATTGGTTGTACCAAACTTTCATACAGTTTTGTGAACACTTGATATGTCATACCACCATAAGCGTAACATTTCACAGTCAAACAGCTCAAAGCTCGGCTGGCAGATTTAGAGAGTTCTTTGACGGCTTTATTCCATGTTGCATGTACACTAAAACAAATACCTAAATGTTTGTATGAATCTACATATACTAAACTATGACTTCCACAGAAAAAAATAAGTAGAACGTTCAACAGAGCTAGGCCTAAAATGTATGACATTTGATTTACTACAATTAATACTTAATCTCCATTTATGGCACCATGCAATAACACAATCAAGCATACATTGTAAACAAGCCTCACTTGGACCTAGTAAGACGATATCGTCTGCATATAGTAAGATGCTTATATTTATACTATCAATATCAATACCCTTATTTAAAGACTTAATTTCTGTAGCTAAATCATAAATATACAAAGCAAAAAGCGTCGGAGAAATCAGACACCCTTGTTTCACACCACATGAAACCGGAAACATTGACGTAAAGACGTTGTTAACACGTACAGAACATGTTGTGTTGTCATACAAAGATTTAACAGCATTTAAGATTTTTCCGTTAACACCAAACGTTTGTAATTTAAAGCATAAACAGTCCCGATTCACATTGTCGAACGCCTTCTTCAGGTCAATAAAGCAAGCAAAGTTTGAAAGACGTGACAATTTACGGTCATTGATAATAGAGTACAGACTATATATTTGATCTAGGCAGCTTCGCTTTCTACGAAATCCACATCGTTCATCAACAAATACACCCGAATCTTCAATCCAATTTCCAAATCTAGAATTAAGAATGTCACAGTAAACTTTACTTGGCACCAACAAAAGTGTTATCCCACGATATGACAAAGGAAACCGAACGTCTGTACTATATGGTTTCACTATTGGATTTATAATTCCTTGTTTCCACTCAAGTGGCGAAACACCGTTTTCAAAACAAAAATTTATAATATTTTGTAACATATCGTTACAGGTTTTGTTTTTAGAACTTCTGCTGGGATATTGTCTATGCCAGCTGCCTTTCTTAATTTTAATCTGCTCACCGCTTTCTCAACTTCACAACGAGTGATGGGTTCGTTTAAACAAGATGTATCAACCAGTTCCGCGTCTGATCAAATTTCCCCCTTCTTTATTCTGTCTAGGTGACATTCATCATATAACATGTTGTCAGTTTGATCGTTGAACAATGTTTTTAATTAACTTTTGTAATACACATTCTTTGTCTGTAGTAACTTCGCCAATATCATCAATAACCTCCCACGGTATTTGATGTCGCCTGTCATACATATATATATACTGTTTTATATTGTTACTGTACAGTGTTCTCCCCAGGATTTTTGGATAGCGCTGTGGTAAGCCCGTGATTTTCGACATTTCTCAGTAACTTTGTTGCGGCGCGTGGTTGGTTTGTAATTGATTTGTTATGTGTTTTTCTAATATTATGCTATTGATGTTTTCTCTTGTAATGATGTCCTCAGTCATCATGCTCATGGAAGTTACTCCTTTATTTGTTAATGTTATTGTCTGGATATAGACATAATAGAAGAAAAGTCTTTTTTCTCCATTGTAAATCAATCTAATCCTCATATTATCTGTGTTTAAAACCCAAGAAGTCTTTTCCATAATGGGTCTATACCAGACTATGTGAAGATTTCTTATCACTAACAGGTGATGTTTCAGAGCATGTAGGACCAACAATAAAGTCATTGTCAGCTTCAGTGTTTAGTTTTGTAACCCACTGTAGCAGTGTACTGTTAACCTTATGACGTTTGACAGGAATTGACATTTTTAAGCATTATGATTTGTCATTTTTCTGACCTTAACGTTATATAATATTCAAATGGCTTCATCCAAGCTGGACATCGAGAAAGTGAATTTCTCAAGTCATCTCAGCCTGGAGTTGGGGTTTGTTTTTTTAATCATATCCTTTCAATTGTTTTCAAAAGGTAAAATGCATTACTGTAGAATTGCTGCCTTACATACATAAATGAAAATTAAAACCAAACTGTGGTCATTATTCATAAAAAAAGATACGAAAAGGGAGGTATGACATGTATGATTGGTAATCAGACACCAGCTCTAGACAAAATGATGAAAAAGAAATAAAGCTTACCATACAACAGTTTTACAATCAGAAAGAAACTATACATAATTCAGTTAGAAATAGCCATGAAATAACAAATGTTAACAATATATACAAGAAAACTAATGGCCACATCAATGTACAAACGGAAAATCAAGATATACACCAAAAAATTACAAGCCCTGTTTTACAGGCTTCATACCTTAAGGACCGACACATTCATATGGTAGTTGTGTTCTATATGTATGGTGCAAAATTTTCTCATTGCTAAAACCAGTGGTATCCAAAGTACTAAATCCAGAACAAAGTAAAAAAAGACTAACAGTTGAAAACTATCCAGATGTTGTGAAAGTCAATTAACAAAAATACCATCATTAGCGAAATGTTATCTACATATAATACATTGTTATATTTACAATGAACCATTTAATAATTAGAAAACCGAACCTACAATGTACATGTATAGCTGCTGATTTTTTTTTTTTTTTTTTTTTTTTTTTTTTTTTTTTTTTTTTTTTATAAATATAATGGATTTATATAAATGATTGACTGTGTTACAATAAAACCAAGATAACTCAGTGAAGTTATTTATGAACATTTAAAAAGTTTGTGTTGATTGCAACAAAAATCTAGAATGAGGGATAGTAATCTTGCTGTGTTAACATCCATTTAATTAACAATTGATCCAAAAGCTAAATGTTTCAGAAAATAGAAGACCTGGATACTACATGTACAAACATTGTTAATACATGCCATTTGTAGAGCAGGATCTGCTTACCTATCCAGAGCACCTGAGATCACCCCCAAGTTTTTGTAGGGTTCGTGTTGCTCAGTCTTAAGTTTTCTATGTTGTTTCTAGTGTACTTTTATTTGTCTGCATGTCTTTTTCAGTTTTAGTCATGGAATTGTAAGTTTATTTTCGATTTATGAGTTTGCTGTTCATCTGGTATCTTTAGCCCCAATATTGCAATTTATCTGTTTTAATATGATTGTCGATCTTGAACCTCTTTTTCATAGTTCAGTGAGTGACTATATAGCTACTCGAAGAATTGTTTGCTATGTTGATTCTTTATTATAAGTTATACGCTAACGATTTTTGTATGTGTGCAACTATATGGTCATAATGCTAATCTAACAGTTCTCATTTGACCACATGGTCGTTGATAATTCACAAAGTTAAGTTTCCTAGTTCAAGTCAGTATCTCAGATATGAAAGCAAATAATATTATTTGTACTATATTGTAAGGTGAACATATATGTCTGGTAGGTATAATATTAGCACCTGTCATTTATCAATAATTCAATATAACTTGAGATCCTCTGATCTTCAGTACTTCAGTACTTTGATTTTAATTTACCGTTAACATTATATATTTTCAATAAGGTCAATTTTGTATTTCAAAATAGCTCTTTTTTTATTATTTTTTCTAAAAGCCTACCCCCGAAAAATGCTAACTTTTTTATTTTAAACTATTATATCAGTCTAACAGGCAAACATAAGATAAAGTATGAATGTACTTTTTGTTTAGCTTCTTTTTGCTGATGCAATTTCAGGGGAAATAAATCTAAATTTACAAGCGTTCGTTGCAACAGTTACTTGCAACGGTTTGTTGAAAGCATAATCGAGTACACGCAATATTGTTTGCTATATGAATAGGTAACATATCTATATGAATGTTATACCAAGTTGTAGCTAAAAATCATCTAAATACGTTTAATAATGATTCATGAAACATACATCGACATAAAGGGCATATATGAGTTTTGAGTACATTTAAATGAGACAGTAACTCAACAACAAATATAAAACATACGGAGACCAAAGTGGAACTTTAAATATTGCTTCCATCATACTTGTATAACAATTAATATCAATTAATAGAATACTGATTAGTTTTTGACTTATAAAACTTTGACACAATAGTGTATATGTTATACATGTTACATGTATATATGTTGTATTTTTGTGAATTTACTTTGTATACTGTTTCAACACTGTTCTAGGTTAGAGAAGGATTTGGCGCCAGCAAATGTATAACTACGCCACATTCTGTATGTGCCTGTCCCAAGTTAGGAGCCTGTAAGTCGTTGGCTGTTGATTGTTGTTTTTCGTTAACTCAACGACTGAACGTGAACTTTATAAGTAAATATAGCAGAAAGTGCCTTAAAAAAGGTAAGATGATAAATGCATTATACCAAAAGTACAAATATTTGCCTCATGGTTCGTGTTTAAAAAAAAAAAGATTCTATTTTTTCAATTCAACTCAATTCAATATTTTATTTAAGTCTCATCTCTCAATAATATATAATACAACATTAATTTACATTAAATGTAAAAATATATAAATATAAAAAGAGAGCCATTCTGTACAGAATTACAAGAGACTATAACATTAAAAATTATATAAAAAATGCATCTATTATAAAACATATTGACATTAACATTATTTACAGTATAAAACATTTCTACGGTTATTTAAAATAAGATTACAGGCTTTGGCACAGCTACGAATCATATTATTATCTGTAAATAAAAACACTAATTTCTGTTTATCATCAAAAGACATAAAATCACTATAATTAAAATGTGTTGCTTCATCAAATAATTTTTTTCTAAAATCATCATACAAAGGACACGATAAAATAACATGGGCTTCATCTTCTACAATATTCATACAATTATCACAGACTCGATCTTTTAAAATTAATTTTTCAAATCCCCCTGTTTCTATTCGAAATTTGGCAAATGAACTCCTTTGCGAAAATGGCATTGGAATTTTGCAATAAGTTTCCGTTTCAAAACAGTTCTTAAATAGATTATATGTACGAAGTTTGTTACCACCTTTACCAGATAAAGCTTTCTCTGATTGTAAATTGCCTTGCCACTGTTCGACATATTTACTAAACATTTTAGACATAACAGTATTGACAACTGAGGTACTATCAACATGATCTGTAATGATACACAAATGTTCTGCATTATTAACTCAGAAACGTTTTCCTTACATTGAAATTCCAATTTTTTATACACTTATGTTTTTTACTCATAATGTCTGCTCATATGAACATTTTTCTGTTTAAACGATCAGAACTCATATTGTTCAAACGGCACCATAGTCGAATTAAGCATTGCCATTGTTTTTGAAAGATAGGTATCCACCCCATATCCCCTGCGACTGCAGCATTTGGAATATATTTACCCACTCCAAGAAAAAATCTGCAAGCTCTATTATGGATGGTATTTATAAAAGACAAATTTTTGCAACCCCAAATACCAGCACCATATTCAACAATTGGAAGCACCAAACTCTCATATAATTTTGAAAAGACATTATGAGTAACACCATCTAAGATTTTGCACTTGGCTACAACAAGGCCAAGTGCTCTATTTGCAGAAGCTGCAACAGCTTTAGCAGTTACATTATAATCTAAAAATTCACTTAAAACTAAACTTAAATATGTATAAGTAGTAGAATATTCAATGATATCATTCCCACATTTAAATTCAACATGTGACTTATTAACAGAAGGTGTTCTAAAATGCACAATATTACACTTTTTGGAATTAATGGTCATACAATTATCTCCACACCATATATCTAATGCATTTAACATAACTTGTAATTTTTTGTCATCGTTTGTAAGTAAAACCACATCATCAGCATAAAGCAAAATACAAACTTTTTCATCATCAATATCAATACCACACTCATATGATTTCAAGAATGAAACAAGGTCATTAATATATAAATTAAATAACAAGGGAGATAATGGACATCCTTGTTTAAGACCACTGTTAACATTAAACCATTCTGACAAATGGCCGTTTAATCGTACTGAACATAATATAGTTGAATAAATAGACTGTATAGCAGCACAACAAATTTCAGCCAACCCTTTTACATTTAACTTGGACCATAATATATTTCTATTGATGGTATCATATGCCTTTTTAAAATCAATAAACGCACAAAAAGTAGATTTACGAAGCTTCTTTCTGATTTCAATTATGTTTGTAAGAGAAGACAAGTGGTCTATAGAGCTTCGATTTTGACGGAAACCATTATGTTCGTCGACTAATATGTTATTGTCATCTATCCATTGCACAAGCCTTTCGTTTAAAATATTACAATAAAGCTTATAGGAAACACAAACTAATGCAATTCCTCTGCAAGACAAGAAGTCGCGCGGATCTGTCATGTTTGTTTTAGGTATAGGATTGATAATAATTGTGTTCCATAATTCTGGCGTTTTTTGGAACCTAAAGCAAAAATCAAATAAATGGTACAAAAACAAAGTTGAGCAATTATTTTGCAAAACTTCAACTGGTAAATTATCAAATCCAGCAGATTTGCCTTTCTTTGCTTTGTCAATACACTAGCTGTTTCAACAAACGAAATGGGTTCCATCAATAAAAAGTCATTAAAAGTATTTTTCGTATATGCATGATTTTGCGTTTCAGAAACCTTGGTTGAAATCTTTTGATTTAACAAAATACTATATTCCGACTTCCATTTATCTAAACAGCTGTCAGTTTTTAATTAACATTCCCATCTTGGTCTATGACCTCCATGGGAATTACTGACTTCCGGTTTTCCGCTTCCCCAATTTTAACAATTTTTTTCCCAGAACTGCTGTTGATTTCTTTTTGATTCCAACAACAGGTCCTGTTGCATACTAAACCAAAACTTTCGCTTACATTTTTGAAGCTCCCTGTCAAAATATTTTCTCTTCTGTACATAAACCGACTTCAATTCAGAAGCACGTGAACTATTACTAAATTTATTACACGTTTTTTCGGCCTTGCACATATCAACCCATAACTTGTTTAAATCATCATTCTATAAAATCTTCTCTGTGCAGTCGTTTTTCAAGCGGTAGTCATTTTGTCCAAGTTGATATTTCATTTATCAAAGCAGTTGATGCGGGGTTTTAAGATGATATTCTAATAAATAACTTATAATTTATCAAAACAAAAGTTAAATACACGAAGAGTACAAAATCCCTAGATTTTTTTTTACTACATACAGCCCGTAAGAGTGGTGATCGAATTCGCGTTTCTTTACCGTCAGAATAAGTTACGTTATCGACAAACTTATTTCAGAAGTGACATAATTTAATTTTCTTCATCGACAAAATATTTCATGTCCAACGTACGGAAGCCGTAAGGGGACACACAAAACATTAGAAAATTCGAGATCACGATAAAACATTACCGTTTTACCAAGATCTCGATAAAAAATATATCGTTATCTCGAGAAAACGAAACTGTTATATCGAGATCTCGTATTATTAAATCGTTATCTCGGTTTAATATATCGAGATCTCGATATAACAGTTTCGTTTTCTCGAGATAACTAAATTGATGCAAACGAAATTAGGTAGCACTAAGCATTGTGTTCCAATATTTCTATCCTTTGTATTATCATGATTATACAATCCCTTCTTACATAAAAATATTACAGATTTACTAAAAGTATTGTCAGTTTTGGTTGATGCGGTCAAATATGGTCAGTTTTGGTTGATGCTGTCAAATATGGTCAGTTTTGATTGATGCAGACAAATAATTTTGTTACATCAGTCAGTCTGATATTTGTTTCTGATGCGATACATTGAATAAAAATAGGAAATGCTGACACTCTCAATTGATGCGAAAAAAAATTGTGGTCATTGATTTCCAATATTGGAGTTATTTATATACTTAAGTCCCTCTCGACCTAATATTATAACTAAATTACTGTGCAGCTATATCGATTTACATAAAAAAAAAGCAAATATGGTAAGTTTTGGTTTTGGTTGATGCAGTCAAAAGATTTTATTACACGACTCAGTGTGAAGTATAAAACTACTGATATTTGTTTATGATTCAATATTTTGAATAAAAAGAGGACATGCTCTTTGGAGGATCAAGGGGAGAGGGTCCAGGCGTTGGAACCCCACTTTTGTTTACGATGCATTTGAATGGGAGCATATAGTTGGAACCTCCCCTTTACTCATGGTTGCCCCCCCCCCGGATCTGCCCTGCATGCTGGCACTATAAATTAATGCGAACAAAATTGTTTTCCAATATTGCTGTTACTTGTATATTACAGTCCCTCTAGACCTAAAATTAGAACTGAAGTACTGTGCAGCTATATAGATTTGCAGAAAGAAAGAGAAAATAATGTCAGTTTAGATTGATGCGGTCCATTCGAGGTATGCAAACTACTCGTAAACAGATATTACATTTGGTTAATGAGGTCCGATAATTTTGTAATGTGATAATGAGCCATTCTGACTCCCGGAATAACAAATGTAAAACAATTCAAATAATAATGCCCCCCCCCCCCCCATAATACTAACGGCCTAATTTATGTACAAAAAATGAAAGAAAAACAAATAATTTATGTAACACATCAACAAAATAAATTCAATGAATTACATTCTCCTGACTTGGAACAGGCACATACATGTTCTCTTGCCGATTATAAATCTGAAATAAAACCGGCAAAATAGCTATTTTACCCAAGCCTTTATAATAAGGCAAAGAGTTCTTAAAACTTATAAATCAACTCTAGCCGTAGAATTTATAAATCAATTTTAGCCGTATAATTTATAAATCAATTCTGGCCGTAGAATTTATAAAAACATGTCAATTCTAGCCGTAGAATTAGAAATCAATTCTAACCGTAGAACTGTTCTAGAAGTAGAACTGACTAAAGATTTGGTCAGTTCTCGCTAGAACTGTCTTAAACTGTTCTAGGGTAGAACTGTCATGATCAGTTCTAGGTAGAACTGACCAAATCAGTTCTAGGTTAGAACTGTTCTAGCTAGAACTGACTAAAAGGTGTCAGGCTGACAGTTCTACGTACTGTCCTAGAACAGTTCTCCTGACAGATTTAATAAGAGGTTAGAAGTGATCTCCACTGTACACTTGTGTAGGTAAAGCTGAAGACTTACCAAATAGTTATCACGCTTATGATGGGAAAACCGGTGTTGCTATATTGTATAAAACACTACAATTCTCTGTAAGTGAGATACATGTTATTTACTCTGAAAAAGTTGTAGGTTTACAGATCAAAAGCAAGCCAAATGGGTGAATTTTTATTTTTGGAACATACTTACCTTCTGACGATAGTATAGATAATTATAGAAATGAATTAAACATGCTAGATACTTTAGTGTCTTAAATTATTATTGTAATTATGGCAGTGTTATTGTAGCAGGCGACTTTAATGCTAGTTGTCGTACTAAAGACAGATTGCATTCAAACCATTGTAAAAATGGTGAATTGCAAGAAAAATTTAAAAGACAAGATTTGTTATTTTCAGGTGTTAAAATTAAGCATACAGGGCCTGATTACACGCTTATAACTAAGAAAACAATGATCGATAACTTTCTGGTTAATAAGAGTGTACTTAGGCAACTGAGGTCTTGTGAAATTATTGACAAAGGTTTGATTAGCAGTACTTCTGATCATTTACCGATCATAGTAGAACTTTTGATAGATAACAATAAACCCAGAATAATGAATTCCAATAGCAAATTTCCAGCTTGGCATAAAATAAATGACGAAAACTTTAAAAATTATTAAGAATCTATTGACGAACCAATGGAACTGTTAACCGACCGAATTATTTCAGACAATGTAGATACTGTTAACACGGTAATTGAGAGCATTTTACATGCAGCGGCAGATTCCGTCATTCCTACGTGCGTATTTTACCCATATACAAAACCATACTGGACACCCGATGTTAAAAAAGCTCATCAGACAGAACGGTCGATGCGTAAACGATGGCTTGCAGATGGACGGCCCAGAGGAATGAGTCATGAATCATATAAACATTGCAAAAAAGCCAAATATGAATTTCGGAATGTGCAACACGCAGCTTATAATTACGAACAATATATTCAAAAATGTTACGATGCCATAAACGAAGCAGCAGAGTGCGATAACCGTTTATTCTGGAAACTAATAAACAGATGTAAACCATCAACATCAAGAATTTATCCAAATATTATCCATAATATTGCTACATGTAATCGTACTTTCTTGTTAATTTGACCTGTTGAGGCTATTTGTAATGCCTTTTTGTTATTTAATGTTATAATAAAATACTAGATCTTGTCTATATACCAGCTTTGATTATTTGGAATTACCACACATTTTCATTTCTTCGTACTATGAACTTCAAAATTATTTCATTTTTCCTTCAATACTGTTCTTGCACCTGTACAGGAAGTTTTATCTAGCACTTGTTGTATAGTTTTGTTGTTAATATTCACCCTATATGCACTAAGTGTTATATTACTTTTATTAGTATTAAAGAAATTTCTTAGTATACCTAAACAAAAGATTTTATACACACAGACGAAAAAGTGATGATTTTCTAACAATTGTAAAATATTTTACAGTGGTATGATACTTTAACTTTGTTTAAACCTGTTTATTTACTTTTGACCTTAATTATTAATCCATAATAAGTTGTATTAACTATGTATTTGCAATAAGGTATCTCAGATAAAATTTATTCATTCATTGTGTGTTAATTTGCGTTTTTTGATAGAGTCAAGCCTTCCAATTTATAATTTATAGTCTGCTCTATGGTCGGGTTATTGTCGCCTTGACACATTCCCCATTTCCTTTCTCAATTTTATAGTGTGTTTTTCTATGTTGTGATGTTATACTATTGTTTAAGAAAAAGGGAGAAGGTTTGGTACCATTAAAAGTTTAATCCCGCTGCAAATGTTTGCACCTGTCCTTAGTCAGGAATCTGGTGTACCGTAGTTGTCGTCTTTTTATGTAGTGCATACGTGTTTCTCGTTTCTCGTTTTAACATAGATAATACCGTTTGAATGGTTTTACACTAGTATTTTTTGAGGCCCTTTGTACCTTTCTGTTCGGTGTGAGCCAAGTCTCCGTGTCGAAGGCCGTACCTTGACCTTTAATGGTTTACTTTTATAAATTGTTATTTGGACGGAGAGTTGTCTTATTGGCACTTATACCACATCTTCTTAGTTATATCTAATGACCCAGAAAGCATTGGTAGTGCCTTTATAGATTATTTTTCAAACCTTTGCACGACGGACAATACTGAAACTTTTGATACGCAAAAGAAACACTTGATTGACAGTGCGTATTTGTAGATTTTAAACACCTGTTGTAATCCAATGAGAACCTACCTGGCGGAGTCATCAACGAATGTGAAGTGCGAGATATTGTCAAATCCTTGATGCGTAAAAAAGCTAACGGACACGACAAAATTCAAAATGAACATTTGATATACGCGGGAGAAGTTGTTATCCGTTGTCTCACTTCATTTTTAACCTCAAAGTGAAGAAAGGTCGTGTACCTTATGACTGGAAGTTGGGTTAACTAGTACCACTTTTTAAAGGAAACAATAAACCTAAAACATCTCCTGACAGCTACCGTCCGATTACACTTTTGTAGTGTGTTTCAAAGGTCTTTGATCATGTTGTAAAAACCCGTTTGCTAATCGTATTGGATAATATAACCTTCCCGAACTGCCAACAACAAGGATTTCAGAAGAACCTCGGTTACCTTTAATCTATACGAAACAATTTTCCATAATCTTGAATTTTGTAGTAAGATTTTTGTAGCTTTTCTTAATAGTAGGAAGGCATTCGACACATTCTGGAGACTAGGTCTCATGTACAAATTGTTTCAACTAGGTGTGAACAGTAACTTATATGCAATAGTCAATGACTTTCATACAAACACAAAGAGTGCTTTTGTTGTTATCCAGCACCAGTCAAAAATTGTTCCAGTGATAGAAGGTGTAAGACAATAAAGAATGCTGTCTGGTTTATTGTATTTAATTTTTATTAATGATGTGATAATTGAAAAATGCAATTAAAACACAAGTATATGCAGTATCAATTCTGGTGCACCTGCTCTTGCTGATGACATATCTTGTATTGACACGTACCCACAATCTCTTAAGGAGGTAGACCTAGGTTAAGGGAAATAACTCTTAAAATCATCAGTATGTTTATGTCAACCATTTTTTAAGAATATATTCTAAGCTTCTAGGTTACATAGATTATTTTCAATCTGTTTCAGGTAAATGCTTAAATACATGGATGAACTTGACTTTTACAAACGCTTAACTGATTTAAAGAGTTATATCCCTGAACCAAGGTCTACCCCCTTAAACGCATGCTTGATGTGTGTTTCGAGTACTCTTTGAAATTTGCGGTTCTGTTTTAACGCAAAAAAATAAAGTATTATGCAATTTTCCATACATACAAGAGAAAGCAATGTTAACTTCCACTGGTGTATTGGAATAAGAATATTCCATGATCTGACACATATACACATTTAGGTAGAGAACTTAGTTCTCGATTCAAAACTAAGAACAGAACTATAAATGTTTGTAGAATAGGTAAAAACGCATACTTTGCATTGAAGGGAGTAATGTCAATAACAACTTATCCGTCCGTATTAGTTAAATATTCAAAACTTACAATTAAGTCGGCTTCATATCTTGACTTACATCTAGAAATTGACAATGAGGGTCGGTTGAAAACAAAACTTTACGACAAAAGAGATGATTTCAGCTTTCCAATTGTGAACTTTCCATTTCTAAGTAGCAACATTCCAGCAGCACCTGCATACGGGTTATATATCTCCCAATTGATACGATATTCCCGTGCTTGCATTTCCTATCATGATTTTCTTGATAGAGGTTTGCTGCTCACAAGGAAGCTATTAAACCAAGAGTTCCAAATAGTGAAGTTGAAATCATCCCTTCGTAAATTTTACGGACGCCATCACGAGTTGGTTGACCGTTATGGAATAACCGTTTCACAAATGATATCGGATATGTTCCTTACGTCGTAACTACAATCCCCTTCCCTTTCATGAATATGACCTACCGAATTAGACTATTTACCGGATTTGTAATCACATAAGCAACACGACGGGTGCCACATGTGGAGCAGGATCTGTTTACCCTTCCGGAGCACCTGAGATCACCCCTAGTTTTTGGTGGGGTTCGTGTTGTTTATTCTTTAGTTTTCTATGTTGTGTCGTGTGTACTATTGTTTTTCTATTTGTCTTTTTCATTTTTAGCCATGGAGTTGTCAGTTTGTTTTAGATTTATGAGTTTGACTGTCCCTTTGGTATCTTTCGTCCCTCTTTTATCTTACCGAGCGTTCTTTATGGTTGCGAAACAATAATCCTGTGATATAACGACGCTAAATTGTTTTCAATACTTCATTGTCAAACACATTTTTGCTTTAAAAACTTCTAACAGATCTGATATTTACAAGAGCATTATTGGGATTCATCCGATTATAAGTTTTATTTACAAAAGAAAACTGCTCTTTTATCAAAAAAATGTTAATGTAAGATAACAATTATCTTTCAAAAAGAATATATTTGGTTCGACTATTTTCATTCCTCATAGACCCTCACCGCAGTCACTATGGATACATTATTGATGTTATTGACATTTTAGGAACATATGGACTTATTCAATATCTTACCGAATATATTGATATTGAACGATTCCCATCAAAAATTCAATGGAAATCAATTGTTCACAAAACAGTTGACGGACAACAGTCAGTCAACTGGTTAAACCGTATAGCGTTAGATGCCAGTTTTATACGTTTTAAAAATATTCACAAGACAGTTTCTATGACAATTTCTGCAAAAAAGCACATGTATGTTGTTCCTGCATTTGTACTACAGAGCTACGTGATGAATATTGAGAATGTTTCACTACAATTGTATTGCGACCTATGTGAATATGATGATGAGGATATTTATCAAATCTTACTAGGACGAATTCCATCATTGCCGAACATTCGGAGTTTAAGAAGCTTTGTCACGTCCATGTTATTTATTGCATAGCAACATATTGACGTTGTGTCATGATAGGCAGTACATGATATGTCATCATTCGAGATTGCATAAGGACTGTATGCCGAGTGACTTAAGTGAATATTTGTCTGTATATGTAAAAAAAATGAAAAAGCTCAAATAGTTATTAAAAGTGTATCAAGAATTGCACAATATTTACTAAAAAGAATAATATAGTGTTTTTTTTTCTTTCTTAAACTTTGAATATGACCCCTCATTGCCTTTATGATAACATAGAATACAACTGATGAATGAAACAAATATAACTGTTACAGTAATGACAGTGTTAAATATGTTTGAGAAATTTATAAATTCCGTTATAATATGAGATTCCGCTATGATGATTATAGTGTGAATACAAATATGTTCCAGGGGAATGTTTATTTCGAGGTGGTTTATCAACTGCTTTTTTATTTGTCCACTTTTTGATATTTTACCATTTGCACAATTTAATATAGTAAAGTGTTGACCTAAGTAATTTCTTTTCATCAAGGTAAAGTTTCCTGGAAAAAAAATAATCTATAAAACATGCCATCGTGTGACGCCTAGGATAATGTTGATATTACGTGTATAATAAAAGTAATACAATATTTGCTTTTCTGTGCTCTTGCCAAATTTTCATTTAATTATTTGGTGTTTTTGAATCGACTTACTAATATGAGTCATTTAAAAAAAAGTTGAATTTTCAGTACACTTTTGCTAAATAAAAATAATTTCTAATAGAAATTGCACTTGTAAGGTTTAAATGAAAGTTTGTAGAATTTATGAGTCAGAACATTAGTAATCAATAGTATTTATATCTATTTTTATAAGATTAAAATATATATTTAAGGCCGATTTTGCATAATGCATGTGCGTACAGTATCAGGGTAACACATGTACATTTTAAATGATCTTTTCTTATTTTCTGAGTGCCTTGATATTTGCAAAACGGACATTTTTAGAAGGGTTACTAATGATAACTTTAACGAAAAATTGCCGCTTCTATATTCTTATATGAAGCATACTTCTACAAATTAAATTTAATCAGCGTACATATAGTTTATGTCCAGTCTGTTACCGCTTCTTAAATCAACCTTTTAATTGGTCTCCCTATGCATATTGAACTAGTCAGTGTTGGATTCAAAAAAGCAAAGTAACCTTAATACAACAGCTCTTGTATAAAAGTGTAGAGAATAGAGAGAAATTGAAGATATTTAGAGAAAACAAAATAGTTGGTATACCTTTTTGTCATGTCTATGCCGTGACCAAAATATTTAATAATTATACCAATATTATACATGAAAAGCGCCATTACGAGTTGGAAATCACAATCACAACAAAAAAACATTAACACTTCGTCAAAGGGATAAGTTTTTTTACAACAGCAGTAAAATAATATTGATTGATTTGATTGGTGTTTGCTTTACGCCGCATGAGCGCAAAAAGGCTGTATCGCGGCGAGAGCTAATTCGAATATTTTCTAACAATTTAAAGTGTATCTTACTATCAGACAAAAGGTCCTTCAATAAACTAAAATTTAAATGTGTCAGTGTTAGATCACCCTCTGGCCTCCGGCCATCGGGGTGATCTTACACTGAAACAGCGTCATCGTGGGATAACTATTAGTTACCGGCCTGTTTCTTAGTTACCATTGTATTTTATCTAACACGTACTATACTACGAATTAATATAATTGACAATCAGTGAGCTGATGTCACGTGTACTTATATTTCTCATCGTGATACACTATACAAGAATGTAACCCTTGATAGTAAATACTATACTATAATACTAACAATGACCACTGTCTTTTCCTCGATCTTGATATCTATATCACTAACAGAAAGCTGAATACTAAAATTTATGATAAAAGAGATGATTTTTCATTTCCTATCGTTAATTATCCATTTTTTTTGTTACCATCTTACGGTATTTATATATCTCAACTAGTACGATTCGCTCGTGTATGTAACAATGTTTTAGATTTTAACGAAAGAAATTTATGTATTACTGAAAAATTATTACACCAGGGTTTTCGATATCACAAACTAGTCAAACATTTACTAAATTTTATCATCGGTATAAGGACATCATTCGTAAATATAGCTCAACATGCATATTTTATGGAAATATTTTTTATAAAGCACAAAGGTGTCAGTATTCACCTCAAAAACTAACAAAACCTTTGAATAGACTTATTAAGAAGGCATATTGTTACGATACTGTTGTCAAGTCATTAAAGATTGCATATTTTGGCGTTAATATTGATTCACTTATAGGGTCTTTGCATCGGAACTAAACACATTTATTCAAAAACCAGTTGTTGGCATGACACGGGTTATGTTCTTCTCATATATGTTATGATGGTATGATACTAAACCCCTAACGGGAAGGATTGTGCCTGATGTTCATATGATGAAATCATAATCTTTCAGTCAGTTTAATTGAAGCCTGGAGCTGGCTTGTCAGTTAACTGCTAGTAGTCTGTTGTTATTTATGTATTATTGTCATTTTGTTTATTTTCTTTGGTTACATCTTCTGACATCAGACTCGAACTTCTCTTGGACTGAATTTTAATGTGAGTATTGTTATGCGTTTACTTTTCTACATTGCCTAGAGGTATAGGGGGAGGGTTGAGATCTCACAAACATGTTTAACCCCGCCGCATTTTTGCGCCTGTCCCAAGTCATGGAGCCTCTGGCCTTTGTTAGTCTTGTATTATTTTAATTTTATTTGCTTGTGTACAATTTGGAAATTAGTATGGCGTTCATTATCACTGAACTAGTATATATTTGTTTAGGGGCCAGCTGAAGGACGCCTCCGGGTGCGGGAATTTCTAGCTACATTGAAGACCTGTTGGTGACCTTCTGCTGTTGTTTTTTTCTATGGTCGGGTTGTTGTCTCTTTGGCACATTCCCCATTTCCATTCTCAATTTTATTTACTGGTTTACTATGTGTACGGTACAAAACTAAAGTTAAAAATGCAAATATAACATTAAACTAATCGGAACGTATTATATTGTTTGTTCTTTACATAAAATTACATTACAACAATCATTAAATTGTAAATACTATTTTAATAAAGACTAATTGAGCCAATATTTTAAACATGCTTAAAACCGCATATTTAAAGGGAAATAATCCATAACGTTTTGTTTACAACATCTATACTATTAAACGAGAAGACCTCATTTTGGGTGTCGCTTCTCTTCCTTCCACAATAAATCAATCATCATGCCTCTGTGTCCTATAGGTAACATGCATAGTCGCATTTGTCATCTATTCTTATGATTATTCAGATTGAGTTATTTTGGGAGAAAAACGACAAAAAAGGAGTCCGGATATGATTCCGTCATCAGACTGACTTTTAGTCATAGATGAGACTTCCGGTTTGAAACATGCACAAACACAACCAATCTTATGATAGATAACAAAAAATGAAAAATAAATAAGCCTATCAAATCGTTCTCCATGTCATGGTGTTAAGATCGCAAAAACCACAACTATTATACCTCCTTATAGAGGACAATTATTTTTCGCGTTTTTTACATGTAAACTACGATTATACTACTTTAATATATAGAGACTCTCTGTATTCTGTCTACTGTTTTTCTTTCAATTGTTTACTATTTAAGGGGTCATACCAGTTGCATATATATTAAAATAAGTAAAACATGTGACACATTTAAAAAAAACCAATCGTATCATAGATAACAAAAATGAAAAATAAATAAGCCATTCAGAGCGTTCTCCATATCATGGTGTTTAGATAGCAAAAATAACAACTATAATTATACCTCCTTAGAGAGGACAATTATTTTTCGCGTTTCATTTCATGGTGTAAAGATCGCAAGAATCACAACTATTATACCTCCTTAAAGAGGACAACTATTGTTTGCGTTTATCTACATGTAAACTACGATTATACTACTTTAATATATAGAGACTCTCTGTATTCTGTCAGGGACTTTCTATGTTAGTATAGAAAGTCCCTGATTCTGTCTACTGTTTTCTTTGAAATGTTTACTATTTAAGGGGTCATACCACTTGCATATATATTAAAAAAGTGAAACATGCTTAACTTCATCTTAAACTACCTCGACCAAAAACTTTAACCTGAAGCGGGACTGACGGACGACCGACCGAACGAACGCACGGATGCACAGACTAGATGGGGCATAACAATTTATTGTTGAAAGTGAAAATAGTGATTTGGCAAAAATGAAAGTAAGCCGTATAGATTAGAGGAGGCAGGGCCTTTTTCGGGGCGTCGGGATCGGGTGTTTTGAAACTCAGGATTTGGGGATTGATCCTTACGGGATCCGGGAATATATTTTTCGATTTCGGGATTTCGGGATATGAATTTCTTTAAATTCTGCATCTCGGGATTTCGGGATCAGGACCCCTCCGACCACCCCTCAAATTAGCCTTAGTCGGTCTTAGTCATTTATACAAGATTCATATCCTACCATTGGCATGTTAGTAAGACTCTCAAAGTAGTGTGTTATGAGACTGCCCTCCGTAATCTCTCCGCAATCTCAATTACGGAGCCCGTAATCCCCTCTAATCGTCTTAAGCCAGCTTATAATCCCCTCTAATCTTCTTAAGCCAGCTTATGGTACGATTTAAAGCAGCTTATGATGCAACTTTAAGCAGCTTATTATGCAATCAATCGGATAAAGATAATCCTTATCTTTTAATCTAGATTAGTGCTCCTCAATGTTTTTGTTCCTTTAAGCACATCATTGTGCAATCAATCGGATTAAGATAATCCTTATCTTTTAATCTAGATTAGTGCTCCTCAATGTTTGTTCCTTTTTTTATCCCGATAAGAGTTAACAATTGCTAATTATAATCTATTTGTTTTCGGATTAGAGAACCGAGTATTAACCCTTTTAATCCTGATTAGGATAAACAAATGCTAATTATAATATATTTGTTTTCGGATTAGAGAAACGACTCTTAATTTATATCGTAGATTAGAGGAATCCCTTTTGTTTCCAGACAATCAAAATCCAATTGTTTTCGAACTTAATTAGCGGATCCTTTGTTTGAATAAAGGGAATTAATTGTAACGGAAGGAGAGACAGGCTATTTTTAATTTTTACAGGAAATACTCTACAAAAACAGATTGCAAGAGAGAAGAAATATTAACAAACCGCTAACTGTATTTTCTAACAAACTAGTTGAGATAAGGATATTTAAAAAAATGAAAAAAGTTTTTCTTTCTTTCTCTTTGTAAATTCTTGATATTATTTTCTTTGTTTTCTCAATTAGTTTGTTTAAAAATAAACACCTCGTTGTCTCATCTATATATAGTTTCTTTTAACACAAAATAATAACACATTTCATGTATTAATCATTTATTTAAAATATTCTAGATTGTATTTGTTTTTTTTTTAGTTAAAACATTTAAATTGTAACCATTTTTTTCTCTTCTTTTTTATTGTAAATATACTGTTTATGTCTCGTTGCACATACATTTTCTTTTGGGTTTCCAAATTAGTTTCTGTCTTTTTTGTCTTTTTATTCCGTTGGATGTATTCATTGTCACTATCTTCACTGTATTCATCTGTTTCTTCTTTCTCCTTATTTTCTTCTTCTGTTTTCTTTTCTTTATAAGAGGTAGACTCGAATCGTACTTTGTTTGTTTTTTCGACATTCCTAAACAAACAAAGTGGAATGTCAGTAGACTTCAGAAATTGGTAGAATTGATGTATACCAGCTGTTAGTTTTCTACGACCAATTGGAACTGTTGAATCACGTATCAAGTCAACGATATGAGTGTTTGAAATAACTTTTCCGTCAATGCAAACTTCACCTTGTTCGTCCCACTTAATAGATGGTTGTTTTTGTAAGTAAAGCAAAAGTCGCAAGGCTTTGTCTTTATATCTAGATGGAATAGTGATATTGATTAACGATTTTAAATCACCATGTAACGGTTTCTGGTCATAAGAAAGATTGTGTTGGTCATTGTCTCGAGGTGGAGTGTCATTTAACACCACCTCCGCTTTCGATTGATCTTCGTTTTGTTTTTGTAAGACAGCCTCGAATTTATGTTTAGGAATAAGAATCATTTCCTTCGTCATTTTAAGTGAGCAAGCACAATCTTTACTACTATAGGAATGAGATTTGATCGATACTTTAAAAGAAGTCTCCTTCGATGTAAACGTTGGGTGTCCTCGGCAGTGATTTTACGAATAACCGTTTTGTACTCGAACAGTTTCTTTTTATTTAGCGGAGATAGTGTAACGACTCCATGTAAAATGTTGTATATACATTCTAGTAGGATCTTAAATTGTTCATTATTCATCGTTTTTATCATTGCGAGTCTTTGTTGATCCTCAGCGGAAGCCAATAAGGATAGAAAATTAACGTGTCTAATCACTTGCTTACTCATAGCTTTTTAAGTATTATTTCGAAAGAAAAACCACACAGTTCTCTCCAATGAATATATTTGTTCTAAGTAAATAAAGTTTGTCTGTGTGAGCGCTCAAATCAATCGTCAAGTATCCGTATTTTTTTTTGGTGGCGAGTTCGTAGGCCGACATGAAATATTTCACCTGACCTGGTAAAATTTGTTTAGCAAGTACGGTTAACTGGTGTTGATCACGATGATTTTTCAGACAAATAATGTAAGATGCATTCAGGGAAATGGTGCGCATGAATTTACCCGGAGAATGATATAAATTCTGAGTAAGCATTAAAAGACTTATGTTTTGATGATGAGATTTTACCGTAAATAAATTTAAAACTTCCACATCGTTCACTGCTGTTGCGAGCAAATCGTCTAAAACCAGAAGCATGTGTTCCCTTTTTTTCTGACCATGCATCCACTTGATCACTGCTTGGTAAACCTTCATGAAAAGTTATATTGTTTATTTCTTTTTCCATACTTGTGAATAATTCTTGATAAACAGAATAGCAATATACAATTTTTACAGGAGGGGATGAAAACATACCCCCAGCTTGTTTAATTATGCGAAAAGTCAACATAGTTTTTCCACTTTGTGTCGGTCCCACAATTAAAATAGAACATGGTGCTTGGAAAGGTAAAAGCGTACGATCTCCACTTGACATGGTCTGAGTTTTTTCAGTTTTAATTTCCCCACAAATGACTGAAATAAAGTTGAAGTTCGAGTTTTATATGTTTGATACATAAGTAGTTTTTGTTGTTTTGGTTTTTTTTTTCTTTTTCTTTTTTACATGTATTTAGATTCTTTTGTTATATTTTTGGTATGGTTTTTTATAATTTTTTTTTTTTTTTACGTGTTTTGCTTCGATGTTCCTTTTTGATGTGTTTATCTTCCGTTCTCAACCATTAATGCAAAAAACTGTTAAAAATCATTTGGTCACAGAATAATGAAAACCAACATTGTAAAACCAAATCGTGAAAGAAAAGCCTCAGTTCTACCATCAAATTTCAAAAAGAAAACAAGCTAAGAAATATTTATTGAACGCACAAAATTTCAAACATGAATACAAGAACATAAATAATAAATAAAATTACATACAATGTACAATATATGAAGAAAAAAAGAATGTCATAGTAAGTGTTCACGTGATTTGATTCTTTTTTCCATTAAACGGTAAACAGTGTCTTTCATTGGTTGACTACGTAATCTATCCAATACAATCACGTTAAGTAAGAAGTAATTGCATACAAATTCTGATGACATGTTCAGTTTTTTTACGTCTTCTCTGAATTTAATCAACACATCTAAAAGTGAAAACGAATGACATGCTGTTTCAAAATGTCTTTCCAAGTGCTCCTGCTCTCCATTCATCAAACATTCGTGGTTATGTTGACTGGGGTGTTCAACTTGGCAACCAGAACACGTTTCTTTCGTTTTCTTTGTTATCAAGTCCTGTAACACCTCGGCAAAAGAATAGATCAAGACTGTAGTTAGAAGCTTCTTCTCCATACCCGACATGATGACTGTTCTCAAAATAAATGTTTAGTGATCTTCAATAAAAGAATGTAGAAACAGTATACTCTCTTTCAGATTACACAGTTTTAAGCATACGTCTCTGTTGATTTTGATTTTTTTACCCTTTACAACGATATGAATTAAGGTCTTTTGCTGTAGTCGTCTTCCTGTTTTCTTAATAATTACTTTAGTCTCGTCGTCAATGGTAAACACAGCTTCTCTCTTCAATAAATTTGTGTCAAGCCGTTCGTAATCACGTTTGGTTGCTTCTCTCACCAAATCAATTTGACACTGAGTCATGGTGACTGTGGTGTTTTTATATACGGTGGTTTAAATACAGGTATAAGTGAGGATACTGTGATGTAACATTACTATATATAGATATGACGCAATAATATTCATGCGTGGGAGTCAAAACATAATCGTGCATGTTATGACATGTTTTTAGAATTAAACTTTTCGGATGGATGGATTTGGTAAAATATATCCAGTACACCCACTCAATAAACTAATCCATAATTCACTGTTTCCATTTTGCATTGTTATATTAACAAGTGATGCTATTACAATTGTTATTACAATAATTATTTGACAGAAATACACGATTTCTGCTTTGGGTATATTTTCTCCCATGAAACGCCAAGTCGTTTGTGTGCTCTCCGTATTACTTCTTGTCTCTTCCATGTTGTTAAGTGTAATAAAGGAACCACGTCGCTTATCACTCATGGCTTTAAATACCTTTTCAAAAACAAAACAAAAAAACAAAAAACAAAAAAAATCAAAAATCTTTTCTCTTTCAATTAATGATAGGTTAAGAACACATTAGAAAGAAGTTCCTTCTTCCACTGTTCAATCTCCTTCTTTTCCACACAAAAATGATATAATTTAAACAATGTTTGTTTTTTTAACTTACAAAGATATATATACATTCTCCCTTTTCGCTCCTCGAACACGAAAACGTTATATATCATCTCTATCTCATTCATTATTTGTATTAAAATGGAATATATGAGAAAAAAAGTCTTAAAAAGGAACGAAAGATACCAGAATGGCACTCAAATTCATAAAATGAAAAAAATAAAATAAACTGACAACATCGAGGGTAAAAAAAGACAAACTAACAATGATTGTTAAACGTACAGCGACACATATTACATACATATTCATTTGTAAATGATTAACTAGTATGCAGCTTCATACCTTACGTAACATAAACGTACAGTGACAAATATTACATTTAGTAACACTCAATCAATTTAAATAAAAAAAGAAAAAAAAGAAAACAACAACAAACTATAGATTCTTTTTTAATTATTTGGGTGGTCCTTAAAAGGACCTTACACAATTGTGTAAATTTTTATCATCTATTCTTCATTTTCAAGTGGTGTGTAGATGTCTAAGTATTCCGCTAATACTGCGTTAAAATCATGACTGCAGAAAAACAAATCTTCCATAAATTCTTCATGGTCTTCATAGAAAAACAACACACATATTGTTATGTTACCCGTTCTCCATGTTCCTACTGGCCAATTTGAATGATGCTCTCGTCGCTTTGGAACAACTTCGTTTCGTATCAAATTTGATCTTATTGGGTTTAAATGACGGAAACGACCATTCACTTCTCTCTGGAAGATAGAATTGCAAATGTTAAACATAGGAGGAATCATTGTTTATAAAAATAGTATATAACTCTGATGTATGAAAAATATAATGTTATGTATGAATAAACATTTCACTATACTTTCCTTGTTGCTTAAGCACTCCTTTATAAAGAAAAAAAGGGGGGGTTAAACTAGATTAGAAAAATATATCTTAGCAACTCAAATCAATAAGGATTTTTATATTCGAGGATTAAATACAATCAATAAAGATCAATTTTAAATACCCCCCCAAAAAAATCAATAATAGCACAGGATTAGAATTTAAATACCCTATGCGTGTTGTTTCATATAAAAAAAGGGGGAATTATCTTCTCAGATAAGTGATTATGTTTTTTTTTATATATAAAGCAAGTAAAAGTATAAACTACACCTGTTTTGGGTTTGTTTTCAAACATAACTAACAGACATACTTATAATCAAGCTCGAGATATCAATCTAGTAATGGAAGGTGCAAATGGAAATTTAGTTGATCAATTGGCACAAGCTTTATCAAGTGATGTATTAAACACATTACAACAACTTTCTATAGAAGACTTTGTCAAGGTTCTTCACTCAGCTGAAGAAAAAAGGAATAGTGAAGAATTCAGATGTACAATATGTGGTAAAAGATATTTGCAAAAACGTAACCTACTTCGCCACAAAGCAGAACACACACATCAGTACAAGTGTACCCCATGTAGCTATGTAACAAACAGAAAGGACACTTGGATCAAACACACGAAGTCGAAAAGACATTTGAAAAATCATGAAACTTGCAACAGCGAGAGCAATAAGTCTACAGAAACACCATCGAAAAAAAAGAAGAAAAATGTAGGAGGTGACAATTTTACGATGAATGCACACCCATTAGCAGGACCCAGCAGCGATGCGGAACGAAAAGACACACATCAGTACAAGTGTACCCCATGTAGCTATGTAACAAACAGAAAGGACACTTGGATCAAACACACGAAGTCGAAAAGACATTTGAAAAATCATGAAACTTGCAACAGCGAGAGCAATAAGTCTACAGAAACACCATCGAAAAAAAAGAAGAAAAATGTAGGAGGTGACAATTTTACGATGAATGCACACCCATTAGCAGGACCCAGCAGCGATGCGGAACGAAAAGGAGTCGACAATTTCACGGTGAATGGAGACCCATTAGCAGGACCAAGCAGCGTTGCGACACGAAATGACGGTGAGGAAGCTATCATAAACATCAAGGGAGGCGCTACACGAAGCAGGAAGGCGCTAAATGACAGCGTGGAAGTGGTTGAACTACAACCTTCCACACAAGATGAACGTTATGATCTTATTCATTTCATGAGAGAAAAGCGGGAAAAAATCATGTCGCTTCTACAGGATCGACGAAAAGAGGGTAACATAAAAATTTTTCTCAATGTTCAAGTGAGAATGATTAAATATGGTGTGGATGGGACATACGAAGAGCAGGTACCATTCTTTCGAAGCAATGCAAAAACTGTAATGGAGAGTGGGAATGAAGAAGAAGACACATTAGAACACACCTTAAATGAGAGCTTACAGAAAATTTTCACTAGCATGGAAGAGTTTCTAAAAAACGGAAGCGGATATCAAATGGAAGAAGTACTTCAACTACAAGTAACCATCATAAAATACAAACCTTTGTATGCAGGTAGTTATATTCATTTACCAAAATCGTTGAATTGGGCGAACTGTCTGTTGAATGTGATGAATGAAGATGATCGCTGTTTCATGTGGAGCGTGTTAGCCAGTCTTCACCCACCAAACGAGGGAGAGATGCAACCAGAACAAGTGCACCACTATCAAACATACATCGATAGGATTGATGTGACAGGGATACAATTTCCGACACCAATATCACAGATTGCAAAGTTTGAGCGACAGAACGCAACCATTTCAATTAATGTGTTCGGTTATGAAGAGAGGAATGATGAAATTTATCCATTGTTCATAACCAAAAAGACTAAGTGTCATCACATAAATCTGTTGTATATGAGGAAAGACGATAATCAATCACATTATGTGTTGATAACTAATTTCAACAGGTTTCTATCTAGAGTTAAAAAACACCATGGTGAAACTTTTTTCTGTTATCATTGTCTCCAAGGATTTATAGAAAACAGACTTTTGATGAAACATCAAGAGGAGTGTAAGCAGGTAGATTTCCAAAAAATCTCACTTCCGAAAGTGGGGGAGGTGTTAGAATTTAATGAATATAAGAAGACGGAAAGACACCCGTTTGTCATTTACGCTGACTTTGAATGTTTGACTAGAAAAGTAGATACCTGTGAGCAGAATCCGGAGGTTTCCAACACCAATAGATACCAACAAATGGAGGCTTACAGTTTCGGATATCAGAGAGTTTCCATCGACAAGCGGTATGAGAAACCACCTGTCATTTATCGTGGACCTGATGTAATTGAAACTTTCATTGATGCCTTATTGGAAGAGGAAAGAGAGATTATGGGTATCCTATCTCTCAATGAACCAATGATAGTCAATGAATTCGTGCAAATGGAGTACAATCTCGCAAGCATATGCTTCACATGTCGAAAACCTTTCAGCACTAAAAACAGGAAGGTTATACACCATTCTCATTTAACGGGGGAAGTGATTGGAATAGCGTGCAATGATTGTAATTTAAAAATGAAAGTACCAAATTTCATTCCGGTAGTCATACATAACCTAAAAGGTTTTGATGCCAATCTAATCATGACAAAGATTGGAAAGTACAAAGAGCACGTTATAAACGTCATTCCATACAACAAGGAAAAGTATCTATCGTTTACATTGGGACACCTACGATTTATAGACTCGCTTCAGTTTTTGAACGAGTCGTTAGCATCGTTGACGAAAAATCTGGCACAAGAAGGAGAGAAACATTTCGTTTTCTTAAGAAAATCTTTCCCAAACCCAGAGCATTTTTCCATGTTGTTGCGGAAGGGTGTTTTCCCATATGACTACGTCGACGAGGAGAGTAAATTGGAGGAGAGAAGCTTGCCCAGCAAAGAGAATTTGTATATTCGATTGTCAGAGGAACACATCAGCGAAGAGGACTTTCACTTTGCCAACAAAGTATGGGAGAAGATGAATGTAAAGACGTTAGGTGAATATTCTGACATATACCTTCGAATGGACGTTGCGCTCCTCTCTGACATTTTCGAAAGATTTAGAGACATCTCTCTTCGCGACTACCAACTTGATCCATGTTATTATTAAACGACCCCTGGATTAAGTTGGTCCGCCATGCTAAAGAAGACTGGTGTTGTTTTGGACCTCATTACAGACATCGATATGTTGTTGTTCATTGAGAAGGGGTTGCGAGGGGGAGTGTCCAGTATATTCCATCGATATGCAAAAGCCAACAATCCCTACCTCATCGATGATTATGATCCGAGTAAAGAAACATCGTACCTGGGATATTTCGATGCCAATAACTTTTATGGATGGGCAATGAGTCAACACCTTCCCTATGGATTTTTCAGTTGGGCGAATGAAGGAGAAGACATAGAAAAGCTCAAGAACAACATTGGATCATTGACACCTAATTCCAATGAGGGTTACATATTAGAAGTTGATTTAGAGTACCCCCCTGCCTTACACGATGAACACTCTGATTTCCCGTTGGCCCCTGAACGACAGACCATTCGCACTGAGGACCTTTCACCCTACTCTCGTAAGATGCTTGAGGAATTATTTGGAAAGAAGACGTTGGGTTCGTGTGAAAAGTTGGTACCGAATTTACACGACAAGGAAAAATATGTGATTCATTACCGCAACCTACAATTGTATTTGGAATTGGGAATGCGACTAAAGAAAGTGCACAGAGTTTTAAAATTTAGAAAGAGTCCCTGGTTGAAAACTTACATCGATTTCAACACCAACAAAAGGAAACAAGCCACAAACGAGGTCGAGAAAATGTACTACAAGTTATTAAACAACAGCATATTTGGTAGGTCGTTAATGAACATCCGTAAACACGTCAACGTTAAGCTCTGTCACACAGAAAAAAAGTTCCTGAAATATACGGCGAGACCATCTTTCCAATCGTGTACGGTTTTTAACGAGGATCTAGTAGCAGTTGAAAACCTGCGCACAGATATTTTAATGAATCAACCAGTCTACGTAGGCTTCAGCATTCTCGACCTGTCCAAGCACTTGATGTATGACTTTCATTACAAACATATGAAGACGTTATATGGTGAAAAAATACGACTCTGTTTCACTGACACAGATAGTTTCCTGTACCACATTCAAACCGAAGACATGTATGACGATATGATGGAATATCAAGACATGTTTGACACCAGCGAGTATGATGAAGCCCACATGTTACACAGCAATCATAACAAAAAAGTATTAGGGAAATTTAAAGACGAAACGAAAGGTGTACCTATAAGTGAATTCGTAGGTTTACGAGCTAAAATGTACTCGTATGCATTCGAAGGGGGAGAGAAACATACGGCAAAAGGTATCACGAAATCTGCCTCTCGTTCACTAAAACATGAAATGTATAAACACTGCTTGTTAGAGAAAAATGTATATCGCACGCGCATGAATACAATACGAAGCGATAACCATAAAATATTTGCACAAACCATGATTAAGAAGAGTCTAGTTCCTTTCGATGACAAACGATGGATCCTGGACGATGGAATTACCACACGAGCCTATGGACACAAAAACAACACTAATATTTAATTATTTTCCATTTGTAAATACGTTATTTTATTTTTTAGTTTGTTTGTATTTGTTATGATGTATGATGTAAATACTGAAGTGTATGTCTTTTTCTTTTTTTTCCATTGCATAGTGTTTTGTTTTGTGTGATTGTTTATTTGTATTTATATATCACTGACTATTCTCATGTATTGAGTAGAAAAATCAAATAAAAAAAAAATCAAGAAATCAACATTGACTCATTATTTATTCATATGGTGTGTTATAATATAACAAGAAAATACAACAAACAGTATTAGGTATAATTTTAGTGTTCTACTTTGATCTGACGATTTTCCGTTATTTCAAAATAGCCAGAGTTTTCGGCTAAAATGAGTAAAGAGACAGTTTCTGGTAAGGGTGTTGCAAAATGACATTCAAGTCTGACTTTTCCTTGCTTTACCAGTGACAGATAGTTGGCATCTGAAAAGTGAGGTTGTAAATCGAAACAGAATAAAGCATATCCATTGTTGAAGTCCGATCTAGTTATTTCATTCCCCGCATCTCCGCCCCACTTTCCACAGTTTTCAAACATTTTAACGTACGCTGCAACATTTGTTGCACCCCGGTCTTCGTTAAATTGAAGTTTCAGAGGAATTCCATCTACAGGAACTCCATCACAGTACAGAGTTATTTGTTGTAAGTCAAAATGTTGAAAATTCCATGGATTGAGTTGATAATCACCGTTCACGGCGTTTGTCGAAGTTAGACCCATAATGATTCGTTTTGGTTTCACGTCTTGGAAAATGTTCTCCAACACTGCATTCGTACTACCCATCATAAGAGTGATATGTTTCATTACTGTTTTTGTATAGGGATATTTAGCATTTGTTGATTTCAATGCTTCCGAATGAGCAAAAATGATTGCCGGATTGACCTTAATTTTACACACTTTAACGACAATATCTTCAATGACAACATCATAGTCAGCATCGTCTTCGCTCGACATTAGACAGAAACTCGGTTTACTTCTGAAAAGTTTCAATTTAACGTCTACCATATTCATTAAGTAACGATCCATTTCAAAGAGATCGTGAAACAACATTCCCTCCATATCAAGGCTCTTAGAATTACCTATCAGTTTTTTCCTTTCGTAAAGACCCGTGTTAGTGTCAAAAGAGTCCATGTGTCCACTTCTGTCCTTATAAAACAACGCACCTGTTAATTGTGATGCTTTTGCATCTTGTCCATAATCGAGTAGCGTTTTCATCATGCATTTGTACGAGTAGTTGGTATTACTGGATGCTTTCAGTGAACCTTGTAGGTAACAGTCGACTTGAGAAAAAAGTGCATAGACAAATCCATTTACTGGTGCCACCTTCGAATCTATAGCGATATTGTCTCCATTGCTATGTTCAACACGCAACTTAACATACAGTTTCGATCGTCTAAGGTCAATGTATTCTAGTCCGTTCTGAGCACACAGATTAAATTCTATTGGGTTGTAGGCTGTTACTTGTGATGTAGGACGACATTCTTCATACGAAATTGATTCAACTCCTAACTGGTATGGAGGTATCTCGAAAACTTCTAATTGTGAAGGAATAGCTTCGGTGAAGTTGTTCTGTGATGTTAGTAAAGCCATTCTTAATTGGAAAAAACGTCTCGTTTCGGTTGTCTTTTCTTTTTGCGGATATTAGCTCCACTGCTGCTTGCCTTAGGACTGGTCTTTCGTTTACGTTTTTTTCCTTTTATCTGCAAACTCTCATCTTCTAAAGACTCTTTAGCCATTTCAACCATTTGTGCACTTGGACTAACTAGACGAAGATTACACTTTTCGTTAGATTTCGACAACGATGACGATAATCTTTGGTTCTGAATAGGTATCATAAAAGACCCATTACGTCCGGTATTTTTCATGTGATTTATATACGTTTTATTATTCCCCTGCACAACATTTTGGTAATATTTTGACCACTTCTCCATGCTTGGAATGTACATTTTGTCCGCATTCATCGTTGACGCTTCTCTGTTCTTTTTCTAATATGTAGTGTACAGGACAGACGTTGAGTTAAAAATGACGCTTGTTCTCCACTTTCGTCGAAAATATGTATTTCTATGTCGCGGATTTCAGTTTTTTTCACAGGGACGAAAATAGGGTTAGAAAAAACGTAATTCCAAGTATAGTTTGGTGTAGGAAACACACGTCGTAAAAGAGAAAACTGATTGTGAAACAGGCTTACACCCATACACACGTCACAAAACATGTATAGTTCGTGTTTATTTTTTTTTACAGTCGAAATTTTCTCCTCGCTATAAAAATCCAAAACAGCTATTTCCCACTTCCCCTCTAAATACAAAGTGTCACTTAGGTGAACCTTGAAATTTGAAGGCGTATTTTCGGGATAATACTTATTTGATTGGTTGTTGAATAAGAAAATAATATGCTCCTCGTCAATATCACCGTTTTTCATGATAGTGATTGAATGTCTTCCTCGGGAATGTATTGATTATATTTATCAGGCCAACCTTGAAATTTACACAAAAACTCAGTCTTCCCTCGCCTTTTACGCTTTTTAAGAACTTTCTCTACGACCCAGAGTGATGCATCTGATTTATCAACAGCTTGGAGTTCAGCAGAATAATATTCACCTAAAATCATTTCATCGTTATAAAAGGAACCCAATTTATAAATGTTGATGTTCTGCTTTTTAAATCTCCGCACAACTTTAAATATCTCATCCGTCCATTTTTGACTATAACTTCTGTTAAAGATGTGTCGCGTATAAGCAATTCGAACAAGAGAACCTATTTTATATGTGTAACTCTTTCGTCGTTGCATTCTTTTTTTTCTCTTCAAATCTGCTTCGGTTTTAAGTTGTTTCGTGTTTTTAGTATTTGGTCGTACCTTCTTATCATGTGATTTTTTTTTGTTCAAGTATTGTTGAACCCATACATCCGCTTCGTTTTCTGGTGTAACATCGTTGGGGCTATGAAGTTTAAGGACCTGTGTGGTGTTGCATTGTAGCTCTTTACAAACTTTTGTAAGTTGTCAATGTACCGATACGTTCTCTTTTTAGTAAAGTAACGATAAAATTTATTTTTTATGGTTTGTATCACACGCTCTGCATAGTTTGCTTTTATCTCGTTTTTAGTAACAAAATGTCGCACTCCCCTGTCCTTGAAAAGTTTTTGGACAACCTTCGACTTGAAACACCCATCCACATCCGAGCGGATCTTGTCTACCTTTGCTGATTGGAGGATTTTTTCAAAAGCTTTGGCTATATCAACACCTTTTTTACTCTTTGATGCTTGCATCCAAAGCCGACGACTAAAACAATCTATGGCAACTAGTATAAAATTAAATCCAGAGTTCCATTGTGATAAATTACTTACTTGCATTAGATCAACGTCCATTAAGTTACCAATTCCAGTTGTATACACACGCAATCTCTTAAAAGAATGTCTGGGAGTTTTTTGTAACGAATAATTGTCTTGTGCATTTAACCATCTCTTTATTTTGTTGTAACCGATTTTTTTCCCATCCGCATTAACAATGTGATAAAGTTTGCTAGCTGAGGAAAAAGAACTTGGATTTTCTATATTGTAATAAATCGGTGCCAAAAGATTGTTCACTTCTTCGTCCATTGTGTTATAATGAACTTATATCCATACAAACTCTCGAGAAACATCCATACAAAATGAGAATTTTTAAACCAGTGAAAAAAATAACTTATAATACAAGAAAACATAATATAACAAATATTTCTAATGATGATATGTTAAACGATCAGGTTGATTTCTTGTTCTTTTTGATCTTCTTGGCTGATTCTTGTTTAACAAATAATACACATAGGTTGAAAACTGATTACAATATTTTTTGAACTTTCTAGAAATAATTAAATGTCTTCCGGTTGTTAAAAAGTAAATGTTCTGTAGGTACCCTATCAAATCTTCTCTAAAAATTGGATTTATTGGTAGAAGGTATAGAACACCAATAACACAAACTGCCAAAATGTCTGGAATGAAAGAAAAAAAAATCAAATTGAAGAAATTATATTAGTATGTTAAAAAGGAGATTACTTTTGTTTCATTTCATTTAAAACACAAAATTCAACCTCTGATGATAAATGAGATGTAATGCTAGGTACCCTTTTTAACTCAATACTATTTACATGATAATATGATTTTCTCTTTTTACAATAAGTATATAAAAACTTAACAAAAGAAACAAATAAAATTGTTAAAGAAAACACAGAAAGACAAGCGACTACAATTATCCATTTCCTAGGACTTTCTGTTCCTTCGTTAGATGTAAAAAAATAATGTTTATATCAATACTTGCTTAATTTATGATAAAAGCTTTATTTTGGAATAAATGGTATATTTTATTTCTTTCTTTTCTCCCACTTACATAAACTTAAATGCTATGTAAATTAAATAATTTTCTTATTTTATTTAATTTCAAATCTTTAAAATTAATACTTACAATATAACCCATTGATGTGAGTGGTGTTTCCTTCTTCTTCTTCTTCTTCTTCTTCTTCTTCTTCTTCTTCTTCTTCTTCTTCTTCTTCTTCTTCTTCTCCTCCTCCTCCTTCTTCTTCTCCTCCTTCTTCTTCTTCTTCTTCTTCTTCTTCTTCTTCTTCTTCTTCTTCTTCTTCTTCTTCTTCTTCTTCTTCTTCTTCTTCTTCTTCTTCTTCTTCTTCTTCTATTTCTTTCACCCCAATTATAGTGCTTATTCATATTTACTATCAAACACTATAAAAAAAAAATTCTCTTTTTCTTGAATGTTAATTTACATGTTAGAAGTGTGGTTTATTTTCTTTATTGCCTTTACTTAAATATATGATAATATATACACATATCTTACCTAGTGGCATTTTTTTCTGTGGATGTTACATCTTCTTCGCTGTAAGTTTCAATGGTTGTGTCCTGAAAAAGATAACCATAACAATGAATAGTAAACATTATCTTAACTGTTTATTTATTTTCTTTTTTTTTCTTCTTTAAGAATCATGTTATTGATTTAACATCTAAACGAAGATTTAACATCATCTAATGAAGAGGAAGCAATGGAGGTGGAACATAGTGCTGCTTGTAAAAGCAACGCTAGCAATGGTGCATGTGGAAGCAGCACTCCTAGTAATAGTGAACAAGAAGATGTAAGTATAACGCATAACTCTTTTATAAATATAGTTCTTTATATTACAATAATCATAATCAAAATATATTGTTTTAACATGAAAAAAATGTAATTTATAACTAATGAAATAAAGATATTTTTTTTCTTAAAAGTTTATAAATTAAATGTTTGGTATAGATTACTTCATTTACCTAGACATATATCTCACTATGTTATTTTCCTTTAAAAAGGAGATAATTATTTCATCATTTCTATGTATTTATATGTACATATCATTACAGACATTAGAAAGTGATATAGAACAAGCAAGTGAGATATATCTCAATGTGAGTATATATATATATATATATATTTTAATTTTTATTTTCATCATTAACATGATTAATTCATTTCTTTTTTAATATCATTATTGTAAATCATCAAATTATATATCACGTGGTTAATTTCCTTAGATGGTCACATGATTTACATTTCCTAATATTGTATACAGAAATATCACATGTAATCCTTATATGGTTTAACTTCCTAATATAGTCGACATATATGCTAACCGTTCGACTACTTTTTCACTTGTAAAATCTAATCAAAAACAATGTACTTACATACGATGAACATTCTTCCCCATTCAGCACTATAATTTTCCCTTGCACTGTGTCACATAGCTCTTTACTAGATAATTATAGTTCGAAAACACAAGAGGCTTTCATGCGCACATTTTCAATCTGATCACTGTTCATTATATGGTTCATCAACACTCTCTTGATAGAAGGATCTATCTCTCCACTAAAGAATTTAATGGCATCATCTCGACAATCTAATATGTCTTCACTCCTATAACATTCAGCTGTATTTGTTGCAACACTTCCCTCATGGCTAAATGACAATAAACAACTCACGACAACAATCAAAAACATGGCGATCATCTTCAATTTCTATAGAGTGTGAAAAGGTGACGACACGTGAGTGAATAAAGGAAAGCTTTTATTATTTTTACCTGATTAAAAGAACGATTTTGTTTTAAAGAAAAAAAGAATTTCATCATATTTTGTTTTGTTTTCTTATCACTTATTTAAATTTTATTTATTACTTAAAAACGAATACTTTATTACAATTGTATATATGTTTGAGGAACCAATGGAAATGGACCTGTTTCATAGTGTATTGGATGACCAAAAAAGATTATTTTAATGTGCAACGGAACAAAAAAGACAGAAACTATAATATTTTAAATAAATGATTGATACATGAAATGTGTTATTATTTTGTGTTTAAAGAAACTTTATATAGATGAGACAACGAGGTGTTTATTTTTAAACAAACTAATTGAGAAAAGAAAGAAAATAATATCAAGAATTTACAAAGAGAAAGAAAGAAAAACTTTTTTCATTTTTTAACTATCCTTATCTCAACTAGTTTGTAAGAAAATACAGTTAGCGGTTTGTTAATATTTCTTCTCTCTTGCAATCTGTTGTGTAGAGTATTTCCTGTAAAAATAAAAAATAGCCTGTCTCTCCTTCCGTTACAATTAATTCCCTTTATTCAAACAAAGGATCCGCTAATTAAGTTCGAAAACAACTGGATTTTGATTGTCTGGAAACAATTGGTTAATTATCAAAAGGGATTCCTCTAATCTAGGATATAAATTAAGAGTCGTTTCTCTAATCCGAAAACAAATATATTATAATTAGCATTTGTTTATCCTAATCAGGATTAAAAGGGTTAATACTCGGTTCTCTAATCCGAAAACAAATAGATTATTATAATCAGCAATTGTTAACTCTTATCGGGATAAAAAAGGAACAAAACATTAAGGAGCACTAATCTAGATTAAAAGATAAGGATTATCTTAATCCGATTGATTGCACAATGATGTGCTTAAAGGAACAAAAACATTGAGGAGCACTAATCTAGATTAAAAAGGGATTTTTAATAAGGATTATCTTTATCTGATTGATTGCATAATAAGCTGCTTCAAGTTGCATCATAAGCTGCTTTAAATCTTACCATAAGCTGGCTTAAGAAGATAAGAGGGGATTACAGGCTCCTCACTTTTACTTGTGGAGGGCAGTCTCATAACACACTACTCTTAGTCTGTTTTATGAAATTACTTCATTCATGCAATGAGACAATTTTTTTATGTTTTTGTTTAGTTCTATCACTTCCCAGGGGAAAATTATTGTTCTATCACTTCCCAGGGGAAAATTATTGTTCCCTGGGAAGTGATAGAACTAACCAAAAACATAAAAAAATTGACGCGTTCGAAGCGATAATTAGGACAACATTTGGAATGACAACAACTTCTAGGGTCTTTCTCGAATTTATGTGAGTATATATCAATATGTACATAAGCATGTTAGTTTATATAATCAATTATAAAATGGTTGTATATTCCAGATTTTGTAAAAAGCGTTTGATAAAACTGCAGTATGTAAAAGGCACAGTCATGGTGTGATATTCTACGTTTTTTGGGGTAAAGAATGGTCAATATCTCATCTTATATAAACTTTTGCGAAGCGATACTTTGATCAATGATAAACAATAACTAGTTAATTCCTCTCGTCAGCTTCAAATGTTCTCTAGAAATGTAATTAAACACGAAATCGTACAAAATTAGGTCATCTCGTACTGTATTGTTCGTTCCACCAAATGTGTCAAGTTCGTTCCACATCTGAAGGCAAAAGTTTACTAAAAACTCGCAATTTCAACGTTATTCCAGATGAAATCAAGTCAAAAAATAAATATATTACAGCCAATACAAATTCGATATCTCTAAATATTCACGATTTCGAGCCTCGACAAAATGCAGTTGTTGGTCCAAGTTTGCCGAAACGACAACGACCATACGAGCTCGTTGACCATTGTTCATCAGATGTATTAGATAACCAATCTTTTATAGAATCTGATGACGGTAGGATATTTAAAAAAGACGCCCTTGAACTTTTACCGTCTATCTTGCAGAAGGTGATATCAAATTTGAGAGATGTTGGCGAATTGAATTCTTTTGTACAGTTTAATGAACTTTTGGCTTCTGTTTCCTTTCCGTTTGAAAACATTGCGTTCCGTTTATTCTGTGACGTTGTACAGTGGTATACATTATTAAACACTTCATCAATGCGCTACTCAGAACGTGTCAAACGATGGAAAATTAATGATAAAACTTTAAGTGGCAACATTAGGATGATAGTATTTTGCATTGAAGTTATAGGTATCCCTTCTAGTGTCAAAACTTTACAACCAAGGTTAGTCACATAAATAACTTCAAACTGTTGTAATTGATAAATAAATGTTTAATAAACTAAGGCATAAAAGACTTGAGAACAGAAAAATGACGTTACATTAAAGATCCATATGTCAATGTATACTGTGCAATTTCCTAGTTTCAGTGTATGTAAAGTGCGGATCCTAAAATATCATTTTTACTGTATATGCCATAAATGTCTAATGTAGAATGATAAATAAACAGACGAACTTTTTTTAATTTTTGAAGAAAATGAAGAAAAATAGTTAAAATGTATATGTTCAGAAATACATAATACTAATAAAACAAAGTAAGAGATGCAAGCGGGATTTATCGCGCCTAAAGCCATCCAACTGTGAAATATATACCAAAATAGGTGAATTTTTAGGACATTTCACGAACAGATCGTGCAGGTGCTTTATAACTAACAGGTGAGATGTTGTTGCAGTAAAAATATTCATTTTAATACAATTATTAAAGTTGTATAACGTAGAATATGTTTTGTCATTCAGTTTCTTCATATTTAACTAAATTCCACTATGATGATTTCGTAATGCTAGTCATGTTTACTGTCGAATAATGATACTATTCTTTCAATTTAACTGTGGAGCGAATCATTAGTATTGTATATGCGGTGCATTTTCACTGTATAATTATTATTTTTTTTATCTATTACAGCTCATTTCTTTAAGCATGTAGAGCAAGACTTTAGTTGATTTGCTTGCTTTTTTTTATTGGATAATCATTATTATAACACCCAATTTAATTCAAATATTAAAAATACAGGTTAAACTATGCCTATTCATATTGTTTAAAAATGTCAATCTTATTTACAAAGTTTGTATAAACAATTATACAAACAAAGCAAGCAAGCCAACCAAAGTTTTGCTTTACATGCATTAGGAAATTAGCTGTAAAGCCTTAATTTAGCCGACTTGCTCAAATAATAGATAAAGTAAGAGAAAGATTTGATAAAATTTAACTTACGGATAAAAGTTTGGTTTTAAAACACTCTACTAAATTCAATAGAAATAACATTTATTTCAAATGTATTCCATTTAGTTTCTTATAAAGCGTATAGAGATCTTTATCCTTATTTTTTTTATCCATTTCCATGACACTTCACCACTAATTACGTACATCCTGATATAGATTGCACCTTTGTTTTCCCGTTTAAAAGGTTTTACACTGGAGCCCTTTATAACTTGCTGTTCGGTGTGAGCCAAGACTCCATGTTGAAGACCGTATTTTGACGTATAATGGTCTACTTTTATAAATTGTGACTCGGATGGAGAGTTGTCTCATTGTCACATACGACATCTATATGGCTCAAAAACGAAACGAGACGGGATAAAAAGGGATGAAAAAATCTACGCTACTTTTTTAATATATTTATAATGGGCTTTATATGAGTCAAAATAGAGTAAAATAGTGGGTCGCATTTGGGTATGAGCGTCACGCCGGATTGCCGATTTTTTGCAAGCGTGACAGGTGAAAGTCAAATGATTGTGTAGAGAAAAACGGGAAATGAAGTCTAGCGGGACACGGATAATTACAAAAAATTAGAACTGCATAGTATAAGCGGGATACGGGAATCTGACAAAACAATAAGCGGAATACGGGAATCTGCCAAAACAGTAAGCGGGATCCGGGATCAGAACCCCCCAATGAGACCCCAGAAAAAGATATTTTTGTATATTCATCCTATTGTTACAGTCATGCCTTCAATAACAAAAGTATCCGATGCATGCATTTTTTCATATTTTTGGTCCCTTTTTCAATTTTGTGGGGTCCAAATTTATAGACAAAAGTCCTTTAATATAGATATTTGGAATTCGTTGACATGCTGAATCTGACCATGTATCAAGTTTGGGGATTTTTTGCCTAGTTGCTGAAATAGCCCACATAGAGTTCCAAAGGGTCTAAAATCAACAAAAATGAATTGTAGCATGCATTTCGTGTACAATAACCCAAATGTGCATGGTTTTACCTCTGTGGTAGTATCCATTCGCGGATCTAGAATTTTTCATAAGTAGGGGCCCACTGACTGCTTAAGAGGGCCCGCTGCTGTCACGCTCAAGTGATTCACTATATAAGTAAAAATCAAGGAGAAACGTAATCTGAAGAATACAATATGACATTTTGAGAATCGCTTTTGTTACAAGTTTGAAAAGCTATATATTTGATGAAGAATGAATGAGGAGTTTGTATTTCAATTGGAAAATACATGTATCATAAATCCTAAAGTCATCAACTAAGTTTTTTTTCATTTGTTGCAAGTGCATTTATCACATAATTCTACAATAAAAATTCCTCGCATCTTTGAAAATTCTACATTAATAATGACTGCACTAACAGTGATAATTCATCGCATCTATAGTTAAAATGGATCGCTTTCAATAATCGATATGCTATATTATGATGCTTTTATAACACTTATTTGAAGTTTAATGCTATGTTTGTATATGATAAAGACATATCACAATGAAAATATGTTAAAACTTAACTTAAAATCCTTTAACTTGATATTTTCAAAACGTAAACAAATACAGTTTTCCCATGATCCTTTATTCTACAATAGACATACCCGCATATAACAGTAAAAATGAACTAGCTGGATTCTTCGCACTTTATATACACTGAGTTTTATCTATCACAACCGTTACCAAATTTTAACGTTATATGTTATTGAAACTGTCGTCATATGGGGGTGTTTTAATAATGTAACTAAGGACAACATTAAATATCGGCATTTTACAATAATCATAAACGATACAAAGTGTATTGCATGAAATATCCATTCCGACAACTTATGCCTCTGAAGTAACATGACAGGCCAACAAAACATAACTCAAATGTTGATATGCTGACTAACAAAAATCATTCATAAGATAATACCTAAACCCGAACAAGAAATAAGCGGTTTTGCAGTTATTGTTTCTTTAGCTAAAAATGATTTAAAAAAATTAATTGTGCGTTTGCATGCTTTTTTTTATGGCTAGTGTGTTATGTGTTTATGCTTTTTTTTGCAAAAAAAATCTTATTTTGAAGAAATCACCCATTTGATAAACCTGACAGGTCGAAGTTAACGGGGACAAGACGACGAGTGAAATCTTGCATCAGTGATCCATCGATGCCAGCCAGAGGAATACGACCTATTCGCCAATTCCATCGGTTAGATGAATCAAAAATACTTCCTCATGTTCGCGAAGGACTTGAATTCAATGACGAATCAGATGATATTTAATTTTATATCCCTCTTCTGTTATAATTTTTACGTTTTGTATTGAATGAAGTGGTTCATTTTTTTTTATAGTAATCATGATATCCAACACAACAGGAAAATGAGGTCAAGCTATAACCATCATTATATATGTCATTGATTTTTGTGTCATTCGTCAGGCGAAACTAAATTAGATAACTAGCATATGTTAAATAAGAAAAAATATTTGTAGTGAAATTTTTTTATTATTATGTGTTTCTCTGTACAAGTTTACAAACAGATAAATGATACTTTTGACTTGATCGCCATTTGAATTGTTTTCCACATATGGAGGACAAAAGGCGACCTTCATGAACCACTTTCCTGTGTTCCCTCAACGCGTCCAAGGACTTGTATCCACAACCACAAGTGCTACACAGGTACGACGGAATTTCTTTTTCTTTTGAGTGGTGAGCCTTAATGTGGACGTTCAGGGAATTCTTGTACGTGAATTGTTTACTACACAGGGGACACTTCTCTGTTCTGATGTTATTGTGTAGATTGAGGTGTCCTCTAAAGTCCCAAAGCCGGTTAAAACCATCACCACAAATGCTACATTTGTATCTGTTTGTCCTTAATGTGGATTGATAGTCCAGATCTTGACTGGAACATAAGGCCACAAACATGACAAAGGTAGCGGTAAGTTTTACTATCACCGGGAACACTGTCCTGTTTTTGGTTTTCATGAACTCTATTTTTGCGACTGTGATCATCTGTGATATTCCACTTCTTCTTTTTCTGAGTCATCGGACCCCTCGGCTGTCTCCTCCTCCATAAGATATATACTGAAATTTAAAAAGTACACGTATTACATTTAACTCAAATAAAAAAAAATGTAGTTGAAAAATTGACATTGCACTAGCTCCCAGTAACTACAACTACTCTTAAGTTAGATAGGTATTTCATGTCTTTTTGTCATATATGTGTTCGTGTTTTATACTAGCATAACGCCAAGAGCATATATAGTAGCATAGCCACTCGAAAACATCTTTTAGAAGGGACCAGTGGTCAGAAGCCCCCCGTAAGCTTTAAGATTATCTATTTGTTATTAAAACAAATGCTGAAGTTTTTTGTAAGCACAAACCTATAAAACCTAATATATGTCTTTTGTTGCTACCTTGCTGGCATGCTTTATTTGCTTTTGTAGTATAAATTTGATCTTATTTTTTTTTATTCCTTTTGTATATCACATTACATAACTGGACATAAGGAGAAGACTTGTTGATATCAGGAGGGGGCAGAAGAATATATTTTTTATTTTCTTTACGTGGCATAATCGTGCGAAAATTTTATTTTTCATTGTTGAAAAATAATCGTTTTCCGGCATTGTACACTTCAGAATAGAATTTTAATCCTGTTTCTTGTAGGGTTGCTAATTTTCAGCGTTTACCAGGCCTTTAAATTATTCCTCAGGACTCTAATCCACTCCTCCCCCTTCCGAGAAAAAAATAAAATTATTGTTGCCCAATACTAGAAACGATTTCTAATGACAGATTGACAGGTAGCCGTCCGCTCAATCAATAACATCTGAAATTTGTCGAACGATTGAATTTCAAAATAATATACATGTTCGCATGGTTAATGAAACTTCTTATGTGCACAAATGAATTGAAATACACGAAATTGGAATTTGTCTGTACAATGAGAATAATATATTGGCTTATGATGGTAAATTTGCAATGTGTATATTAAGATTTACATACAAAAATATGTTTTAAAACATGATAATTTTGTTTTAAAACGCATTATTGTCACAACGACTCGTACAGTATAAAACAATGTAATTTAAAGACAACGAAGCGTACAGAGTTAAAAATTAAAGATGCACAAAGAGATGCACTTTTCGTTGTCTATATAGCATGTATATCTACAACTTTAAGTGTTTTGTTTAGGTAAAACGATAAGATTTTTAGAAATGTATGTTTGCAAAAGTAAAAGATGCGAGAAACTTAGAATTTATAACGATTAAAAATAGAAAACATGCTTTTACTATTGCCAAGGTCGTGCGTTTCGTTAATTTTAGCCTTTAGTAATAAAGTATTTAAAAAAAAAAATAGCAATACCATATAAGTGACATATCATAGTATATATTGAAGCAAAATATCATGAGAAATATTAAAGGACTTACCTTAAAATTGTAATTATTAGTCTGTCTTACCTCGGTTGTTCAAGGTGTGCTCGACTCGAACGCGTCAACGTCCGGTTTCATTTGTATCGGGGTTATACGGGGTGATATAGTAGTGTAATGAGATTCTTCCTCAATACTCAATCTGCATAAAGAATTTGCTGATTGAGAAACTTATTTACACGGACAAATCCTTGAGGATTGAAATGAGTGAAGTGGGGCGGAAGATACAAATGGGATAATTAAACTCATGTGTTTAAAACACACTGACACATGGCAAAACAAAACAATGCACAACATAGAAAACCAGTCTGAGCAACACAAACTTACAAAAAGAAGTAGTTCAATATAATTGATAATTGTTTTAGAATAAAAACCTCAAAACAATATACTAAAAACTCATGTTGTTTTAATTTGAAGAAATAATCATTAATTTTGTGTACCTGTACAGAGGAGACATAGAAAAAACATGGTACAGGGAGATAACTCATAAAACAAAAAGGGTTTGGTTTAAGAGGGCTAATAAGTATTGATTATTTTATAGACCTGATGAAAAAACAAATAACATTTAAGGGAAGAAAAAAAGGCAGAGGAAAAAGAACGAACAAGTATGTGTCCATAGTACTCCAATTCCCCACTCACACTATCATTTTCTAGGTTCAGTGAACTGTGAAATTCGGGTAAAAACTGTTATTTGGCATTAAAAATAGAAAGATCATAGCATAAGGAACATGGGTACTAAATTTCAAGTTGATTGGACTTCAAATTCATCAAAATCTATCCTGACAAAAACTTTAACCTTAAGCGAGACAGACTGACAAACTGATGGATGGATGGATACACAGGCCAAAGACATTATGCCCCTAGGCGAGCATAAAAATATTAAAATAACAGATTAAAGAACAGAGGAAACTCGTTACGTCATCATTAGTTGGAACATCACAATACATAAATACAATTGGATGAAATATTTGTTTTTCTATTTATCTAGTACAGGAGCTGTGGTTTTATATTTAGTTCATTTCGTAAGTCTGTCTGATTTTGTTCCCAGTGTTTCTCCCAATTAGTACTGCAACTGACATCGAAAAAGACGCTTAGTTAACGAGTTTAATGGTCCGGAATAACACACGGCTGCAAATTGTTTTAAATGATAGAATAATATCTATATTTTAATTTCCGTCGGGTCGTAAAAAGTTTCTATGGTCACATTTTTGTATTTTATCCCTTTAATGGGGATACCCTCAATTTATGGTTTTGGGTAGTTACCTTAAAATCCAAAAATATATTTTTTGGTTAAATTTCCCGCTATTTTCGTAAATATTTTCTATGCACATATCATCAAGGATCATCGGAATGATGAAGACGTAAATATAATACCATCTCCAAGTAAAACTTTCAAACTTAAAGTTAGCTGTTTTTTAGGTAGAAATTTAACGCGTTTTTCTTTGAAAACGAGAAAACATATGATTCAAAAATAGTATTTGACATTTGAGAGGACAAAACATATTATTGCGATACTGCATGCAAATTTTGTTGGGCAAATTCCAAACAATTTTGTCAAAAACTCAAAAATAAAAACATCATTTGTACCTTTTTTAATTACGGAAATTTCCTATCCGTCAATCAGCTCCACCATTTATATTTTCCTTCACCATCAATTTGATAGTTTCGATGTGATTATGTAGATTTTGTAGGAGAAGTTAATTTATTTTTGAGTGATTTGAATATATATAGTAGTTCTTTCGTGTATTTTCTGTAAATAAGTTATATTTTTGTTAATAAAATTTTGACTTTATATAAAAGTTAACCAAATCCTTCGGATAAGAGGTTTTTCCGGATAATGACTATAGTTGACATTGTGTGAAAATACATTGTATGTCAATGTTTAACCTCAGAGCAATTAATATGCATGCAAGTGGTCGGGGGAAAAGTACTATTGAAGATTCGCAGAGATTTGGTGTGTGACAAGGTGATGCTAAAACCAACTTCTCTTAATATTCTGCTTTCCGTGGGCGAATCATCAGTGATGTTATGAGACTTGCACCAGAAGGCAAAATTGGTGCGTCTTTAAATTAGATTGATTGATTGATTGTTGGTTGCTTAACGTCCAGTGACAAATATTTCATGCATGTTCAGGACGAGAACAAGTTAACAATAAAAACAATAGGTAGGTTTTGTCATAATAGAGGCCATTCGGGATGATGATCGGGAAAATTTAGACTGCCACTGGAAAATGATGGTATATTGGATTGGGACAGAAATTTTCCATTGCAACAGGCCACCTTCGGACTCCTCAAAGAGTTGATTCAAGGGTTTTAACATGCAAAGAACGTGACACTCCCTTTACACGAGGCATCGGACTTAACGTCCCCATTCTGACCGGACGTGACTGCGAACTTGATACATCCCGCACAGCCAAACGGACGCCCCACTTCGTTTTACTGCCGGTCGGGAGAAGACCAAGTGACAACATTTCAACAAAAAACAACAGAAATCCATACATGTGATCAAACTGATCGACATGTATCCTCACAACCTGACACTTTTATACGATCTCGCGCTCAGTTTCTTCCTTGTAGTTTGGATATGAAAACAGGGTTTTTATGTAAAAGACAAACCTTTAAAAAAAAACCAGAAAACTACGCAAAACTGAGTCCTCTAAACGTGTTGACAGTCTTTTAAGTTGTGCTTATTAATGTGAGTAATCATTTATCCATGCATAACCAAGTACTTATTGAAGTCAACACCTGTGCAATTAAGTAAAACAGTTACTGAAAAATTAGAATTTGAACTTGCTGTCAGTTCATTAATAACGATTGTTAGTGATGTGATTTGTTCTTCCATAAAAAAAAAGCCTTTCTCATGTAGCACATCCTCTATATATACCGATCAATTTTACATTGTGACACCTTACAATTCAGACACAGTGGGACCAAGGGATATGAAATAAAGAGTTCAGCTCTGAACTCAATTTAGGGGATGCCATATCTGCTGCAGGAAAATTGAAGTCTATGTTAAGACTTTCAGAATTACACCAAGGTGTGTCTGAAAATATTAAGGATACATTAAAAGAAGAACAATTACTTCACCCTGCCACCAGTGCTCTTAAGAGCTATGTCCTCGTTTTGGTATTTCTATGGAAATGCATAGCTTGTTAATAGATATCGGAAGATGTGGTATGAGTGCCAATGATACAACACACCATCCAAGTCACAATTTATAAAAGTAAACCATTATAGGTCACGGTCCGGTCTTCGACACGGAGCCTACGCTCAAAAGTTCATTTGTTAGTTAATTGATAAAATTAACACAAAGGCGCTTCTGAACCGTATATTGTCCCTAAAGATAACAAAAATTCGTAAATGGATGGCTATTTCAAAATCAATCGTTTCTGTAGCAACATTCGCCCCATTACATTTTGGATTGGCAGTGCAGATACATCATGCATATGCATATGGGAATATGGGTCACTAACATTGATCGAAACTTTGTACTCACATTTCTTTTGTGTTTCCTTTGCAAAGGTAAGACTATATCTGACGAGTTTCACCGAATCATCACGGTATTTACGCTCCAGATAGCATTTGTACTCAAAAACTGTGTTTGCTTTGAACAAACTCTGTCCTACGCCGAACTTGTTCTTATAAAAAAGGGAAGTGTCTTGTAATGCTAATACGCGTACTGAATCCGCATATGATGACTAAGAGATTGATTCATGTCCCTATTTTATGAATACTTGAGCTATTGTGTGTCACTTTTAAAAGTTATACAAGGACCATGACTGATTTTGAATTACAACATTTGAAAATTGGCATTGCATTGTATAATTTTTCATCCTTCCCTTAAAAAATTAATGAGTTAACTTTTTTACCAGGATTATCCCACTAAAAAAATGTTCATGCACCAAACTGACTTTGTTTTACATTCATTTTTTTAAAACCTCGCATTCGCCTCGTGTGACTATAGTATAGTTTGTGTTATAACTGCCCTGTCTAGACTTTGCAAATACAAAATGTGTTTATCTATAACTAGATACTAATTTTCACAAAATACACAACCTTTAAGATGCAAAATTAAAAACACTGTTTCAGCGCTTGAATTTTGTTTTTTTCAAAGATAGAAAAAAATATTGAAATAGTTTGATAAACTGGTGTTTTATACTTTAGAAAATAATTCTGTAATATACTATAGTGAAATACTATACACAATATGAAAGTTTATGGATGTGAAAAGGTCAAGGCCACTTCTTCTTTTGCTATGTCTTAAATGGAAAAAAATCAGAAGGGTCCAAATCAACGCCATTTTTTAATGGCAGCTTTTCATATAAGTAGTCAAATTTGTCGTTTCAACATCGTTTCATACCATATGCTTATGATTGAATCGTTTTTGTAGCATTCTATTGAATAAATATCAGAATATTTCTCCTTTTTGTCCTTGTGGTTGAAATGTTGATATTTTTAGGTCTGACCTTTGACCTCAATTTCACAAAATTGTGACCACTCTGGATTTTTACGACCCAACTTTTCTTATTATACACGTTTTCCTCTTTCCATCGATATATAATTTAGGTGTGTGTTCTTCCGGACCATTAAAGTTTTAAAAAATGAACTCTGGTTGCAGTACTAAATATATTGCCATCAAAAAATTTGAATTGGTGCCACATCTGATGGCCCAGGGTAAGTATATACTCACATATTGCTGTCTATTTCTGAAATGAAAAGAGATACCAAACTAATTATTTATTTTTTTCTGCAAAATGATGTTAGAAGTTATTTGTATAAAGTTATGTCCATTTTGCATAAAATATGATAAAATTATAAAACTTCAATAAACAAGCAGTCTGAATTAATTCTAAATATAGTTTTAATATGGAAGTTAACTACTTTGTTAACACTAAAAAAAGCCTAACATATTGCCTAACCTAATCATTTATAAGTTCTAAGTTATTACTTTATAAGTGGAGGTTGGTAGTAACTTGGTACATATTAAAAGTAAAATCACAAAAATACTAAACTCAGAGGAAAATCAATTCGAAAAGTCCATAATCACATGGCAAAATCAAATAACAAAACGCATCAAAAACGAATGAACAAGAACTGTCATATATTCCTGACTTGGTACAGGCATTTTCAAGTGTAGAAATTGGTGGATTGAACCTGGTTTTATAGCTAGCTAAACCTCTCACTTGTATGACAGTCGCATCAAATTCCATTATATTGTCACCGATGCGTGAACAAAACAAATAGACACAATAGGTAAAAATGTCAAAAATAGGGGTACAGCAGTCAACATTGTGTTATCATCTTAATCACTATAAAAACAACAAATGTAACGAAGAAGCACAAAAGGGCATACATCAAATTAACATCCTCATTTTGATTATATTATACGATTTTATCTGTCTATGTAAATTGCACCCATCAAGGAAGGAGGGTTTTGAGTACTGGTGTAAAAATGCGCGTTTGAAATGCGCACAGGTAGACATGAAATAATTTTGTCGTTCAAAGTATGACGGGATGCATAAATACAGTCACGCAAAATAGATATAACAAAGACTGACTTAACAGTTAAAGTAATAATAATAATAAATAAAATAATAGTGTGGTTCAAAGTATGACGGGATACATAAGTACAGAGTCACGTCAAATGTATATCACAAAAAAAGTGGGTTAACAGTAAAAGCAGAGACATGTATTTATATGTCTCTGGTAAAAGTAATATCAATAAATAAAATAATTTTGTCATTCAAAGTATGACAAGATACATAGGTACAGAGTCACATCATAAAATAATTTTGTCGTTCAAAGTATGAAGGGATACATAAGCACAGAGTTATGTCAAAAGGATATCTAAAAAAACAGACTTAACAGTAAAAGTAATATTAATAAAGACAAATAAAAGAATAATATAACACGTTATTAAGATGATAAACAACGTCAGTACGCAAAATCTATACTTCAAGACCATCGTGTATTATTTGTGAAGTTGATATGGAATATTTATCAACAAGTTCTGGGTACCTTCCGATGAACTTTTTTTAGAAAAAGGACGAGACGTTCTTTGACATACCCCTGGTTCATCAACTTTCTGCTCAGATACTGGTGACGTTTTACAAAGTCTGAGTAGGAGCTGCAAGCTCTTGAATACCGAATAAGTTGGGAAATGTATATTCCATATGCAGGTGAAGTTGGTATATTGCTACTAAGGTGGGGGAAATTGATAATTTCAAAATCAAAATCGTCTCGTTTGTCATAGATTCTGGTACTAAGATGACTGTGTATGTCGAATTCGAGGTATAAGTCTAAAAATGAGGCGGAGGAAGCCGGCTGCTTTTGTTGTTACCTGTCATAAGTCAAGAATCTGATGTTCAGTAGTTGTGTTTTGTTGATGTGGTTCATAATTGTTTCTTGTTTTTTATATAGATTAGAACGTTGGTTTTCATGTTTGAATGGTTTTACATTAGTCATTTTTGTTGGGCCCTTTATTTATTGCAAAAGGCTCCGTGTTGAAGACAGTACTTTAATCTATAATTGTTAACTTCCCTTACAAATTGTGACTTGGATAGAGAGTTCAACTTGTCTCATTGTCACTCATACCACATCTTTGATGGTTCATTCTAGTCTAGACATCTGTATCTTGGATGTCTCTTTTTTCATTGAACTATATCTGTTAATACAATGTATATTAATGAACTTACACAGAACCTAATCTCAGAGGTCCAAAAAATGCTCCTAGTGCACACATTGGCAGTCCTGTTTGAATAGCTTCCACCCATTTCACTGCTACTTCTCCTAACATATGAAGAGGCATTCCCAGTACAGATTGAAATAAATCATGTGTCTGTCTGTACCGTAACATAACATATTTTAATTCTGCATGGATCATCTACAAAATGTACAGGAAGTCTTGCATCGGGGGAGAAACCCTGAAATAAACAATTTCCTTGTTTAAGTCTAACATTTCAAGTTTTAAAAATCTGTTCTTAAAAGACTACATATTCTTATTTTCAGTAACTTCAGACATTTTATATCTTATGGCATCTTTAACTGAATATCTAATAGGTTTCAGTAAGTGTTAATGATAAAGCAGGTAAATTTGTCTAAAAATCAACAACAAAATATCATAATAGGCAGTGGAAGATATATAAAAGCTTGCAACTCAGAAAGGGGGAAATTAAAACATAAGGTTCGAGTAAAGAGGGTGCCAATCCATCTGTATTTTAAAGAACCCTTGCAGCAACTAAATTTTAAGTAGCTGCATTGCATAACAAAATTGATGTCTTTTTCCAAATATATATTTTCTTTTATTATAATAAAAAGACTAGTCTTTTACTAAGTAAAGATTAATCAAACCATATTTCAGATAAAATCAGACATTCAAAAGAATTTGTCTGGGTTTCATTTGAGTTAAACTTATTTCAAATCATTTTATAACATGTTGTTACATTGAACTTACATTTTTACTGAGAAAATTGTAGTATTTTTTACCAAAAGTGTCATCTGGTAAACTCCATAAGTAGTCTATAGATAATGTGGATGTATTGATTTCTGGCTCTTCTCTGAAAAATATTTGTATAATAAGCATATCAAATTCTGAAAGAGAGAATAGTATTATACCATGTTCAACTAAATGTTTTGTTTGCTTTTTTATTTGTTATTTTTCAGACTTCTGTATGAGTCTTGAATACCATATGTCGGGGGGGGGGGGGGGGGGGGGAGGGGGGGGGGATTGTGTCTCATATTTGTTGTTGCCTTAGCTTTTTACCTATGAATGGCATTATAAGTTTTCCTGTGATAAATTGTTTATTTCCAAGTACTTCTTGAAGATACACATATTTCATAGTATGCTAACTCTTATACAAATGTTGTGTAAATGATGAAGTAGCTTACAACTATAGGTCACCATACAGCCTTCACCAATGAGAAAAACCCATACTGCATAGTAGATGTTGTGGGTTAATTAGTTCCCTCCAGGCACTCTGGCTACCTCCTTCAATAAAACTGGCGACCAGGATATAGCCAGAAGTGGAGTCAAACTCAATCAATCAATTAATCTCACAGTAATACATATATTCTTGTTAAAACTATTGATTACAATGATAACAACGATTAAAACTATTACAACAGCATAATAACCCTTACTCAATTATTTGTCTTCCAACTGGATCTTCCAACATTTTCTGTTTCATTTTCTTCAGAGCAAAATATCCTGTTGTCTCTCCTAGAGTGGATATCATATCTGAAATGACAAACATTAGTTTTAGAAATATTAAACTAAATATTACATCTATTTGATAATCAGATTTATCTACTAGTATTTTAATGTTTTGCACTAATCCTCTATACTATGAAGGTGTAACACCATTATAACACAGTTTGCCACATTAGATGAATCATTGAAGACCTATTGGTGACCTTAAGTTGTTATCTGTTATGTGGTTGGGTTGTTGTCTCTTTGACACATTCCCCATTTCCATTTTCATTTTTTATAGATGATTTTCATATTGTCTAGGTGTATAGGGGAGCTAAGATCTAACAAAACATGTTTAACCTCGCTGCATTTGTGCGCCTGTCCCAAGTAAGGAACCTCTGGCCTTTATTGTCTTGTATGCGTTTTTTTTAAATTTTGATTCATTTATATGTTTCGGAGTTTCGGAGTGTGACTTACATTTTTTCTGAACTAGTATACCTTTTAGGAGGGATAAGCTTAAGCCTGTCTCGGCTGCAGAATATTTTCGATGTGTTTTTAAAAAACTTATTTCCTTCGGTTGTTTTTTCCTGCTCTTTGGTCGGATTGTTCTCTCATTCCCCGTTTCCATTTCCAGTTTTAAAAGTTATCATTGTCATATTTTTAACCTATTTTTTTTTAATGTTCATCTCTTAGATATTTAATTTTGAAATTATTGCTCCAATGAGTTGCCGTCTTTAACATTTTAATGAAATGTATTTACATACCATTCTGTAAAGAAAACAAAATAAACAACAAATATGCTTTCATTCTATTGTTTCTACGTCATTTTCCAGTTTTTACAAAAAGAACAAGATTGTGCTTTCAATACGTCTTTAATGCAGTAAAACTTTAAGAGGAGCTGGACTTTTTAGTTCATATAATAGCATCTATGTCAAAAGGGATCATATTATAAGGAGAAACGAAAAGGCCAGCTATTTTAAGATAAAAAAAAATAACTAGATGTGTCAGAGCCACACGAATGGCCCCGTCTCAAAAAGTTGAAAAATCTGCAATCAATAATACATGTGGACACAAACATGATGGTAGTCTCACATACAAAAAAATCAGCTCAAATCTGGAGGCGTATAGAAAAAAAAGTCCGTATAACTGTGATTTTCAACAATTTTCAAAGTTGTAAATCCTTAATTTTGGCAAAAATTAGCGGAGCGGAACGAAACTTAAACTTGACATGTAACTCATCATGGTTAGCTTACATACCGAAAATCAGCCCAATATCTGAAAGTATTTAGAAAAAGGACCGTATAACTTTATCATAGTCCAAATCCCGAAATTACAGCAAAAACTAGCGGAGCGGAACAAAACTTAAACTTGATCTGTAACTCATCATGAGTAACCCACATTCCAACAATCATCCCAATATCTGAAAGTGTTTAGAAAAAAGTCTGTATAACTGTGATTTTCAACAATTCATCAAAGTCCACAGCCCGTAATTTCTGCAAAATTAGCCGAGCGGAACAAAACTTAAACTTGATTTGTAACACATTTGGTTAACTCACATGCCAACAATCATCCCAATATCTGAAAGCGTTTAAAAAAAAGTCCTGATAACTGTGATTTTCAACAATTTATCAAAATCCAAAGCCCGTAATTTCGGCAAAAATTAGCCGCGCGGAACAAAACTTAAATTTGATCTGTAACTCATCATAGTTAACTCACATACCAAAAATCAGCCCAATATCTGAAGGCGTTTAGAAAAAAATCCGTATAATGGTTTGTTGCGGAATTACGGAATTACGGAATTACGGAATGACGGACAAGGGTAAAACTATATGGCACCGACAACATTGTTGCGGGGCCATAAAAAAGAACTGTTTATGCTCAACGGAAAATATTTATACGATCTGTTTCCAAAGAAGGAACGTTTCTGAAGATTCTTTTGTGTTGGGCTGGTCTGAAACTAAAAGGAAGAAAAAACATTGCAAAAGCTTGTTATTGAATATTTAATAAAATTTTATTCATGTCGAATTAAAATGAAATAAATTGTTTTAATTCAACGTTTATGTTGATAACAGTTATGTTAAAGCATTGTTTGTCAACATGATCAAATCTGGTTCTTTGTAGGTCCATATGTACTAAAAATATTTTAATTGACAAGGATTGCCACTATTCCTGAAAACTGGACATCACGCTATAGCCAATAATGCGGAAAGTGGCGTTAAATACCCCAAATCATCTAATCTATCATGATCTCTGTGATATTGACCTGAATTGCTGCTTTAAAAAACGTAAATAAAAGGATAAATACCTGATATTATGACTTCTTAATGAATATATGTTGGATCTTTAGCATCTCACATTTTGTTTTATAATTTTGAAAATAAAATCCATATAGCATGTGAATTCCTAATACGCTAGATAAACTCTATTGATTTCCTGACCCTTGATATACAATTGATTAGTTTATATTCCGGAAAATCCATTGACATGTTGAGGAAATATTATAAAATATTTTAGCAAAATTGTAAACTTTGTACATTCACAGGTATTTTTTTTTTTTTTTTTTAAATTTTCATCAATATCTACTCGTGTAGCAATGGTATAATTGGTATTTTGTAATACTTTCCATATGCTCAAGTTCTTAGTCTGTGGTTTTTATACTGTCCAGTATGAGAAACTTAAAGAATTAAAATTATGCTTGCAATCGGTTCAATTTTTTTGGGGAGAAAAAATGTGTTATGTTTTCTATATACGATAATTTCATCTAAAACTGTACCACCCAACATAACAAGGGACATAATAATATAGTGTACATTATATATACCAGCTTACAAATATTTGAAATAAACTTTGTAGCAAAAAATGTTAAATAATATATGCCGTCAATTCTCATCCAGATGTCATAAAAAAAGATCGGTATATATTACGAAAAGCTGTAAAAAAAAAGTGCTCTATTTGTTATACAGGAAAAAACAAAAGTTAAAAAAAACTCCTATCATGCATCTTTTATGGGCTGTGTTTTATGTCCCACATAGAGCATTGTGTTTTTCGGTCAGTGTGTCCGTTCGTTCGTTGGTTCGCTCGTCCGTTTGTCCGTCCGTCTGTCCCGCTCCAGGTTAAAGTTTTGGGAACTTGAAACTTAGTGTTACCTGTGGTTTGATATTCTGCAAACAACTGTTACACCGTTTTAAGGAGTCACAAATTCGATTAAATACAAATAATTGCCCTATTTTAATAACTCTGTAGAATTTCGCTGTATCGTAACCACCGCATAATGCCTTGACCAGCCAACACAAATATAGGTCATGGATCAAAAGCGCTTAATAATATTCTTTTTATTGATTACCAAAACATATTTTCGTTATATCAGTATAAACTAGATTTAAGACGCAATTTTTGAAATGTGATGTTAATGATGGTATACTGTCTTGGTACTTCATATGAGATTTTAGTGTCTGTTTTATTTGTGCTACTAAATTGGATCTGTTTTATACTGATGATTACATATTAGCGATGCATGCTGCATGCTTATCATACATTATAAAAATATGTATTATATAAATATATATGGAGGATCATGGAGATTTGGTATGCTTGTCAATGATCGATACAAATATTCACCAGCGTTCAAAGTGGGTGCAAGCGGTCATAGGCAACCTACGACCTTTATAGTAGTATAGCCGGGTAAAATGGCTATTCGACTAAATGTAAATCAAGAAGGAAGATTTCGCTCCTTTAACTTTTATTTCAGCAGTCCGGCAAGACCGAACAACAAACTCCAAACTAAATGTAATGTAACATACAAACAATAACAATATATATAAGCACAAGCAATTAAAGGATTAAGCAGATTAACAGATGACAAATTAGAAATCAGAAGTAAAACTTAATGCAAACGGAGAAAAAGGGGGTTACAGTTATGAAAACAAAACGTCTATTAGAAACAGGTAAAATACCCCATCCTACATATACAGATGACTAAATGAGCAACAATTGGCTATGATGTTTACAAGTATTCCAAAAATATAAGGGAGAGGGTTATATACAGCTCAGATGTATTTTACAAACAATTGCAAACAAAAAAGGCATGAGAAACCAAAGGGACATTAAAAACTTATAAAACGAAGACAAACTGACAACAGCATGGTAAAACACGAAAAAAAGAACAAATGCAAATAGAAATTTATGATCGAAGCTAGTATTACCTACTACGCTCTATGGTCTCTTGTAATTTAAGCCCACCAACCACGTCAAGGTCAGATACCATATGGCAGGTGGTTTGTTTTACATATCTTTCCCCACTAGATAGATTATTACTATATTCAAAATTGAGTAGATGTTATATTTATTGTTTAGAAAAGATTATTGACTGCTTTTTTTTCATTTTATTGCTAACAATGATTCATAAGATACAAACAGAAAAATGAGATCTTGTACATCTACATTTTCGTCGTCATCAATGTTTCTTACTGCAACCAGACGAGTATTTACATTTTGACATATGTCATTTGCCTGACAGGGCATACATCGGTACATGATAGATTTTGTTCGAAGCAAATGCAAACTAAATCTTGCAGAAATTCAGATGACATCTGACCATCGAGATAGATAGGAACAAGTCATTCTTCTTTTCCCATCCGAACTGAAGAGGAGAATGAAGGGACGTTTTGCTATACGGGAAGACATCAAATTTATGTCTGGAGTGAAGCTCTTATTACACATTGTTTAAAAGTAGATTCACAAGGAGGAAGTTTGACAAGGGAGAAATTTTAAATAGTGAAATTGAGTATGGAAATGGGGAATGTATCAAACAGACAGCAACCCGACCATAGAACAGACAATTTTAGTCATTTTACACTCAATTTGTTTAGGTCACAATGATCTATTTTAAGTTTTGACTTGAGATCATTCATCGTAACAGCAAGATCTCGAGCTGCATCTATAGATTCATCGATTTCACAATTAGTAAGGTTTGACAAAACGATGAAATCATCTGGATTGTCCTTCAAGATTAAATAAACAGTGCGCTTACCGATCCTTAACAGGGATGACGGGGTAGATCATCATTTTACAGCATGTGCGGCTGGTAGAATGTTACAGATCGCAAACCCGAGACTTTTACATATTTCGTGGACAGGTATATAGCGGCGCAAATCTTGTGTGCAAGTTATGGTGCCTGTTTGAAACCATAGCTCATGCGTGTGATGCATGGAGGGGATGTAATGAACGCATAAGATCAAAACATATTTATCTTGTGACTTTCACACCGAACTCTTTGTCTACATGAATAGCATGTACAATCATGCGGGTATCTACTTCATCGGACGTACAAAATAATTCTTAAAACCTGAATACTCAATCTGAGCAGATTTAGGGTCATTGGAAGTGCTAGCTAAATAAGTGACTTCCTCGTGTATCATAGTAACTGTTGATCTTTCATGATGCTGAACAGTCAAATCGCCAAGAAATGTCCTGCTGGTTCTCACTGACTAAAAGAAACTTTTTCCACTCATGAATTCGACGACCGTCTATTGACCTGAAACACTTTTACAGACGAACAAGAACTTGATTCAGCTTTAAAATAACTGCAGTGGTGTCTGCTGGTGTAAGATTTATATCAAGAATTGTACAATATTTTGTAATCATCAGTACGAAGATGGTCTAGGTCTGAAACATCATGCAATATACTAAAATATACATGATCTGTCTGTCCTTCCAGAGCCTCGATAAAGCTTTAGTTTATGCTAATTCCTCGCATATTAATATGCAATTCATTAGAAGAATCCTGACATATAACACACTTATCCCATTGTATTTCAATCCTACTTAGTTTAGGGCTTGATGGGCATAGTTTAACAGCACTGTGCATGTGTGTCATATTCCGGGTCTGAAACGTGACCGAAGGATTTGATTTGTATTTTACAATTACAACAAAACTATCAATTAAAAAAACAAATTAAAGTTATAAAAACCAACAAAAAAAATATTTCCTAAAACAAAACAACGATATTCTAATTGGATTATTCAAAACATACAAATCTACCATACAACAAGCAAAAAAGAGAAATGAAGTTAGTGGCAATTGTCCTAGTTCAATTCTTTATTAACCAAATGTTTTAAAACATATAGGTACATGTATAATCAATATATACTAAATATAGATTACAAAAATATACGATCATGACAAAACAGACAGAAGTTTAAAATACACAAAAAATAAATACATATAAATATTATTCCAAATAGCAAATATCTGTAACAAATGAATTACAAATCATCTTACTGAAAACAGTCATTTCTGAGTTGCACAAGTCTTTTACATTAGTAGTGCTTAATAATTGTAAAAGTTTATAAACAGATGGCTTACGCCAATAACATGGTTTTATCAAACATTCACGCAAATTAGAATATAATGGACATGCTAAAATAAAATGCATTTCATCCTCAATATCATCAATACACAATGTACAGGTTCTAAGGTTTCTATTAACATTGGAATACCTTCCCTTCTCTATAGCTAGATTATGTGATGACAATCTAAATTTAACAATACACTTTTAATAAATTTCGGGTATGGGTTTGCACAAATATGACTGCAAAGAACAATTGGATATCATATATCTATACAGATATATGATATCCAATATATAACCTGATAGTGTAAGCTACAAAACGATTAACGGCACGAGAAAAGGCGTGTTTGAATCAATGCAGAATTATCACTTAATTTGTGTTTGAAATTGCTATTTTGTTCTCATCGATTAACATAACACGAAAGATATTTGGCACAAATATGAACCATGTCTTGTTGATGTAATCAGAGTAAAAATCCCGTGAAAGTAACACGCAATAAATTTTCTTTCGTTCAAAATGTGGTAAATTCAGCTAAAAAAGTAGTCTTACTAAAAACATGAAATACTTATACTTAGATTAGACTAGAACACACCCGTGATATCACGGGTCCGTGACTGAATTAAAGTATATAACTATGCACAAGCCTTATTTTAGTATTAGTATTGTCATCTGATAAAGTCATGCCAATTATAAGATACACAGTTTTTTTCTGCTTTCAAATCTTTCTGTTTGAACCCGTCGAACTGGAACTTATCAATTATTGGTAATAATAATTATTTGGAAAACAAAAGGTCCTGGAATGGAGTATTTTTAATCAACAGCATTGTCCTATATTAGTTATAAATAAAGTTGAATTCTTTGACTCGCTGTTTTACGTCATGCCCACTAACAAATTGAAAACTGTACCTATACGGCTTATTTTTAGTCCAGATACAAATTGGGACTCGTAATTTTAGTATTATAGATTCTTCTTGTTATCTTAAAAAGTCTTACTGATTAAAATATTACAATAGGTATCAATTTGACAATTTAGTAATGTCAACCCTGTGATTATGACCCGTGTATATAGCATATTAATCCTGAATACACCGTTTGGTGGTGCGCCTGTCAGATGCGGAACGTACAGATAAAGTAATAGGTAACAGGTGAATATACTATTGGTATCGGTATCGGACTCGACCCGCAATAATTTTATTTTTCGTGTTGAAGATGGCCTGTAGGAGGAGGTTTTTTGGGGTACCATAAGAAACCACAAAATTAAAAAAAAAAAAAAAAATAGACCACGGTAGCTTACGACGACATTCATGATTGGAAAAAATAATAATTTTCCAATAGTTTGCATATAAATATAGCCGTGTGCTATCCGTTAACTTAAAATCGTTAACTAGACGTCTTTTTCGATAATTGCCAGGGCACCCTACCAGTGGCGTAGCTAGTTCATTTTTACGTGTACGCCCGAACCTTGGCGAGGGGTCTGAGGACCCCAAACTGATCCATATCGAACAATTTCTGGAAGTGAATTAGAGATAGGGAGCGAGGCCCCCAGAAGCTAATGAGTCATCGAGAATGAATACCATTCCTGTCATTAAAAACTCATCAGTAGCAACATACTTTAGAATCTAAATAATGGTTTATTTGTTATGTTAAATCATTCATTTTGTTAATTTGAAATATAATGGTCATTGGATTCAGAGATAATGCCAAAACCAGTAGCTTTTAAATATGTTTTAAAAGAGCTGTGAGGGTAAAGAAATTAACCAACAAAATCCCCTTTCTATTTCCAAATTTTGTAAATGAACATTAATCTTCAGAGATGTTCAGGTGCAATATTAGATATCGTAAAGGCTTCTATGGAACCCTGTTTTTTTTTGTCAAGGATTCCCCCGCAAAAAGTGAATCCATTTAAAAGTCCATTACAGGATTTAAAAAAAATCCAACATTTTCTTTACATATTTTTTCTTGATCTGGAGTACTAGTTTCGGCCAAAGTTTCATGACAATTTATGAAGATTGATGCATTGATAATTTATAAAAAGCCGTAACAGTCTAATACTGAAAAATTAATAAACCAATAATTTACTTTTAAAACTTTGCTTCAGACAAAAATTTTATAAAATGCTTGGAATCTACTGAAGTTTTTTTTAATTCGATGAAGTTTTAACAATGAATTTGTTGTGTACATTTTTTAACCCCACACTATAACTTTTAGTACCCGTTAATTTTGTCCGTAAAACACGGAAAAACTAACTTCAATATTATGCTCTCAGTCAGTTTACGACCATAAACAGTTTCTGCTAAACTTCCGGAAAATTTCACAATGGTTTGGCAAATTTATTATTATTTAAATAATAAGTTTCTCAAGATACTAAACCTAGCTATTGATGCCGCCGACGAAATTTAGGATTTGGCGTCATAAATACAAATGTATGTCACAGGCTCGACAAAACTGTAAACCACAAAACGAATCTAAGGAGATAAAGTATTGCTTAAAACAAAAAGGGAAGGAACTATAAAACTCACAGTAGCTTCAGACTTGACAGAAAATGAACAAATAAATGATATATGATACCATTTGACTGAAAGTAAATTTCGTCAATTTGATCCGCAATTACAAGCCAACGAAGAAAAAATTATAAAGCTGATGTGCTTCTAACAAATTATTTTTATTTTTTTTAAGATTAAAATATTTTTTTAACAAAATTCAAGTGTATGCCCGGACGTTTAGACGTAAACGTAGCTAAGCGCCTGCCTACTATTAACAATTTAAAAAAAATATATAAATCGAAATCAGAGTATTGGCAGCTACTTAAAGCTTGTTTTAAACCAATTACATCTACTGGTAATAAATAAATCATTTTCTCAAAGTCAAAAACAAAAAGTATTTGTTACTGTCAGTGTTTGTATATAATGCCTCTGTTACTGTGTGTGGTTTTTTTAAAAAAAATAAGTTTAACTTACTTAATAATTTTACTATACTAAAATTGCTGAACTACAGCCCGGATTCCAGATTGTCAAAGTTATCTCCCCATTACGCCAGTTCATTTTTACAATCGTAAAAAAAGGAATCATAATTGTAAGGATGACGCGCTGCCAATTTAGCTCTTCAAAACTGACAAATTTACATAGCACCATTACGATCCTTTATGTCAGTTGTTTTTAAAAGACGGCAAAATTTAATGTATCTACTAGCTAATGAGCATCAGTTATTGTACGTGTCTGCATTGAGTCAACTTAAAACTATTGTCTGCTCGGTTGTCAGGTGGAATTTTCGAAAATACATTAACATTTAAAAAAAAATCTGATTCAATGTTTCGTGTTTTACTACTTTGTTTTTGTGATTCTTTAATTTGACTTGGGACAGGGGCAAAAAATGCGGCGGGGTTAATTAAAGGTGATTACACATGTTTTTTTTAGATCACAACCCTCCCCCTCTACCTCTTTCCAATATAGAAAAACAACTACACAACAATACGCACAGTAAAACTCAGTTCAATAGAAATCCGAGTCCGATGTCAGAAAAGGTAACAAAAGAAACTAAACAAAATGACAATGTTACATAAATTCATATGTGAAGTACTGTCTAAATCATTATCAATAAAAAATGGTTCTCCAATTCAGAAAAAATTAGATTTTTCTAGTATATAAAATAAACAAACTGGAATGTCTATAGGAAACGTGTAAAATTGCAAAAATATGTGTGTTTAGAAGCAGTTTCGTAGTCCCCTACGAAACAGTACACAAATTATGAAAATAATATAATTTCAAAGAGTATTTAAGCTTGAACTTTTTGTTTACAAACAGGTCTATAATAGAGGTATTCAAAATAACTCTTTAAATTAAATTTAAGACAAGTTGATTTTCCATTTTTTTTAGGTCTGAAAGTTACGCTTTTATTGAAAAACGCCCATATATACGGGTTACACTAATGTCCTGACAATGTCCTGACAGTGTCCTGACAGAAATGAAAATGCTTAATACTTTTTTATTATTGGAAGGATTTTCTTGAAATTTGGAATCAAGCAAGATGAGAACTTATATATAATAAATGAAATTTAAAAAAAAAAAAAAAATTTAAAAGAGTTAGAAAACTTGACCTGACCAACTTGACTTTAAAACTACTAATGTCCTGACCGATATGAAACGGCTAAAAATGTTTTATTATTGATAGGATATACTTCAAATTCGGTACCAAGGAAGAATAAAACATTTAATACAAAGATATAAGAAAAAAAAAGAAAAAAAATATTTTCAAGAGTTAGAAAACTTGACCTGACCAACTACGTCTTTCCCATGACTAATGTCCTGACCGATGTAAAATGCTTATAACTTTTTTGTTCTTTGAAGGATCGACTTCAAATTTGACGTCAAGGAAGATGCTAAGATTGCATACAGAGATATAACAATAAATATTCAAAAAACTAATGATGAATGTCCTGATCGTTATAAAATTGCATTGTAAATAACTTTTTTGTTATTTAAAGGGATATAACCACATGTATATAGTAAGTTAGTTTTATATCACTGAGAAAAGTATGTGATTAGAGATGCTGTAGATACTAAGTAAATGCACCTTTTCTACATTTAATATGCAAGGATTATAAAGATGTACAGAATGCAATTAAGTCCAAATTTAAGACAGTGACATGAATAATTAAAATTTAATCACACCTACATTAATTAAAATTAACACAAATTTGAGTGTTTACTTACCTATATTTTTCTATTTATTTCACTCATTTTTTGTTGTTTAGTTAATGAGGGATTAAACATGTCAAATAACATAAATAGGGACAGGAAATGGGCTTCTTTTGATTTCAATATATTGTTTTTACAAGCATTCAAAGCAGAATTATGTTAGAATCACACAGAAATATAAAAACTTATAATTAACATAATTTTATTATGTAACTGTCTTTTGGCTTTCTTGCACACATATATTACGAATAAGAAAAAGTGTATCCAAGTTCTTTCTAAACTATGTTTAAAAAAAAAAGAAAATATCAATATAATTTAAAGAATTAAGTCTATTCTGTCTTTAGAGAGAGAAAAACAGTTATACAATATTTGTCTTTTCTTCATCAGTCAGGACATTGCAGGACAATGTAAACATTGGTCAGGTCGAGTTTAAAATAGTTTTATTTTACATGCTTATACTAAGTGTTGTAATCTTCCCTGATACCAAACTTGGTAATATTCCAATAAATAACAAAAAGGTTATTGGCATTTTTATAACGGTCAGGACATTCATCATGACAAAGATCAAGTTGGTCAGGTCAAGTTTCCTAACATTTCAAAAATTAAAAAAACATTTTTTTTTCTCTCATAAATTCCTATATTTAATGCTATCATCTTCCTTGGTAAGGAATTTAAGTCATTTTTTTCAATAATAAAAAGTTATTAACATTTTCTGCATCGGTCATGACATTAGTCAGAGCAGAGTCGACGTTAGTCAGGTCAAGATTTTTAACTCTTTAAATTATTTTTTTTAAATCTTTTTCTTGTATCTATATATTTAGTATTATAATCTTCATTGACATCAAATTTGAAATCGATCCTTTAAAGAATAAAAAAAGTTTCAGGCATTTTACATCGGTCAAGACATTAGTCATGGGAAAGACGTAGTTGGTCAGGTCAAGTTTTCTAACTCTTGAAAATATTTTTTTTCTTTGTTTTTCTTATATCTTTGTATTAAATGTTTTAATCTTCCTTGGTATCGAATTTGAAGTCTATCCTATCAATAATAAAACATTTTTTAGCCGTTTCATATCGGTCAGGACATTAGTAGTTTCAAAGTCAAGTTGGCCAGGTCACGTTTCTAACTCTTATAAATACTTTTTTTTTTTTTTTTAAATTTTATTTATTAAATATAAGTTCTCATCTTGCTTGATTACAAATTTCAAGTCAATCCACCTAATAATAAAAAAAGTATTAAGCATTTTCATTTCTGTCAGGACACTGTCAGGACATTGTCAGGACATTGTCAGGACATTAGTGTAACCCCATATATACTTATAATATGCCAAATACAGGAGATTGTGATAGATTAGATTAACGTGACTTTTTCAAATAGTTAAAGTATTAACTTTTTATTTCAATAACAATTGAACTTTTTATAAAAATTCTAGATTCCAGTTATGTTGATCTGATATGTATACATTTGTATCTAATAAACTTGGTTAACTTCATAAATAAGGCAGACTGTATAAAGCATACATTTGTATTTTGAAAAAGTATAGCTCATACGGTCCAAATACTCGTATGGACAGAGTGCAAACCTAAAGTCCGCTTAGACTTCGTCGGTAGGGGACTAAAAAACGAAAATCATTTAAAAAAAATATATCCTTTTCCAATATTAAATGGATCGAGGGACTTTCTATACTAAATCATAGATGTAAGTCTTGTACATCTATGACTAAATTATTCAACTAAGTACTAATAGAAATTAAGTCCCTCGGATCATGGAAGTATTATATTTTACAATTCAATTCAAATATTTATTGCCATGTAAACTTTAAACATTAAGTTTGTGACATACAAAATAATAAACAATATAACTATATTTCACATATATATATATATATATACACAATCATTCATTTACAGTAAATATTCCAGTGTCCCCTGTCCTCAGTTCTAATGACCTTTTCATGTAGGACCCCAATTTATTTACTTGTGATGGTGTTGATGGATTGAGTATAAAAATCAACTTTCCTTCATCAGATAAATCTTTAACAGAAAAATTAAAATCCAAATTGTTAAAAAAGTTATTTCTAAAAAAATTCAGTTTGGAGTTTGTGTAATATTTTTCAAAATTTGAATATCGAAAACGGAAAAAGAAAAAAGGAAACAACTTGTGTCTGGTATCTAAGGTCATAAGCATAAACATGCAGCAATATTATATATCTAATGTCATAAGCAAAAGAAAATCAACATACAGCAATAATATATCTAAGGTCATAAGCATAAACATGCAGCAATAATATATCTAAGGTCATAAGCATAGACATGCAGCAATAATATATCTAAGGTCATAAGCAAGAGACAATAGACAGGTCTTATAAAGGAATATAACAAATCTGCTTTTCTGAGATGTTTTATAAGGTTCCAAAAATTTGTTATGCCCTACAGCTTTCCATCCAGCTAAGGCTGAAGTATATTCTCTTTAACAACAATAATTAAACCTTTATAAGCTCTTAGATATGTTCCAAGTATTAAGTTCTCAGAAAAATCTTACTTTAAAAGACCTGATATTTTACAACAAAATAGTATAACAAGAGTACAAATGAAGTAGCATGATGACAACATAAAGTGAAAAATAGTAAGTGTAAAAACATTAATCAAATGATTACTCATCAATTAAAGTGATAAAGAAAAGTTTAAATTCTTTCATTTTCTTTTGGTTGTTAATTCATACAAAAGCGCTAATTAAATCTATCTTAGTATACCTATATACAATATTACTAAATAAACTCTAATAAAAAATGTGCAACAGAAGCATGAATTAAACATAACATAATATAAAATTGATAAAAAAAAAAGTTTTTAATAACAGTGTTTTACTGATAATCTATCCTTTATCCAACTAAATAAACAAAAGAAAATATGTTTTGGTTCTTTTCAACAAAGGTTAGATAGTACCATTCACAACAAATAAATGATAATCAGTTTTTATGACAAGATATTCAAATGTCTCTTATATAGTTGATGACTATTCAAATCTAGTCTGGAGACTTACACACTTTTTCTCACTTCCTTTCCTAAATATGTCAATTATAGGAAAGAAGTCATTTTAGGAAACATTTCATAAATTTCTTAACTAGATGCAGTATTTTCACATGTATGTCACAACACAGATTGATATTTGTTGAAATTAATAGCTATATACAATTATCAAACATTAAAATAAAAAAGCAAAGAACAGAAAACATAATAAAATAAAATGCTTTGCCGAGCACAGCCTGACACAACCCCAGAGGTCAAACCCTGAATAGTTTGGACAAATTTCAACACAATATTCCAGCTTGAAATTATCCAAATTAAGGTTGTGACTAATTTTTGACATAATCTAGGTTTCAGACACTAAATAAATGCAGTTTAATCTTAAAAGTCTCTTTCAGAAAACAGTGCATTTGAAGATTTTTTCTTGAAACTTTTCAAAATATTTGGTATTTGAAAAATATTGATAAAAATTAATAGGAAATTTTTGTTTTTAAAGGCAAAACCATCAACCCCGGCCTCAATTCCAGACTTCCCTTTGTAGCATAGAGCCTTGTTGTACAATTTAAGAGACATCAATACACTTTGAAAACAAAAGTTATTGTCTGAAACTATAAAAAAAAAGCTTTAATGAGTCCCTAATTCCTAAACTGTTGGTACCATAACCACCAAAATCTATCCAACCCTTTTTTTTTTGGGGGGGGGGGGGAGGATTTAATCTTCTTGTAAATTCGAAAAAATTTCATAGAGATTCATTCACTCAAACTTAAGTAATTGTCTGAAAGCAGAATGTGTCTTCAGATGACAATGAGGCAGCAGACGACAATATCATAGCATTATACGAACCCAAACAAATTTTTGTGGTCGTATAAAAAAATACCAGTTCAAAGTTCAAACTTGTGGGCATACAAAACACAAAGAAATAATTAGGATGACTGGTGTTCTTGATTTTAATTCCTGGATTTAACGTCTTCTTGGCCTCACTACCTGGATCTGCAATAAACATATATACATTATTTAACTATTCCTACTAAATTTAAATGTATAAATGGTTGCAAAAATATAATTAAAGCACAGAGATATCACAAAATAATTTTGACTTTGCTGCCTCCCTTGATTTTATGGCTTTTTGTTGACTGATAACACTTTTCTTTCAAATCCCAATAATGAATTTCATAAAAAAAAAGATTGTTATGAAATTCAATAAAATATTTGTCAAGATTAGAGTAGAAAAATAATGACATTTAAAACTTAAATTACAGCATTATTCTACAAATTCTGTTACAAATATAAATCTACGTAAAGTAATTTTCATTTTAGAAGTCTACAATACTTCAATTGCAATTTGTAAGCAAATTAAATCTTTCAACGTCTTGACAACGCCTATTGTTGTATGACCTCAGAGAGTGAAATAAACGCATTTTACATGTGAAATTATTGGTTTTTATTTAACTGGGTAATCAATGTATTTCATTGCAACCAATGAAATAAATGAAAATATTTGTTTAAAAAAAACAAAACTTATAAAACCGTGTTCAAAAGGCCTAGAAAAACAGTAACAAAAAAATGATACCATTAAGGTGGTACTTATAAACACTACAGGGAGGTAACTCTGTAAAATCAGCTAAACATTTTAATTACATTGTGCTGTTACAGGAATATTAAGCTTCTCAATGATCAAATTAAGTGTTTGTCAAACTGCTGTATAACCACTGTAATTTTTCTGATAAAATGGTTGGTTCAAATTTTTTGAAATGTTTATATTTTTGTCAAAGGGTGGTCGAAGTAAATACTTTGTCAAAATTTAATGAAAATTAAACGAGCCAAATTAATTTCAGTGGAGTTGTTGGGTACCACCTTAATACCAAAAAATATTGAGGTCTTTCAAATTTCACAGAATAAATTATCTTGTCTTACCTCTGACAAAGTATGCAGCTGAACAATATGTCTATTGATGGCTTCCAAAATGTTGGGATCTAGTGCCCTAGATGGCCTTTCTACTGCAGGAATCTGAAATTTTGGTAACGATGTCGGTAATGGTACTGAATAGTGCTAGATCATCTGTGTTTAATACTTCAAGGTATTCCTGCCACCATGTGTGCTGATCCCTGGTTAAACGTCCTGCTTGCTTCCATTTTGGTAGGTCCCTAACCATTGCTGCAGTGACTGAATCAATTTTTGTTTTTTTTCTCACAGGGTTTAAGGATGTGCAAATTTCCTGAAATAAGTATCCAGTCTTATTAAAAAGGTTTTAAATGGGCACTAACTACGAGATATATGAAAAACCTAATATCTTATTTTTTTTGGCTCAATCAGTAATGAAACACAAATAGTGCAATAATAATTTCTTTTCAATAGCCAATAAGGTTCAATTTTGTTAAAATAAGCCAAAAAACATTGATTAAGAATTATTCACTTGCAAGTGAAACAAAGGTAAATCATATGATTGACTGATTCTATCCACTATCACACATTATAATACAGGTAAATGCTTAATCTATATATATCTATATTTATGTTTACATCGCTTCTATAGTCATCTGATGACTATAGAGGTCAACGCGATAAATAATTAGATGGCGTCTAGACTCAAATACACATGTAACGAAGCTAAGTCTTTTCATGCCTGTGCCTGTGCCTTGTTTATTGTTTTATTTAGACTTTTAATAGTTGGATAAATGTTTTACATTGTTATAAATCAAATATGAAATATAGAATCAGTGAACATGAATTTGACAGCTAGTGCCCCTTTAAGATAAAGAGTATGAATTTGTGAATAAAACAACAACTATAAAAGAGTGCTTTTTTCAGACACAGTACACATATATAAAAATGATGAAGTCTATGTTTTGAAAAATGAGACAACACATTTCAATCAAATCAGTTGAAAAAAAATGAAAGTGTGCCTAAAAAAACTGTGTATTTATCCCATTTTCAAAGGCTGTATATACCTTTTTATAAATAGAAGGTCGTATCTGTTATCATAACATATTTCCTTTTCATAAATTCATAAATGGATACCTTTAATTATTTGATTCAAAAAATTCAGAAGAAAGTCTTTAAAAGAGGGACAAAAGGTACCAGAGGGACAATCAATATACACCAGAAAAAATTATTTACATTAATGATTTTTATGTAGATATTATTATGTGTTGATGGGTTTCTGCATCAATGATATTTACACTTAAATTCAATTAGTCACAAATGACATATATTTATATACCTGTAAGGTGGGAATGTTCTCTAAGTTCACTGTTCTGTACTGCTCATACTCCAAGGGCCAGTCTTTTATCGACATCTTAACAATGGGACCATCCTTTACAAATTTAAATATATGTGGAGCTTTAATTCCGTCACATCTGTTTAGATTAATGAGTGTTTCCTTGAAATTGAAAATGCTGTTGAGGTGACTAACAATGGGTGAAGGTGTGGATGCTTCCCTTATTCTTGCATCGAGTTCAGGAAGGGTTGGTGCGTTCTCTTGACATAACTTGGTACTGACTCTACTAAACAGTTGGTCCACATCCTCATGTGTGTGTCCCACCATCAAAAAAGAAAGTTTAATCTACAACAAAAGTTTTATCAATTTAAAAGATGCTGATATACTTTGTCCGATAAAAAAAACTCGAAAAATAAGCTAACATTACAAACACAAAAATAAAATCAGAAATGCTTTGCTCTCATCTTTTTGCAGCTTCTGAGTTCACTTCTTTTCAATAATAGTAATTTTTTCTGTTAAACCTATCAAATAAAAACTCCCTCAATAAAGGTCAATCTAGATAAGCATTTCTATTGTTAAAGTATCTGCTTATGTGTCTTTTCCTTTTTTTAATTTTATGTTTATATTGCAAATTAATGTAACAATAGATTCACTTTCACTTTAACTTTCTATTCATAACTTAAAATTCAACAATTTTTAATAATACATTTTCAAGGGATAATAAAATGGGATATTTCATATTATGTTCTAGACTTACCTTCTTGAATACCTCTGCCTCCACAAGAGCAGCTAAAAACATCAGCACAAAGTGGTTTTTGTTGTCTTTTCCACAGTTGTCTGCATTGTCGTTGATCTAAAATTAAAAGTTTCATTGTTTAGCAACATCATGATTAATACAGAGTGTAACCATACACTAGCTGACTGAGATATGGATTAAAATATACAGATATAAATTTATATGTTACTGTATTTATCTTTTTATTTTTATATTGAGGTCAGGTGAAAACTACCAGACGGACATTTTGACATTGAAACAATCCCAAATACCAAATATAGTTATCCTATTACTTAAAAAAAGAGAGTTTTCACTTGAAATACTAGAGGCTCTGTCGTTCACCTGTTTTTACTGATGCTTTGGAAAATCATGTAAAATAAGGTTAAAATCATAAGTTATAGTATAAGATATAAGACATTATTAGATACACTTTGTACTATAATGATATCTAAGATAATAAAAAAAAACCTGCTAAATTTTTGCAAAGTTCCTAACTCATGGGCGGCAACCAAACAAGTTGAAGGACTTGTATGAAAATTTCAGTGCAGATAAATCTAAATCTGATGAACCTTTTGCCACCTGTCAGTTTTACTCTGAATGCTTTAGTTTCCGAGATATAAGCCAAAAACTGCATTTTACAGCTATGTTTTATTTTTAGCCATGGTGGTCATCTTGGTTGGCAGGCAGGGTCATCAGACATACTTTTTAAACAAGATACCCTAGTGATGATTGAGGCCATGTTTTGTTAAATTTTGCCCAATAGTTTCAGAGGAGAAGATTTTAGTAAAAGTTAACAGACGACGACGGACACCAAGTGATGAGAAAAGCTCACTTGGCCCTCAGGGCCAGGTGAGATGAAAAGTACATTCTTCTAAAGCATTCGCCTTTACAGTTCACACCCTTTTGTGTCTTCTAATTTATTGATAAAGTCAATTCTGATTTTTTTCAATATCCTTGATTACTTCATATAGAAATTGGTATAATATGGTTTGGTCCATTCCATTTAATAGCATTCCAAGAAAAGTTTAATTATTCAACTTAAATTACAAGCACGATTAACAGTCATGGAATTAAAGTATTATTTTTTAAAATGTAAATAATTGTTTTCAGCTACTTTAAAATTGTCATACCTCTTTGACATGGTGAAGCACTTTCAGTAAGCAGTTCAATGTGACATTGGAATCAGGGTGGAAACGGTCTGTCCAAGTAAATCCGAAGTCTAGTCCAAAACCATGGCATAATGCACCAGTAACATGATGATGAACTCCAGCATAGGCCGAGTCAGTCTGAAAAAAAATTGCATTTTAAAATTTCAAGTACTTTCAAAAAAATTTATAATTTTGACCATGTTGAACAAAGATCTTATGTTGTAGGATTATATAATGTGCCCCATGAGATGATGTCCCATGGACAAAGTTTCACGGATATGACCTGTGAAATTTGACCAGGACATAATTTTATTGTTAATTATTGTCCACTTCTGTGTAAAAGTGTCCCTAGAAAAAGATATTCTACTTTTGACCTTTGTTGGATGTATTTCATGGTGAAATCATGTTCCAGGCACAGGTATCAATTCTGGCATAACATATTTGGCTTTCTTATTTTGATTCCGACATTCATCAAAAACTGATATAAAAATGATACTTTCCAGATATCTAAGTACAGTTATTATTAACCCCAAGGTGGCACCCACTCTCATTATGGCATATGTAAAACACCTGTTTCTGTTTGTCCTTTTTGAATAATGAGTTTTAATGTTTTCCCCTGTTGTTTTTTTTTTGTCAACCTTTATATTTGACATATCATTGTTTTTAATTTCAAATTGCTTAGCCTTCCTTCTTAATGGTCTTCTTTTATTATTATTAAACCTTGGAGGGTATTGACCATCACACAAAAAGTATATAGCTGTTTATATTCATCACTTTCCATTTTGTTTACATCTGTGGTGTCTTGATTTAAATTTCAATTATGATTTAACTATTAAATTTATTAAAACATTTTAATGATTGCTAAATTATTTCCCTTAAGGGACAGAAAAAAATAGCCACACTATGAAAATTGACCTCTGTGACAAACTTTTATAAAACATGTATGAAATTATGTCCACATACTAGAAACAATTCTTCACTAAGGGAGACACTTTTTTATAGTTTACAAATGTGATGTTCTGTCCTGTGAACAAAATTTCACAGATGAACTGTGAAATATAGTTCCAAGAAGACACAATTTCATGGGACGCTTTTTAGGCTTACATTTTAGTATTTATATATACTTCATGTATTGTTATTAAGATGAAAGGCAAAAACAACAAAAAAAGGGTACAAATTGTACATTCAGAGCAATTACTGAAGATTTCATCATAAGATGTAAGAATCTATGGTATAAATTGACAGTTTTGTAGATCTTGTTTTGTATCTGGTTGACATACCTTTGAATTCAATGAATATCTTGGAAGTGTGGTTTTTGCCTGGTCCATATTATCTATAATCAATGACATATAGTGTTGAGGACTGGATCTAGCTTTTGCTCTATGCTTATATTTCTGTCTTGCTAGGCTGAAATTACCAAAAATATAATATAAGCAACCAAAAGTATAATAACAAACAATGTTTTTCAACAATGTGGTCCAGATTTAATTACTTGCATAACAGATTATTTATAAGAGTGTACAACATTTTTTAGGCTATTTTGAATAGACAAGAAAAATATTAGTCATCCCTCATATGTTTACTTTTTAACGAGTAAAACATGAAAAACATTGATAACAAAGTCACATGACAAAATTATGTCTTTTTAGCTGATAAGACTAAAAAACTTTCAGCCAATCTGAAGATGTGTTTAAAATTCATCCATTTATATATATATAAATAATTTTTTTTATATAGATTAGACTGTTAGTCTTCCTGTTTGAATGCTTTTACACCTGTCATTTTTGAGACCTTTATAGGTTGCTGTTCAATGTGAATTAAAGCTCTGTGCTGAAGACAGTACCTTCACCTATCTTGGTTTACTTTTACAAATTGACACTTTAAATGTAGAGTTGTCTCATTTGCACTCATACATCTCCTTATATCTAAATACATTGAAGTAAGGTTGGCAAAAGTATGCCAAATAATGATCTTCATTTTTAGGCAATTATTCATTTAAAATAAGGGAAAATTAAAAACATAAAAATCAGATAACAGCTTGAAAAATCATGCAATTTTTGTTTTTAAATATTGCTATAAGATGTTGAAAAATATCCTATTTTTGTTTTACATAAATTAGGTTGTTAGTTTTCTCGCTTGAATTGTGATACATTTTTCATAATTGACAAACTTTGGTTTGTTATGGTAAATAACATCATAAAGGCAAGCATAATTGACAAACTTTTCCAGTGAAGGACTTAAGTCAGGAGCCTGTAATTCAGTGGTTGTTGTTTGTTAATGTGTTACATATTTGTTTTTTGTTCATTTTTTTATATAAATAAGGCTGTTACTTTTCTCGTTTGAATTGTTTTACATTGTCTTATCGGGGCCTTTTATAGCTGACTATGCGGTATGGGCTTTGCTCATTGTTGCAGAACATTATGTGACCTAAAATTTTTAAGTTCTGTCGCATTTGGTCACTTGTGGAATTGTCTCATTGGCAATCATACCACATCTTCTTTTTTATATAACATAAAATACAAATTACAAGTTAATAAACAATTCATACTTTTAAGATTTTGCTAATTAGCCAAGATTGTACCCAGACATTCACTTACAGTTGCAATGCAAAATGTGCTTTCCTCTTCATCAGTAATTCTTCTTTTTGTTCTTTTGTGAGCTTTGTTAGGAGTGCTTCTTTAAACAGTGTACACTCTGTACATTTTGACAGCTTCTGGTGCTATTAAATTTAAACAAAAAAAGTGTCAATTGTCATATATGAAGAGTATATTTTTCCAAATTATGTACATAGAACGATGAAGTTAAGCATGTTAAGGCTGCATGTTTGCAAAGTGTACCATACAATTAACCAAATGAATTTTTATCTTATATGACCAACTAAATGAATTGCAAAAGAAGAAGTAAATGTCTTGCAATTACAAATATAACTCATCACTGCTGCTTAAATATGAAGTAATTTTTTTCAGTAATACTCGAAAACATGGAAAATGTATTACACAAAAACTCATAGTACATGTAGTATTGTCAAAACATATTAGAAGAGTGCATTCTACTTATTGAAAAAGTAACAACTGATCCATGAAATATGATCACGGTTCTGCAAACTTTTTTTACAAACATATATACCTTGCAATTATTTGATATGAATAAAAAAAAATATTCTATTCTTATAATAATTGAACAAATTTTCTGGACAAGACGACTATCAACCCAAAGATCAATTAAGTTAGTAATTGAATGTTCAGTTGGTATAAACATTTTAAAACTGCTGACACAACAGACCAAAAGACTATAAAAAAAAATTAAATTTAAATACCTTTCTTAACTTTACATGTGGAAATTCTTTACGCCACATCTCATAAAAGCTTGATAAACTTATGCTAGGCTGTTGTGTCACATCACCTTGAAGCTTATAATCTTTGAATATAGTTATCTTCGTCAAACAAGATGGAAGGTGGATTTCTGGACAATCTGGTTGCTGTTCCCCAAAGTTTTCTGCATATTCTTTAAAATCCATCATTGCTGAAATATATCTTGTGCTGAGATACTGTTGACCTGTCCTGTAATCTTCTGGCAATCTGTTTTCATGTAGTCTGGATTTGATATATCTAAACCTGAAAATAAAAGCAGATATTACTTAATCTAGCACTTCAATATATAGTCATCCCTTGACATTGTTTGAAGAAAAAATCATATTGAGATTATTTTGCATAAATTTCCTAATATTTAGACTAAGCATCCTTTTTTTATCCATCATAAACTCTGAAATTTTCTCCATAAAAAATCAAAACAATATTTTCTAACAAAAGAAACACATCTACTGATTGGCTGACATCATTTTGTTTATCATATCATAGACACAATTTTGGTCATCAACGTTTTTTTCATGATTTACGCCGGTAAGAAATGGAATTTAGAATTAAATTGTAAGATATAACTGTAATATTGTATCAGTTTATTCAAAATAACATAAAAAAAATGGTGCACACTGTTAAATAACCCGCTACGCGCATTATTCAGTGTGCACCACATTTTTTATGTTATTTCTTAATAGACAGAAAATATAAGTCATTCCTTAAATATATCCATCTAATTATACAACTTTAAATATAACCAAAGAAAACAAATTTTAAGTACAAATACCTTCTTTCTTTAATTCCATGCACCAATTTCCAAGCATCCTGGCAAACGCGCTTCTGATCAACTACAAAAGTTGGACTGATGTCTTCAACTGCATACGATTTCCTGAAAATTATTATCATAAGTGTATAAACTAATAAAGTCATGCAAATAACATAAATAACAAATTTAACTATGACTCAAAATTAATATCAGCATGTATCCTGTATGTAATCTTTAAATAAAATCTTTTTCATACATTTTGCATATCAAAAAATAAATTCTATGATTTAGCGGGAGAAAAATTAAATAAACTGTTATCACAGAGATATGTCTCGACTTTTTGTAATTTTCATAATGCAAATTTCTTTTGAGGATCACTAGACAATAAAATAAAGCTGAAAAGAAAGTCAAAATAAATAGCAAAAGTAAATCATCTGATGTTATTTATCAGCCATAAGTCATTATTAAGACTCTGCTGATTTTGTTTAATAATCATCATATTAATTGGTTGGAGTGGAACAATTATACTCCTTACAATTGACTGTAATGAAAATGTTTATTAAAGTTCTAAATTAGCACGATTAGTCCTTTTTTCCAGCAATTTAGTTATTGATTGTTGTATCTTTTGTTGCAGATTTTGTTTCAAAACGTCAGATATATAAGTGTACACAATTAATTTAAAAATATTTAGTTACTTACTTCTTCTGCATAATAAAACATTTATTTATTTGACAGGATACATGTTCCACTCGCCAAGGCCAGCAAAATGACACAGAGGAGATAAGACAGACTAGGGTATGTTTACTTTTGATTGTATAGTTATATTGGAACGCATATAAAAAGAAAAAAACATTATTATTTTTCTAATATCTAGTATCTAAAAAAAAGTGAAAAATGGAGAGGAACTTTCTCACTTTTGACTTTCTTAAACGTTTTGGAATAATTTTGGAATTAAATGAAAGTTTAAGGACCTGCGATCACTGTTAATCTAAGCTGTTTTTTGTTGTATACTAAAAAGTTGTGTGAAATTGATATAGAAAGGCACATATTGCCTGTAGCTCAGATTGGGAGTTCCAGTTTTTGTAGTTTCTAACTCAATGGAACTAGTGGGCTTATAAATGTTATTAGATGCATAGTAAAATTTTATACACAAACTAGAATTATTATAACAAAAGTAATAACTACAAAATTGTAAGGAAGAAAAGTAATGAAACATTCAAACGTTCATAATCCAGCGTTCATAACGGCACGTTGGAATATGTCAACCAGCCCATTGAATTAACAAATACTATCATATATATTCATGAATTGGAAGGCACATTTCCTACAGAAAACCGTGGGTTAAAAAAAAGTTTTATAGAGAGCTTGACTTCCTACATGTACAAGTATTTTTAAAACATTGAATTTTTACTACTAAACACACAAGACAAAAGAGCGTTGAATGCCTTAAATTGGTGAATTTATATAGTTAGCAATGTAGCCATGAACTAGTGGATAGATACCTAATACATTTAAGCAGATAACAGCAATGTATTTGAATTCAGTGTTAAAATACATAATTTTAATAATTTTGAGATCAACTCACTGAAAGCAAAAAATGTTATCCTCAAAGCTGAAAATGACAGACTTAAAACTTTATTGAGCGAGGTAAACATTTTATTTTTTTAAGTTCAAGTCTCTTACTTTTTTTAACACGATTTTTTTAAGAAAAAATAATTTGCTTAACTGTTCAAGCCATCTTTCTTAGAGAAAAGAAATTAATATAATTGAAATAGACTTATATGAACAATCTTCTTAACTGTAAAATAAATATAGAATGAAATTCAAAACAGTGTGGTTGTGGCCATTGATTGACACATTAAATTCATCCATTGACTGGGACAAATTAGGTGAACGTTTGTATGTAACGACCTCAGCTCACTATGTACTTTTTAAAGACACTTAAACTATGGGATCACCAAAGGTTCTCAACACCTTAATAAAGTAATTCTAAAAACTAATCAGAAATAACACGATGTTTTGATTTATATCAATTATATAAATCAAAACATAAAGGTTATTCCTGATTAATTTCTTGAATTATTTTATAATTAAAGGCGTTAAGAAACCTTTGGTGACCCCACAGTTTAAATGTCTATCGTAGGTACGTCGTAAACAGTGGTCGTTACAGACAAACGTTTATGTAAATTGTCCCAGTCAATGGATGAATTTAATGTGTCAATCAATGGCTGGCCACAGCCACACTGTTTTGAATTTCATTCTATATAACTTAAGAAATTATTTCAAGATCTTTTTCTTGAGATTGTATTAATTATAAACAAATTAATTGTGACCTTTTATGTTGTGACTTTTTTTTGCTTACCACTTTGGAGTACCTTCAAAATATTTTACAAATCAGCATTCTGCCATGAAATTTAAAGGTCTTAACTGAATTAGAGGTTTACCAAAATAAAAAATGTCACAATTATCTTGCAAAGATATTTTTCAAACTTATTATCACATCAAATCAACAACAAAAAATCATACATTATATTTATTTATCAAACATATATATATATATATATATATATATATATATATATATATATATATATATATATATATATATATATATATATATATATCTAAATAATTGAAGGTTGTTTTTAATTTAAACTTGTGTATATTTTTAGTTATGGCTTGTATTATATTTCCCTTTCTGGTTTATATCTTAGTTAGAAGCTTCAAAATTGAAGAATCGATCCACAATCGATGTCAAATGTATGGCCTCCCAAATAACGTTTTGATTCCTATCATCACTGAAGAGACATAAATTGTTGAAATCAAATATATACACAAAATAAAATGCAAATCTTAACCCGTTAGGTATTAATTTGTCACTAACAGACATGTCGTATCCATTATTGATATTAAATATGTATTTATTTATGTTGAGGACTTATGTTTTTATTTATAAGTATTCAACAGGTAGAGCAGACCAATGCTTCCAATGAAGAAGTAACCCAGGATGATGATACAGACAGTAACCAGGATGAGGTAATTGTTTTTTTATTCAACAGTTACTAGTATGAAAATTTGACCTGATTAGACTTAAAGTTAAAGCTTCATCAATGTACAATATTTACACTGAAAATGAACCATTATCACCTACATCTGATAATATGGTCTTCAAACAAGCATAGGATATTGTTGTATTTGTATTTTATTTAACAATGAACATATGTCATATCTGATTACTTTTTAATCATTTTATAATTTTGAAAAGCAGAAATATATGGGGTTTGAACTCCCAGATACACCTGTACATCTCTTGTGCCTTTTAAATATTTTTAAGGAGTGAATCAAGTCAATTATTCTGTTTTTATCATGCTCTTTAAGCCAGTCTGATAAGAAGTTAATTTTATCGTTTGAGAATGATCAAAAACAAATAAAAATGCCTTTCAATAGACCACTTTCGAGTTCATCCGTCACCGGAAAAAACTCGTCAATTATACGCGCCTTTATCATCGTCATTTGTGCGTTTAGGGGCGTCGTCACTTCCTTCCAATGTTGAGCGAGTGGTTAGAAAACTATAATTCTATATTGTACGAATTATTCGGCAAATTGAATTCTCAAAATTGACAATCAACACTGCTGTCATTAGGGAAATGTCAGTAAGTACCTACAGAGCAACCATTATTTCTAGTTTATCCTGCACAAAGACGACCACTAAGACGCTTGATGAACGTAAATAGTGCAGGGATACAGGCGAGCCCCTCTATCTGGTAAATGACGTCATAAAGGCGTGTATAATTGACGAGTTTTTTCCGGTGACGGATGAACTCGAAAGTGGTCTATTGAATGCTTTGAATTATTTTTATAGGATGAACTTGCAGTAGGCACACAAGTTTCTGCAAGATGGATTGATGGCAGTTTTTACAATGCTGTCATCATCAGCAAGAGAAAAAATGATAAGTTTACATTGACAAAAATAAAATATTAACCTTGAACTTTTGTCAATTAAATGACTGATTTACAAATAAGTAATAAAAGCTTAGGTGGATATGCCTCAATGTTGCAACAAAATATGAGTATTACACATAATAATCAAACGTAGCTTTTTGTACTAAAAAAATATTCAATATAATAAGCAAAGTTTCAAATCATCCTAAATCTCTTTACGAGATGAATGAAAAATCTATTGCGTACCAGATCTGCCATTATACCTTATACATAATTTTAAAACAATGTTATTGAATATAAGAAAATTCAATAATATTTTAGTTGAAACAGTAACTCTGTTTTCTTGAACTTAATTCCTTGATTTATTACATATATTATTATAAGTGTTCTCTTTTTCAGGTATTATTTGTCAAGTATTATGATGGGTGGAAAAGAGTGGTTTCTAGACAAGACATGAAGATGTCATAAAATCAAGATAGACTTTTTGGAGACATTTTGTTTAGTGATATTGACAATCCAATTTGTAAACTAATGTGTTACAATATAATTGTTTAACAAATGAATTACATTAAATGAAATAAATTTTGCTAGGTAGATGTATTTGGTTTTGACTTTCTTTTTTATCAACAGAAAGTTTGAGGAAAAAGTAGAAAATATTGTTGCAGCTGCTCTCTTATTGGGAAACATAAAGACATCATTGTTCCTCAGTATCAACATTGCCATCTTCAATTTTGGCTGTAAAGAAATAGTTCCCTAAAATGAACAAAGTATTAATATTGGAATAAAACACTCTAAAAGGGCACACAAAATAAATATTGCAGAGGAAATGTTTGTCAAACACAAAACACACACAAACAACTTAATTTTTAAACTTCCGTCTTGTTGCTCCATATTTAACTGGATAATACAAGTCTCATGCAACTCTCAATAGAACTCCAGTGAATGTCGTTTAGTGGCAAATATTCCTGAATGGTGTGAATAAGTCCATTCCATACTGAGTTCATGCAGAGAACCTGCTGACTGTAATATTTTAACATATATCCAGTTTTTGCAACAAATTGTAATTTTCTGAAGAAAAATATTCAAATGAAAAATAATGTTCATATTGTAATATAATATGTTCCCATGGGAAGAAAAATTGTTCCTATGGGAAGAAAAATTGTTCCCATGGGAAGAAAAATTGTTTCCATGGGAAGAAAATTTGTTATTCCCATGGGAACTTTTTGTATTTATCTTTTCCCATGGGAACTCTAAACTTCCCATGGGAAAAGTAATTTTTCCCATGGGAACTTTCAATGTTCCCATGGGAAATTCTACTATTCCCATTGGAATTATCAAATTTCCCACGGGAAATGTACTTTTAATCAGCTGCAGTGACAACAGTGACAACAGTGACAAGTTGGGACATATGTCATTTTTTAAATTTTTTAATAATCTATCACTGGGCAAAATTATTTTTTGATATCTTGTAAACCGACAAAGTCAGATTTGCCGATATCGGAATGGCAAATTTGTCCCGCACAGTGTTAATAACAAAAATGGTATAACTAATTTATTTTATATACTACAGATTTCTGATTTATAAGCTGCATTTTTCATAGTTTTCCAAAGAATCATAATACTGTTATAAAATACCTTTGAGTTTATCATATTAAAAATACAGTCATTAAATTCTTAATAAAAACTTTTTAAAACTACTAAAGAACTTGTTGACAACCCTTATTAATACATTCAGTACATATCAATTTAATGTAATAACAAATAGTTATCAAAGGTACCAGAATTATGTTGTAAAACACCAGATGTGCATTTTGTCTACATAAGACTCATCAGTGACACTCAGATCAAAATAGTTAAACATTCTATTTTACATGAGTGAAACAAATACAAAAAACATTTAATCAAAATTTTTAAATGACTCGATATAATACTGTAAAAGGCAACAATTGAAACCAACTGCATGGTTTATCACATGACTTTTGAAAACGTTTTAAAGATGTTCCCTACTCTTGTTTTTTTTCTTTACTTTAATTACATAAAGTTTGTATAAGCCATTTATAAAAAAAATTATTAAAGCTTTTGAAGGAAAAAAGGTGCCAAAGTTACATAAACAAAAATCAAAAGATTTAAAAAAAATACATCAAAAGCAAGAAGGGGGTCTCATTGAGAAGGTTACGATCCCGGATCCCGCTTACAGTTTTGTCAGATTCCCGTATCCCGCTTACACTATGTACGTAAGCAATTCTAGTTTTTTTTTTGTCATTTCCCGGGTCCCGCTAGAACTCATTTCCCGTTTTCACGACACAATAATTTGACTTTCACGTGTCAAGCTTACAAAAAATCGCCAATCCCGCGTCACGCTTAGACCCCAATGAGACCCACCAAGAACACAGACATTTTATTTTTTTCCGTTATTTTATGTACTATCAATTTATGACAGTCTTTATAATATTTTTTTTTTAATTTCAGAGTAGCAAACATCCTTAACAAGTAAACATCTCCTTATTCCTATACTGAAACATATGATTTTGAATGCATTTTGTATTATTTGTAAAGGTTTAAAAAATATACAAATGTACATATTTTACAAAAATATAATTTACAATGAAAGGGAAATGTGTTCATAAGGAAACAATACAATGTATAGCACCCCAGACCAATGTGACCTTTTATGCTGCTTTTATGTAATTATACAAAATAAGGCATAAATGATCCTTCCTGAAACTGTTTCAAAGCACCTGCATGTGCCAGTGTAATGAAATTCTGATAAAATTGTCTTCAATAACAAAACTGTCAATTAATAAATGAATTTTGTAATGCAATATTTGATTCACAGGTATTTAATGTAACTATCAAATTAAAACTTTTAATTAAGTTAAAAATATACTCCACAATCTACTAGATCATTTTGCTGTAATGGTTCTATATCAACTTCATTTCTCTATATTTAACTAAAATAATACATTTTAAAAGTTTGAAAAAAACAACCTTGATGATAAAATAGTTTATTCCATATTTATAAAATTTCAATTAGTTTTTTTTTATATGACTGTGATTTTGAATAAATAACATTAACCTGCGGAAAAGGTTTATTTTCCACACAAAACGTCACGTACAATTTTGGTTAAAAAAAAACGTTTGATGAACAATTGGTATTGGTATATAATTTCCATTACATTTATTTCTCTCAAAATATGGAATAAAACAATTACTGTCTTTTGTTTTTGTGAATATGTGGTTTAATTGGTCGTTGGACTCAGTGAATATCAGTTTTTCCAAAATCAATAAAACAAAATATTTGCCTCACCAAAAGACAGTAATTGTATGATATACAGCCTTTAAATATATTTGAAATATTATGCACATATCTTATTTTTGCAGTTTGAGTCTTGGTTAGGGCAGTTAAATATTGGCTGTGTTCCTTATTCACATTTGATGGCCTTGTACAATGCATTCAATGACTATAGTGAAGGGTTAATTTGAAGTAAAAGGTCTACTGCTATAATTTAGTCACACATGAAACTTTCTGATATACCTTATAACCAAATCTTGACGGAAGGAAGAAAACGGGTTCTAAATAAGCATGATAAGATCATATAGTATACTATTACTAAACTCATAAGTGTTCTGAAACTAGCATTATGCAATTATCATACAAATGTAGGCTAAATGTCTTATAAATAGTTGAACATGTTCATTACAATTAAATATACAAAATGTAATAATACAAAATATACAACACATGCCTAGCACTTGATAACAAACAAGCAATACATAATAAAGCACTTTTTAACATCAATTCTCAGTATGCATCAACCAACAGCTGGCCACATAAAAAAAAGTGTGATAGAAAAACTACCTCTAACATCAAAGTTAGTTGTATTATTCATAAAAATCAGTTTCAAATCTTAATCATCCCAGTCCTTCTTGTCGGTTGCTAAGGAACATCAATTTCCTTAGCAACCAAGGAAAAATGTACCTCAAAATGACCAAATTTCAATTATGAACAGCTCATTTATTATGGCAGATAGCTTTACATAGTTTATCATTAAATGAACAACAGAATATGCTTTATAAAAATATATTTATTAAAGTAAATCATATACGGTAAAATACAGTATAAAATATCAGAGCTAATAGCTATTTTAGGTACTGTGGATCTTAAGCAAAAAGAGTAAAATTCGACCAAATTTGGTCCCTGAAATCTTTTTTTTTGCAGAAATATAGCCAAAATATGACTCACTACACATAAAGATTAGGTATTTAGCTAATCATTAATGAAAAAATATCTCTGGGTAAACATATTTTAAATCAATGGCGGATAACTCAAATTGGGTCATATTAGGGGTGTAAACTGTTCATATGTTTGCTATCATACCAGACAATTTCAAACATATCAACCAACTTACATGTTATATTGATGTTGGTGTTTGTTGAATATGTTTGTTCAAATGACTGACCTATGGTTGACAATAAAAAACCTCCAAGAAAACCTTAAAAAAAGAGGGGAGGTGGGGGGGGGGGGGGGGGTAGTGACACAAATTTTTTTTTTTTTTTTTTTGCACAAAAAAATTAGAAATAGAGAGGCACTTACATCAAAGAATTTTGGTATGGATACTTCAAATGATTTTCTTTAAATACAGAGATAAACAAAATGGGTTCATGACTAGGTTCATTATATTTATGGAAAATTTGGGTTTTTTATGTTAAAAATTGGGGATTTTGAAAATCAATTTATTTTACAGGGTATACTTTAGAGTAATTAAGTAAAAACTCTTTTGAAACAAGACTGAACATATAACTTGTTAATTTTTTTTCTTCAATTTAATTTAAAGTAAAGGTTAAAGGACAAAATACTACATCTTTGTTGAAAAACCGTAATTTTGGCATGAAGTGTACTTTAGGCAGATGCTAATTTGCTACTGGTGTTCGTATTCATACTTGAATTATTTTTAAAAGAAAAAAGGTTTTGGTATTTTCTTTTAAGTGTTTTTTGTTTGTTTGTTATATATATAAACAATTGATAATTGCCTTTATAGATACTTATCGTCTTTTGCCAAACATGATACGTTCCGCATGTATTCAAGTTATTTTTAATAAATGTGTTAACTTTAAATTGCTTGAACTTTTAAATCATTTTGTATTGCAGGTTTGAGTCAATACCCATTTAGTTCCACATCAATATATGTATCATACACATGATACAGTTGTAAAAATATTCTTAAACAATATATTTTATAAACAAGAATAAGAACTAGAGGCTCTTAAGAGCCTGTGTCGCTCACCTTGTGTACATATCAAACAAAGGACACAGATGGATTCATGACAAAATTGTGTTTTGGTGATGGTGATGTGTTTGTAGATCTTACTTTACTGAAGTAAGCTTACTAGTTACAATTTTCTCCATCGATAATAAACTTGGCCCTTTAGTTACAGAGGAAAATATTTTGTAAAAATTTACAAAAAGAGGTAGGGCCAATTTGTCCGGATTTTTTTTCACAGGAGGGCCAATTTCAAAAAGTGCCAACAGAGTAAAATTTACTATAAAAAAAAATGCTTTTTGATCAATATCTCGATTTACATATATTATGATATGTGTGATAAATATTTAATTTAACCCTCAAAAAGGATGAGAGTTCAATATGCGGAATTTAGGGTGTTTTAGGTTGGAAAAACAGGGAATCCCCCAAGAAGAACATTTCAAACAAAAAAAAAACAGTTATGTTTTTCGTGACAATTTATACTACATTTTCTCTCAAACATGAAATTGGTTTAGTGTGTCCTTATTATATAGAAACAAACATAAAACACAAAAATAAAAAAAAACAAAACTTTTTAATGGAAAAAAATGTAACATCTCTAAATTGTATCGATATAGCTCCTTATTAAGAATATTATGGTCAAGTACCGCGGTGGCTCAATCAGTAGAGAAAAAAGTAAAAACACAAAAATACTGAACTCAATCAGTAGAGCATAGAACTACAAATGAAAGATTGATTTCAAGCTAGGGTTCGAATCTCGTTAACACATTTTGCATTTTTGTGTTGTTATATTAAATTTTAATGTTTCTATCATATTTTTTCGGATGTTTGTTTAATTTATAGAGGCATTCTGGTTCATTTTGACTATATAGTATAAATCATTTTATTAAAAAAAACGCTTATTGCGTGCATTCCTATGACTGTCCATACTCTTAACTTAATTTATATTCATGTTGTTAAAACATATTTATTTATAGTGGATTGGGAAACAAGTTTTGCAACTTATATTAATCCCCTTCCACTTTATATTCATGTGTTTACATTGATAACATATATGCAAAGAACAACTGAAGAAGTACCCGTGCCTGTACATAACCTTTCTTAATTCTTACTACCGTCCCTACACCGGTACTTAAGTCATCAGAAAATACGACAACACCACAGAACACATCAATTACACTAAGAATCGTGATTGCCAGTAGGTAAAACATCAAGAAGCTGTTGCATCTGTATTACAATGAAGGGTCGATTTGTTAAAATGCCAGAAAAGGCCATATAACATGTGTTAGTAACACAAGGTGTTCTATGGCCAGCTGATGTAAGATGTTCTCCGGTTAAAATATACATTACCTTATCTTATCTTATCGACAATTAAACCTTAAAAGACCAGGTCAAATACAGATATACATATATTCAAAATGAGAAAAACAACATCCCATTTGAATTTGTTCAATATTATTTGGCGTCTTGACAAGTTACGTGGTATGGTACCTTATGCGCATGTAGGGTGTTAACAATTAGATAAAATCAATATAAAAAAAATCAATAGTCTTGGCCTTCTTTTTTGTAGGAATACCTGTTCAAGGTATGGAAATAGATGATGTGACGTATTTTAATGTACAATAATTAGCATCTATCGGGCTATTTAAAACATGGTTTACCTATCTTATCGAATGAAAAGAATTGAGGGGAAATTGGCCTTACCTCTTAACCAAATTAATGAAAATTGTTTAAAAAAAAAAGGAATATAAAGGGCAATAACTCCTAAAAGGGTCAACTGACCATTTTGGTCATGTTGACTCAATTGTAGATCTTACTCTGCTGAACATTATTGCTTTTTACAGTTTATCTCTATCTATAATAGTATTCAATATAACCACAAACGGCAAAATTTCTTTAAAAATTACAAATTTGGCCGGGGGGAGTCAGCAACCCAACAATTCATCTGAATTTCAGGGCAGAAAGAAATTGACTTGATAAACAATTCAATTTTGTCAGATTTGCTCTAAATGCTTTAGTTTCAGAGTTATAAGCCAAAATCTACATTTTACCCCTATGTTCTATTTTTAGCCATGGCGGCCATCTTGTTTGGTTGAATGGGTCATCGCACACATTTTTTAAACTAGATACCCTAGTAATTATTGTGGCTAAGATTGGTTAAATTTAGCCCAGTAGTTTTAGAGAAGATTTTTGTATAAGATTACAAAAAATTACGAAAAATTGGTAAAAAATGACTACAAAGGGCAATAACTCCTTAAGGGGTCAACTGACCATTTTAGTCATCCTGACTTATTTGTAGATCTCTCTTTGCTGAACATTATTGCTGTTTACAGATTATCTCTATCTATAATAATATTCAAGATAATAACCAAAAATGGCAAAATTTCGTAAAAATGACCAATTCAGGGGCAGCAACCCAACAACCGGTTAACCAATTCATCTGAAAATTTCTGGGCAGATAGCTCTTGTTATTCAGTGTAATAAATGTCACAAATTATGTCCGAAAATTGTTTTAAAATTGGACAGGCAACATTTGTAATTAGTATGTCACTATGTGTGGAATATAAATTTTTTCTATCTCTTGAACGAAAATTTTCAAAAAGGGAAATAACTCATTTTTTCAAAATTACATCCAGATTAGTTTGAGCATGAAATTTTCAATTGCTGGAATATGTTATATGATATAATTACCCTCAACACATCTAAAAATATTTTTTTCATAAGAACGAACTATTTTATCATGAAAATATTCATATGACATATTTATTTACAAATAGAGCCTAACAAAGGGGGAATTTCAGGGTAAATTACTATGACTAGAATTCCTTTATTGGCAACTTTCTGCAACATTTATCCAAGAATTTTTTTGCACCATTTTGTTGACAAAACATCCATAATTTTATATTTTATAGTCTTTTATGTGAGGATTTCTGCTTTTTCTGTAAAATCAGGTGTAAAAAATGCCAAAAATCGGCAAAAATCATGCCAATTTTTGTGTTAAGTGGACCACCTTATGTATCAAAAAACTGTTTTTATTCGAAAAATGTGTCAGTTAGCAGTTTAAATGATTGAAATGGTCTCTTATGCCAATGAAAATATCAAAAAATGTTGTGCTTTATCTCATTTTTACCATAAAATGAGATTTTAGCCATTTCTCCTTGCTATACTAATATATACATATGATGTCACGTTGTTTCCATGGCAACCAGACTATACAGATTTTTTTTCTTTATTTTTTTTCAATTTGACTGTTAGTTTGGACCATTTCAACTTAAAAAAAAGTAATCGAAAAAAATAATCTGGCCAAAATTTTTCATATTTGGTCGATTATTACAGAGAATTGATGTTAATAAGTTTTAAAAGTAACAGATATACAAGGAGAATAAGTTAAAGCCTCCAAAAAGCAAGAGAAGCTTGATGAGTTATTTTCGTTCTTCGTGATTGGTGCATTTTCGCTATCGTAATCCACTTTTCTACAGATTTTTTTTTTTATATTTTCGTGATCCGTGATCATGGAAATTTATTTTCTGTGGTTTGTGATTGACAAAAAAATCCACTCGTGAATCGTGATGAGAACCCCCCCCCCCCACCCCCCCCCGTTTCAGACGCCTCAAACATGAATTGATCACTGGTAAAACTTATAACTGACTAGCTGTAGGAATTATGAATGTCAAAAAAATATAAAGTCTGGACTTCCTATCAAATAGCAAAACAGTAAAACCTCTGTTAAAAATGTCCTATGACAGTAAGTTTCCCTAATGCTATTGATTCTACACATGATATAAGCTATGCCTTACTTTAATTTCTGTCATGATTTATTTTAAAATACCTTGATTTGATGTTAACGGTAGCAAAAATTACCACTTGACATAGTGCAAAGGGCATATCTACCCTCATATAACACACTGGCCACTTCAAAATTGCACATTATTGTATTACAATGATTCTACACATGATATAAGCTATGCCATCACCAGCCCAGTAGTCTAACACTTCGGTGTTGACATGAATATCAATAATGTGGTCATTTTTAAAAAAATTCCTGTTTACAACACTTTGAATTTTTCGAAAAAATAAGGATTTTCTTATCCCAGGCATAGATTACCGTAGACGTATTTGGTACAACTTTTTGGAATTTTGGATCCTCAATGCTCTTCAACTTTGTACTAGTTTGGCTTTATAAAAATATTTTGATATGAGCGTCACTGATGAGTCTTATGTAGACGAAACGCGCGTCTGGCGTACTAAATTATAATCCTGGTACCTTTGATAACTATTTACTCTAATTTCTGTCATGATTTATTTTAAAATACCTTACAGAGAAAACTTAAAAGTTAATTAATGAACCATAAACATGAGGCTAAATACAATGTACATATGAGTCATGAATGAATACCCAATATCCTTTGTTTTTTTTATTATATGACAGACAAAAACTGAGAACATATTAGGGATTTGTGTACAAGGTTTGAAGTATCCAAGACTTGTACCTTTAGAAAATTCAAAGCTTTAAACAAATACTGTACAATGAAAAAATATTGGTTTATTTATTATTGTGAATGCTTGAGTATTGACAAAAATGTGAAATGTATTGAGATGAGACAAAAGTCCAGTGTCCTAGTCCATAAATCAGCACTTATTAATAAAAAGTCACAAAAATTTATATCTAAATACTATTTTGCACAAACAGTATACCTACTGTACACATAAAAAAAGTTCAACATTTGCACAAAGTCCTTTGCACTAGTATGATAATAATATCAAAATATTGTCTGATCAGTATTATGCAATTCTTCAAGGGTAACTGTAAGTGTCTGGTACTTGCTACAATATAGAAAAGAAACAATCTTGAGGCAAGACAATAAAAGTATAATTACTATATGTATTACTATTTCTGATGTACTCTTTATAGACAAAGTCTTTTCCTTATCAAATATTATTTCAAAAATCTTCCACTGAATTCTAGTTCTCAGATTGATTTGACATACCAAAACTTTGATGATACTGGTAAGAAAATAACAAAGTTAAAATTCATGTAGATAAATTAATGAATTCTATGCGACTGTCATACATGTGAGAGGTTTAGCTATGAAAAAAACAGGTTTAATCCATCGTTTTCTACCTTAGGGATTACATGTACCAAGTCATTAATGTGACCTTTTTCCCATTAGTTTCAGCTTTTGATGTTACCTTTTTATAAAGGACTATTTGCTTTTGAATTTTTGTTGGTCTTAAGTTTGATTTTTTTTTTTTTTTACTTTTTATGACTTATAACCAGAAACTTACATTAGCTGTTTCTTGTTGTAAGGAAAACTGGTTACTCTCGGATTCTCTACTATTGTCAGAGCTCGGTGTAGCCAACACATTTCCTGATGCAGTTTGATGAAGGTTTGATTGATGTTCATTGTTTTCGGTTTGATTAATTTCCTCAGATTGCTGAGATTCATGAGTTGTGGTGAGTGAGGGTTGCTGTCTTTCCATACTTGGTGGAGGACCCTGTGTAGGATTGGTAGCATCTTCTGTATTATTTTCTCTGATGTCTTGGAATTCCCCATAAGGAGCATTAGCAACGATTTTGTGACTGTCATTATTAACTGCTTGATGGATATCAATACCATTTACAGTTGTTGGTGAAGGAGTATATCCTTCGGCTCCATTTCCTGATGATTGAGCATTGGCTTGTTGCTCTTGTGATGTTGATCTTATTGGTATGACTAAAATTAGAAATTCAAAATAACTACTTCTACAATATAAGTTTGGGAATGGTTGCAATAATTCATGCTAACATGAATAGCACAAGCTAAATGTTTTTACTTTTTACTGTTACTACAACTGGCCTTACCGTAAATTCATCTTTTTGTGTTTAATACTAATGTTCGGATATTTCATGAGTACAGAGAAACCAAGAATTCAAATGTTCAACAGATAACATTTGGTTTATAGAAAATATACAGACTTTCACAAAACCACAAAATTTTAAAAATGCAAATTAAAATTCATCAATATTATCATGATGATGTTGAGGTCATAACCTCAACTGACTTGAAGTTTATGATTTCCCGAATTTCATCAAGGTGGGCACTTTTGTAACCCAATCTGACTGTTTTGACAAACATTAAAGGTCATTCTAATATGTTGTTGCGACATACAGTATTTGGGGGATATTGTTTTCACACATTGCAATTATGTGAAAGAACAAACAAGTATTCAATGATCAGAGAAACTTGATGAGTGATGAAGGCTAAATGCATGTTGGTTTTCCTGTTTAAATAGTTTTCACTAGTCATATTTTAGGGCCCTTTATAGCTAACTGTTAGATGTGAGCAAAGGCTCCGTGTTGAAGATCACACTTTGACCTATAGTGGTTTTTCTTTTACAAATTGTGACTCGGATGGAGAGCTGTCTCATTGGTACTCAAACCACATCTTCTTATATTTATTCCCAATAACCCTGATACAAAATTTCTTTAGCATCAATTTGTAATTTCTCTTTAATACCTTTAGCCGTTGGCCTGACTCTTGTCTGTGGCTTGAGGATTTCTTTTGCAACAGGAGGATTTCTGGCTGACAAATCTGGTACGTTTGGCTGATTTGCAGCTGGTAATTCTGGAACCTCTGATCGTTGGCTAATATCATTTACATCGGTCAGTCTATCAGGTACAGTCTGTAAGCTTTGAAAAAATGCCTCAGGAATATTCAAATTGAAATTATTCCTTGGAAGACTTTCCTTTCTTAGTTCCTTTACAGATTCTATAGAGAAATCGTCACTCATTGTTTTCGGTATTGTATCAGGATAACGATCACATGGCACTGGTGATTGAGTCTGTGGAGAGCTCGCACTGTGAACAAAACCTGATTCCAAAGCGTTTTCGTCCAAAGAATTGTCATCTTGTAAGAAATTATCAGCATTCAGAGAGTTATAAGTTTTGCTATCTGAGTGTGGCACTTTAGGTCTGTCCTTGGTCTCTATTTTATTTTCACATGTAGATGCTTTTTCAGATCCATCAATAAAAGTGTTCATAGTTAAGCCACTAGCTTGTTCACTAGCTGAATCTATATGATAGGAATTTTGTCGTCCAGCATGTTCATTCATCATTGTATCACTTTTCAAGCTTTGTGTGCCATTTCTATGCACAACTATATTTCTATTTGATACTTGATTATCCAATGAACGACCTTCCTCTTCCTGGAATGGTGAGTTTGGCATGGAATGGCCAATTCTTGCAGAGCCATTTGAACTTTGTCTTCCAATGTCATTTTGTAATCTGCTAATTTCAATAGTATTTAAAATTTGTTCATTTTCCTCAGGATCTAGCCTGTCTCCTTTCTTACATTTGTTACATCTTGCACTAAAGATATCTGAAAAATTATAAAACTAAATTATTCAAAGTACTCCTCACTCAAATTTTGTTTTCCATAGTTCAAAATACATAAAAGTAATTATCTGAAAAAAATTAAAACAATGCAAACTGGGGGAGGGGCCAAGACTCACGTCATTTTATGTGAATGGCCTTATATATAAAAGTTATAATCCCTTGTCCAACAAATAAATCAATTTATGTATTACTATGAGTAATCTTAAAATAATCAATTGTTTCAAAAACATAATTGTATGTGCACAATTTCCCATACAGAACTTGCTTACAAAAGCACATAAGTTTCACATGTGAAGCACATGAGATGCAAGTAAGAATTGTACGCAAATCAGATTGCTCACGTGTGCAGTTTGGTAGTTCATATGTGCCCACAAAAATCTAACATAATGCTCACATGTGCAATTCAAACATCAGGTGAGCTTTTATCATCCGTGTTAGTTTTATGATAGTTTTGTACTTTGAAAGTTTGTCCATTCTTCTTACCATTCAAAACTAACCTACATCATTGTTCATATGAGCTTTTTCAAAATGACATGCCCAGTCATGTACTTCCTGTAAATTCAAATTCAAAGCATCATGGCAATTTGGAGGTGGAGGTGAAAAATTTTAAGCCATATTTTGTGCTATTTGAAGTTAATGGCATTGTTGGAATCTGATAAAACCAGTGTGGCTGTGGTTAATTATTTGTAAGTTACCATTTCTATTTCATTATGTTAATTTTTGTGTCAGATTTTGAAATATATTACAATTTTAAGTCCTTTATGGGGAATATATATGCAGGTTGCTTCAAAATAAGTACTACATGAATATATAGATTATTCCTTCTTAAACTTTCTGAAATACAACACTTATTAATCAAAGACATTCATTATGTACTAAACTTGCAAGTCCCTCAATTAGTTTTATACTGTAATATATATGTTATATGTTTTTAGTCATTATCATGATTATTGTTTAAATAAAAAATAAAGACCAAATAATAGGAAATCATAATTAACTGACAAATAATAATTAAAGAATAACACGTTTAACATGATGTGTCAGTTATTTTATTTTCAATTGAATTATTTAAGATTTTAATTTAAATTTGAAAATATTCCTATTTTGAAGCAGCCATTTTGTTTTGGTCAACTACTATTCACGTGTGCAACATGTGAGCAACTGCTCATATGAGCAATCTAATAAAATGCACATGTGAAACAAAAGCTCATATGAGCAGTTGCACGTGAGGTTTTTAACATGCAAATTAGGTTTGTTTCATATGTGCAATTTTTTGCTCACAAAATACTCAACTAATTTGAATGTTAAAAACTTCATGTGCATTTGTTAATTTCTAACGTGAGCATCTTATGTGCAACATGTTAGCACTTTTTGGTAAGGGTAATGCCGCTTAGCATGGATAAAATCTGTGAAGTTACATGCAATTTTCATTGACTGGTTTAAAGAAGATTTTTGACAGTTAATTTGAATCAAAGATATCAGACAAAACATGGCTGAATTAATGTTTGGCTTCAATATCTCATGGATTGATTTTTGACAGGGACCACACTCCTTCTAAATCATTGAAAGGGAGAATTTCTTGTTTGCTTACAGCACTACAATATCTATTAAATACAATATTGATATTTGAACGTTTTTATCCTACTTATATCATTTGTTTTTGTTCAATGCAATAACCTTATACATGTGTAAAAAACAAAATCATACATTTTCTATTTGTCAGGCAACTGTACTTCTATCTTAACATACAGATGGGTGCGGTCCTAACCTTGACAAAAGTTAACTTGGAGTTAACTTATTGACTGCTTTCTAAGTTAACTTGAGAATTTTTAAGCAGTCAAGCAAGTTAACTTCGTCGTTTGTGGACCAGACCTACTGTCTGCTTTTTTAGGACTGCTGCAGACCTATCGACAGGTCTGCTCCAGACCAGACCTGTGGACAAGTCTGCTTTTAACCAGTCCTGAGGACAGGTCTGCCCAGACCAGACCTGTGGACAAGTCTGCTTTTGACCAGTCTTGGGGACAGGTCTGCTCCTGACCAGACCTGTGGACAAGTCTGCTATTGACCAGACCTAAGGACAGGTCTGCTTGTGACATATTATCGTGTTTAAGAGTTTTCATATCAGACTTGAGCTTTAATTAAAATATGTAAACAACATTCGCATTGTTTTTCCACAGATATTATTTATTATTTACTCGCAAGACTCTACTAGTCTATTATACAAATTCTCTTTTTTTTTTATTTGATATACATGTATTCTTAATATATAAATAAAAAAAATGGCTATACAATCACACAGAGAGTTTTTTTTTAAATTAGAAAGCGGATAGAAAGGTTATCCAACGCATCGGAACAATATTCTTATATCACGGGATATCAACAACATTGTCGACGTTGCTTCGTTCCCCGTTTTTTACCTGTCCCTTCCTAAAATGTTTATGCATAATTTATACATGCATGGATATTTCATTGTTATTCAACTTGTTTGCATTGGATTTACTATTCTATTTTCCGCAGAACATTCTAACAGAAATTGTACAGTGTCCGTAAGCATACGGTGTGGTAAAACTATCAACAATCTCGCAAATTCGTCAGCTTTATCGAGAGATTTGTCTTTGCCGATTATGATATTGATATATGGGAATTCCCAAAATTATACTCAATGCGAACTTAAGTTACTGAAATAGTTGTCACTTGACGTTTAACTATAAATAAAATCAATCAACCGACAAAAATAGATAAACAGTATACTATTCCCAGAAGAGAACCTCATATACTTTGTTTTTTATTTAAAAATCATTGTAAATAGTACAAATGAATTTAGACATGTCAGTCATGTCAGTGTTGGTACTTTGATGATGCGGCATAATAGTGTTGTTTTACACACCATCATGCACTACTATATATGTAGTGACTGTTATTATGAATAAAGAGATGAAATGCTGACACTCTCAATTTATTCAGAATTTTTTTTGCATTAATTTAATATAAGTTTTCCAATATATTGATTATGTGTACATTTTGGGTCCTACTCAAATGTGCGCAGGAGTGCAAAGAGAGGACATTAAGACCTCGGTACAATACTATACTGGTATATAGATTTGCAAATAAAAGTGCACATAAGGTCAGTTATATTTAAATAATTTTGTTGTACAAATCAGCATGAGGTATCAAAACTACTGAAATTTTGTTGCGTATCAGTATTTTGAGTAAAAAGAGGATATGCTGGCACTCTAAATTTATGCGAGAGAAAAAAATTGTTGTTATTATATTGCAATATTGCTGTCATGGCTGTCCATTGTCAGGCCTCTACAATAACTTTTTTTATACGACCGCAAAATTTGAAAAAATTTTCGTCGTATATTGCTATCACGTTGGCGTCGTCGTCGTCGTCGTCGTCGTCGTCCGAATACTTTTAGTTTTCGCACTCTAACTTTAGTAAAAGTGAATGGAAATCTATGAAATTTTAACACAAGGTTTATGACCACAAAAGGAAGGTTGGTATTGATTTTGGGAGTTTTGGTCCCAACATTTTAGGAATTAGGGGCCAAAAAGGGCCCAAATAAGCATTTTCTTGGTTTTCGCACTATAACTTTAGTTTAAGTTAATAGAAATCTATGAAATTTTGACACAAGGTTTATGACCACAAAAGAACGGTTGGGATTGATTTTGGGAGTTTTGGTTTCAACAGTTTAGGAATTAGGGGCCAAAAAAGGGCCCAAATAAGCATTATTCTTGGTTTTCGCACAATAACTTTAGTTTAAGTGAATAGAAATCAATGAAATTTAAACACAATGTTAATGACTACAAAAGGAATGTTGGTATTGATTTTGGGAGTTTAGGTCCCAACAGTTTAGGAATTAGGGTCAAAAAAGGGACCCAAATAAGCATTTTTCTTGGTTTTCGCACCATAATGTTAGTATAAGTAAATAGAAATCTATGAAATTTAAACACAAGGTTTATGACCATAAAAGGAAGGTTGGTATTGATTTTTGGAGTTTTGGTCCCAACAGAATAAGGGGCCCAAAGGGTCCAAAATTAAACTTTGTTTGATTTCATCAAAATTGAATAATTGGGGTTCTTTGATATGCCGAATCTAACTGTCATGACTGTTTTTGCAGATTCTTAACTTTTGGTCCCGTTTTCAAATTGGTCTACATTAAGGTCCAAAGGGTCCAAAATTAAACTTAGTTTGATTTTGACAAAAATGAATCAGTTAGGTTCTTTGATACGCTGAATCTAAAAATGTACTTAGATTCTTGATTATTGGCCCAGTTTTCAAGTTGGTCCAAATCGGGGTCCAAAATTAAACTTTGTTTGATTTCATCAAAAATTGAATAAATGGGGTTCTTTGATATACCAAATCTAACTGTGTATGTAGATTCTTCATTTTTGGTCCTGTTTTCAAATTGGTCTACACTAAAGTCCAAAGGGTCCAAAATTAAACTTAGTCTGATTTTAACAAAAATTGAAATCTTGGGGTTCTTTGATATGCTGAATCCAAAAATGTACTTAGATTTTTTATTATGGGCCCAGTTTGCAAGTTGGTCCAAATCAGGATCTAAAATTATTGTATTAAGTATTGTGCAATAGCAAGTCTTTTCAATTGCACAGTATTGCGCAATGGCAAGAAATATCTAATTGCACAATATTGTGAAATAGCAAATTTTTTTTTAATTAGAGTTATCTTTCTTTGTCCAGAATAGTAAGCAAGAAATATCTAATTGCAAAATATTGTGCAATAGCAAGATTTTTTTTTTAATTGGAGTTATCTTTCTTTGTCCAGAATCAACCTAAATCTTTGTTATATAAAATATACAATGTATATTCACTTTTTACTACCAACTGATAAATTAAAATAATCTTTACCATTCAGTGATAACAAGCAGTTTTTTTACATCTTAATATTTTATGATGTATTTAAATGAGTAGTTATTGTTGCAAACTCCATTAGAAATTTTAATTGAGATTAGTTTTGGAATAAGGGAAAGGGGGATGTGATTAAAAAAATTGGGTTCAATTTTTCTAATTTGAAATTTCATAAATAAAAAAGAAAATTTCTTCAAACATTTTTTTGAGAGGATTAATATTCAACAGCATAGAGAATTGCTCTAAGAGAAAACAAAAATTTTAAGTTCATTTGAACACATTCATTCTGTGTCAGAAACCTATGCTGTGTCAACTATTTAATCACAATCCAAATTTAGAGCTGAATCCAGCTTGAATGTTGTGTCCATACTTGCCCCAACCGTTCAGGGTTCAACCTATGCGGTCGTATAAAGCTACGCCCTGTAGGACAAGTACATACCAAAATTTACTTGTCCGAATTAAATTGTTACTTGTCCAAAAAATTTCTATTAAAGATAAACTTTTAGTTGATTAAAGGAGCAAAACAAATTTAAACAATATAACAGAATTTGATGTAACTATTTCTTTTAAAATTCTCAAAAATATGAGTCAAGTAAAACTGCGAAACTAGTCATGTCACAAGAATTAGGTTCTAGTTTTCATCAATTCCAGTCTCATCAGACTCTAAACATGAGGCACCATCTGATAGGCCTGTACACTCATTATGTATTCTGGTTTTTTTTTAAGTTGAAAAAAGTTTATTCAAATTCAATCAATAAAATCAAAAAAGAAGATGAGCCATTATAAGGTGTGATTGCCAATGAGACAACTCTCTGCAAGAGACCAAATGACACAGAAACTAACAACTATAGGTTACCATATTGCAAGTATTGTTTTTTTCTACTCAAATATGATTTTGTGAATTTTATGGTAAATAAAAAAAATGTTTTTGTGAAAAATATTACCGGTATGGTATTTATTATAAGGAACAGAATAAGGTAGCAAAATGAGGTACTGTTTTGTCTTGGTCCCAAATTTCTCCTGCCTTGTCAAACTGTCTATCAATCATGTCTACTAAATATGTCTCCTACGGTGCCAAACTGTCTATTAAACTTGGAGCTGAATCTTTCAGGTGACGAACTGTCCTGTAAAGTTACCTTATCTACAAAGCACATCATTGATTCGGATCAGTAAGACTAGTTTCCGAGAAAAGTATACCTTTTACCTGGTAAAAAGTACCTGATAAACAACCAGTTAAAAATTATCGATTGCAAGTAAACATGTTGATGAAAAAGGTTTTGCAATTGAATAAACAGAATTCAGAAACATGTCAAAATAATATTTGTTTTCTTGTTTTTTGTTTATAATTACTTTGTTCATCAAAGTTGGATTGAACTTATTTTCAACAGAATAAGCGTACTTGTCCCGACGGACAAGCTTGATACAGCTTTTACTTGTCCGACCTTTTTTTCCTCTGGTACCGGACAATCGGACAAGCGTTATTGTCGAGGCCTGATTGTATTATACATTGAATCCTGACATGAAAAAAATATGGCACATTTACTATGTGTGTACATATATTTACAAATTAAAGTGCACAAATGGTTAGTTTTGGTCAATGCAGTCAAAGAATTTTGTTGTACAAGTCAGCATGAGGTATTTAAACTATTGAAATTTTGTTACGTATCAGTATTTTGAGTAAAATGAGGACATGCTGGCACCCTAAATTAATGCAAAGAATATTTAATGTTATTATATTGCAATATTGCTGTCCATTGTATTATACATTGAATCCTGACATGAAAAATATGGCTGATTTACTATGAGGGTATATATTATATACAAATAAAAGTGCACATATGGTCAGTTTTGGTGGATGCGGTCAAATAATTGTGTTGTACAAATCAGCATGAGGTATCAAAACTATTGAAATTTTGTTACGTATCAGTATTTTGAGTAAAAAGAGGACATGCTGGCACCCTAAATTTACGCGACCAAAAATTTGTTGTTATTATATTGCAATTTTGCTGTCATGGCTGTCCATTGTATTATACATTGAATCCTGACATGATAAATATGGCTGATTTACTATGAGGGTATATAAATTTACAAATAAAAGTGCGCATATGGTCAGTTTTGGTGGATGCGGTCAAATAATTTTGTTGTACAAATCAGCATGAGGTATCAAAACTACTGAAATTTTGTTACGTATCAGTATTTTGAGTAAAAAGAGGACATGCTGGCACCCTAAATTTATGCAAAAAAAAAAATTGTTGTTATTATATTGCAATTTTGCTGTCATGGCTGTTCGTTGTATTATACATTGAATCCTGACATGAAAAATATGGCTGATTTACTATGAGGGTATATAGATTTACAAATAAAAGTGCACATATGGTCAGTTTTGGTGGATGCGGTCAAATAATTTTGTTGTACAATTCAGCATGAGGTATCAAAACTACTGAAATTTTGTTACGTATCAGTATTTTGAGTCAAAAGAGGATATGCTGGAACCCTAAATTTATGCGAAAAAAAAATTGTTGTTATTATATTGCAATTTTGCTGTCCATTGTATTATACATTGAATCTTGACATGAAAAAATATGGCTGATTTACTATGCGGGTATATAAATTTACCAATTAAAGTGCACATATGGTCAGTTTTGGTGGATGCGGTCATATAATTTTGTTGTTCAAAGCAGCATGAGATATCAAAACTACTGAAATTTTGTTACGTGTCATTTTTTGGAGTAAAAAGAGAACATGCTGGCACCCTAAATTTATGCGACCAAAAATTTGTTGTTATTATATTGCAATATTGCTGTCCATTGTATCATACATTGAATCCTGACATAAAAATATGGCTAATTTACTATGCAGGTATATAGATTTACAAATTATAGTGCACATATGGTCAGTTTTGGACAATGCGGTCAAATAATTTAGTTGTTCAAGTCAGTATGAGGTATCAAAACTACTGAAATTTTGTTACGTATCATTTTTTTGAGTAAAAAGAGGACATGCTACAACCCTAAATTTATGCGACCAAAAATTTGTTGTTATTATATTGCAATATTGCTGTCCATTGTATCATACATTGAATCCTGACATGAAAAATATGGCTAATTTACTATGAAGGTATATAGATTTACAAATTATAGTGCACATATGGTCAGTTTTGGACAATGCGGTCAAATGATTTAGTTGTACAAGTCAGCATGAGGTATCAAAACTACTGAAATTTTGTTACGTATCAGTATTTTGAGTAAAAAGAGGACATGCTGGCACCCTAAATTTATACGACCAAAAATTTGTTGTTATTATATTGCAATATTGCTGTCCATTGTATTATACATTGAATCCTGACATAAAAATATGGCTAATTTACTATGCAGGTATATAGATTTACAAATTAAAGTGCACATATGGTCAGTTTTGGACAATGCGGTCAAATGATTTAGTTGTACAAGTCAGCATGAGGTATCAAAACTACTGAAAATTTTGTTACGTATCAGTATTTTGAGTAAAAAGAAGACATGCTGGCACCCTAAATTTATGTGACCAAAAATTTGTTGTTATTATATTGCAATATTGCTGTCCATTGTATCATACATTTAATCCTGACATAAAAATATGGCTTATTTACTATGCGGGTATATAGATTTATAAATTATAGTGCACATATGGTCAGTTCTGGACAATGCGGTCAAATAATTTAGTTGTACAAGTCAGCATGAGGTATCAAAACTACTGAAATTTTGTTACGTATCAATATTTTGAATATAATTTTATGAGAACAAAAATTTGTAGTCATGTTTTATTAAATGAAATAAACTATTGCTGATTGTGGCTGCATAGTTCAGGAATTATAACTAACAAGGACGTATACAACTAACATCAAATATACTTCTTTTCAAAGATATACATAATAAAGTGCATATATGATTGAATTTGATAGGTATAGGAATATATATTCAGTGCCCGTTATCGTTGTAACCAAGATCGTTTTTATAATAGATAGATTGTCAGATCACAGATAAATTTGTGTTAAAAGCAACGTGTTATGCGTTCTTATTTTTCAAATATTTGTATTTAATCCGCTTTATAAATCGGAATTATTAATTTTACTTTATTTTCGATGTTTATTCTACAAAACAAAGATATGAAAAATATTTTTAAAATAATCGATGTAGAGCGGTCCTGGTTACAAGTTAACTTAGTGTTGAGCAGAACATTGAAAAGTTAACTTGGGAACAGGTCTGGTTTTGATCGGATTTGTCAAAGCAAAAGTTAACTTTATATGTTAACTTTGTGGCAGGACTGGTTTCGAAGTTAACTTATGTTAACGTATGACAGGACTGGTTCGAAGTTAACTTATATCAATAGCGGACCTGTTTCCAAGTTAACTTTTTGGCAGACAAAAAAAGCAGTCATAGGACCATGTCCGCTTTTCAAGTTAACTAGATTTTGGTCCCAGGACTGGTCAGAGCAGTCCTAAATCCGGTCACAGGTTAACTTTGACCAGTCCAAATGACTGGTCATCAAGTTAACTTGCTGTACAGGTTAGGACTGCATCCATCTGTACTTTCCTTTGTGGTTTTTATGAGCAGACTTGTGGTCAATTACATTGGATTGTAATTAATTAAATTACACATTACATTGCAAAAATGATCAATTACACTAATTACACATTACATAGTTTTTGAAATGTAATTAATTAAATTACAATTACTTTATTAAAGTAATTAATTAAATTACACATTACATTTCATCATAATATTTTTTAACAATATTATACATGTATATATAATGCATGTGTAAAATATTCATGTAAGCATAGTTTAAGAGTTGGATTTGATAATCATCAGTAATTTTAATGTTTTGTCATTTAGTCTGCATCTCTTTGGTCTGAACACTTTGACAGCAATTTTAAATAGTCTTTTGACAGGAGCTAATGTGGCAGATATTGCTTGATCAGAACATGGAATTGTTTTACTTCCATGATCAGAAGATGTGTTGATAGGAGAGGGAATTTGTTCCTATTAACTTGGCAATACATTACGGGGTATTTTGACATATCAGAAATAAAGTTATTTATATTAAACATAATATAAATAAAGAAATTATAAATAAATTAAAAATATTGTTTTTTACTTAGATGTTAAAAAGTATGATTGTCACAATATTGAAAATAATTTTTAGTACAAACAATGTGTATAATGACTAAATATTAGTAATATTTTGCTAATTAGATAAAATACATGTAATAGTAGCATTGTCCGTGGACATTTTAACCTGATTAATTGCTGTTTGTTTTTACAGCTGTTAATTTTAATTTCTTTAATCCTTTTGTGTATACTAATTTAACAAAATGATTGTGTGCAGTGATTTTAAATTCTAAATGAACTGTCTAAGAAAGATTTTTCATATTTTTTTTTTTTTTTTAACAAGGTGAGATAAATAACTTATCAATCTATTTAAGTTAAAGATATTTCTTAAAAACTGAACAAAACACTAATATATGATTCTCACATTCATTTTTAAATTATAAGACAATTCATAAAAAAAATTTGTAAGTCAAAAAATAATATAAAAACTTCAGAATATATTACAGACTTCATATATATTTAAAAAGTTTGTGATATCAATATTTGAAAAATACAATTTATATTGTTAAACATAAATCCTTATCATTAACACCATAAAAGTACATGAAATTGAAATGTAATTCAAAAGTAATTGAGCATTACATGCTTTTTGCATTGTTATTAATTAAATTATCATTACATGTAATTAAAAAAATGCTCAATTACACATTACATTCAATTACATGAAAAATTGTAATGCAATACACTTAATTACCATTACATTTTCAATTACCCCATCCCTGTTTATGAGATGAATGAAAATGTTAATTATGTGCAAGTAATATTTTTCCATTTTTCACTACAATTGTGTATATAGAGGCGGCTCAAGATGGGGTCCCGGCTGCCAGGGCACCCCTTATAGAGCTACATGAACTTTAATCCAGACTTTTTAACAGTTTCACTCCAAATTTTGTTTGGCCTCCCCAATTTCTTTTTTCAAAATCCTGGATCTACAACTGGTTTATACAGATTTTATGCATTATACAATCCATACAGTCAATTTATAAAGAAAGCAAAACTAAAATTACAGCAAATAGGTCATAATAATACATATTATTACATATATAACTATATATTTAAAGTTAGAACATACCAAATATATAAATCAAAACTCAAATGGCAATTAGGTATACAGTAGTACATGTCAAATAATAAAAAAAAAAAAAAAATCTTAAGCAAAGCATAAAAGCAGATTAAAAAGCATGTGTCATATCCCTACTCATAATTCATAATTTCATAATATCCAAAAACTGGTATAGTGCCTAACAAGATTTTGTGAGGTAGACATATTTTGACTTTATTTAATGACTACCTTACTTTGGGATTGATTGTAATTATCATGTTCCTATGAGACTGAAAAATGTAGGTTTTTTGTAAGATAAATAATAATTTTACCTGGCATAGCCGTGTGTAAAGTGTATTTTGGCATTTCTCTCCGAAAAATGACTTTTTGATTGGAATAAAACGTTTCATTTGTAAACTTTTTCTATTTTCTCCGCAATTGACTTTTGAAAGATAATCTTTCTACTGTGCATTTGAATTTTTTTTGTGAAAATAGGAGAATTGGCAATTCTTACCTTTCATACCTATTCTCTCATTGATAAAACTTATCCAGTGTCCAGTTTGAAGGTCATTTTAGTTACTGTCACATTCATGCACATTCTGATTTAATAAATAGTCATGTATGTAAAGCATTAACAGTTTGAAGGTAAACTAATAATAACTTTACCCAATCAAATTGTGTAATATTCAATAACAATGACTAGTCCACATTATAATAAGTAATAGGGGTAAACTGGGTAGGGAGAAAATGTAAGATATTCAAAATTTATTTTTTTGCAACAACAAAAAAAAATTTGTCAACCCAAAAGTTTTGCTATAATTTCATAAACATGTTGTTCATTATGAGTACAGTTTTTGGATCTTCATTTATGTATTTAAGGCCATACAAAGTTTGGGCTTCAAAAGTCCACATAATTATTGACTTTATACAGAAAATGGAAATATTTTCTAAAGACATTCTCCTTACTCATCCATCAAATTCCATCTGATGGTCGATTCTCCATCAAGTTTCCATCATCTTACATGTAATGGAAAATATTCCATCGGTTAAAATGTGCCATCAATTATCCATAAGATGGCAAAAATACCATCAATTATCCATCAGATGGAAATTATGCCATCAGTTTTCCATCATCAAGAACACAAATTCCATCAAACAATTTCCATCAACCATTTTCCAGCATTGATGGAAAGTTGATGGAAAGTTGTTCCAATACTCCATCAACATGATGGAATTTGGTGGCATTTGTTCCATCACAAAATTCCATCATGTTTGATGGAAAATTTAGGGAAGGGTTAAGTTCGAACCCTGAACATTGGGGCAAGTATGAACACAACATTCAAGCTTGATACAGCTTTGAATTTGGATTGTGATTAAAAAATTGACACAACACAGGTTTCTGACACATAATGAATGTGGTCTAATGAGAACCTAAACTTAAAAACTTTACATTTTAAATTGGACATTACCTATTATGGTCCAATATCCAAAATATAAATACATGGTTAGATTCAGCATATCAAAGAACCCAAAAATAAAAGTACATGTTTAGATTCAGCATATCAAAGAACCCCAAGAATTCAATTTTTGTTAAAATCAAACTTAGTTTAATTTTGGACCCTTTGGACCTTAATGTAGACCAATTTGAAAATGGGACCAAAAATTAAGAATCTACATACCGGTACACAGTTAGATTCAGCATATCAAAGAACCCCAATTATTCAATTTTTGATGAATTCAAACAAAGTTTAAGCCTTTGGGCCCCTTATTCCTAAACTGTTGGGACAAAAACTCCCAAAATCAATCCCAACATTCCTTTTGTGGTTATAAACCCTGTGTCAAAATATCATTGATTTCTATTTACTTAAACTAAAGTTATAGTGCGAAAACCTAGAAAATGCTTATTTAGGCCCTTTTTGGCCCCTAATTCCTAAACTCAGTTGGGACCAAAACTACCGAAATCAATCCCAACCTTTCTTTTATGATCATAAACCTTGTGTTTAAATTTCATACAGTTCTTTTTACTTAAACTCAAGTTATAGTGCGAAAACCAAAAGTATTCAGACGACGACACTGACGCCAACGTGATACCAATATACGACCAAAAAATTTTCAATTTTGGCGGTCGTATGAAAACAGAAAAATGTCCTTGAAATTACCAATCTGGGGGCAGCAACCCAACAATGGGTGCTCAGATTCATCTGAAAATTTCAGGTCAAAGAGATCTTGACCTGATCAATGATTTCACCCCATATCATATTTGCTCTAAATGCTTTGGTTTCAGAGATTTAAGCCAAAGTCTACATATGTTCTATTTTTAGCCATGGCGGCCATCTTGATTGGTTGGCCGGATCACAGGACACATTTTTGTAATAATGATAATTGTGGCCAAGTTTGGTTTAATTTGGCAAAGAAGTTTCAGAGGAGAAGAACTTTGTAAAAGTTAACGACGACGGACGACGACGACAGACGCAAAGTGATGAGAAAAGCTCAGTTGGCCCAGGTGAGCTAAAAAAGGTTAATAAAAAACAAAGCATTATTAATACCATGAAACAAGGTCTAGATAAAGGCAACAGTACTATACCGATGTTCAAACTCATAAATCCATGGACAAAAAACAAAATCGTGGTAACAAACTAAAACTGAGGGAAACGCATTAAATATAAGAGGAGAACAACGACACAACACTACAATGTAACACACACAGAAACGGACCAAACAACAGACAAAATCCCACGAGAATAACAAATATAACATCAAAACCAAATACATGAATTTGGGATAGACAAGTACCGTGACACGTCTTATCGCAATGTGAATTTACACTCTTTATAGATGGTCCCTAGTGTCGATTTACGCTGTCCTTAACGTATAATACTGCACTGTTACTATATCTAAATTCAGTAATAAAAAAAATCACCAAAATCTATATACAATACATGACAAAAACAGACGGATCCATTATAAATGATAAGAGAATAACAATTCTTGCTTCATCCTACATATTGGTCTTTTGGTGTTGTCCCTTAAACCTAAAGGTCTTAACTTATAATGAATATATATATTTTGCTTTGGTAAGAAAGAGTCCATGAAATGCTCAGAATGACCGATTTGCATCAATTTTTTTTCAATTGGCCTTTTTTTGGTGCCTAATTCCTAAACTGTTAGGATCATAACCCCAAAATCAATTCCAACCTTCCTTTTCTGGTTATAAACATTCATAGATTTCTATTTACTTATACTGAAGTTATTGGGCAAAAACCAAATGTCTTCGGACAATAACAGTGTCAATAACGACAACGTGATACCAATATGATGACCGCAAAATTTTTCCGGTTGTATAAAAACCTTTGAGGCACATACAATGTAAGTAACATAAATTATAGTTAATAAGTCAAAATTGTTATCTAAAATACAAACCCCCATCATTTCTGTGTACTGAATTATCATTGCTACTACATGTATATTTCAGTTCTTTTGGTTTTCGATATTTATGTAAAAGTATCAGGGTGCTAACAGCAGCTATCACTAATGATGAGACTATTATAACACAACTGGAAAAAAATGAAGGACATAGTTACTTCAGGTAGCATTAACATGTTTGTTACAATTTTTTATACAATGTAAAGTAAACAAAGAACTGACCGTTTGAATGAAAATTTTAACACCTGAATAATTAAATGCGATAAATCCCTCAAATTATAAACATGCTAAATCAATAAATAAAACTACATTTCAATACAATTATGAAATTTATAATATTTGTTAACTTATTTAGTATATGATACATGTAGTAACACTGAAACATCCTAAGTTCACTTGTTACATTCTCTGCTATGAAAGAGTTACCTTTGAAACTGATTATTTCTGGAATGGTTTCTGAATCAGAATTGTAAATTGTTTTGCTATATAATGTTTTTTTGTGTGGAAATATCATAAAGAATATTAATAAAATTCAAATCAACTGGCGTTTCACTATAAAATGATGAATATATTTTTTTCCCTCAAAATTTCTGTACAAATGAAGTAGACTGTAAAATTATGAATGGCCGATCTCAACAATCAACTTTGTTTTCTGAGGTTTCTCTTATTAAACCATTTTAAAAGTAAATGTCATTACAGCAGTTTGATCAGAAATTCTAGACATTTATCTTCCCTTAATTTTTGTTTAATTTCAAGCAAGGCATAACAGTTTTTACTTACATTATTACAATGTTAGTTCCCTTGCTTTCTGTTTTAATGGGTTTCATATGTACAATCTGTCTTACTGAAAAAAAATACATACATATCTTGTTTAACATCTATCAAGTCTGTGTGCTTGCAAGGTATTTTTTTCAATAGTTAACAATTGGAAAGATTTATTATCCTTAAACAATATTATCACTGCACTATATACAAGGAGCCAATGCCTGAATCTATTTAAGATTTTGTTTCTTGGAAAATTATAAGTCCAAAAACAATGGTAAACTACTAAGAGTTCATTTTTTTTGGAAGAAATACTCCTTTTTGAATACAAAAATATATGAAGATATTGTCGATGGATCCTCACATCATCTTATTTTCAGGTTTTAATTGATTCTTGTTTTTTATTCTTCCATTATTTATCTACACAAATATAATTTGACAATAATGTGCTGTTCCTGCTAAGTAAGTACAGCAGATAATATTAGAGTGTAAGAAAAGAAAGCTTGTGGGTAGTATCAATATTCATGAGTTAAGGAGGCTTGCGGGTACAAAAATTTCGGCAAACAGTTAAACATTTGTTTTTTCATTACAAATTTTATTTATTACACTATCAGTTATTACATAATGATACGGTACAAAAATCAACCAAAAAAATCGATTCGGTTTGGCCCAAGATGACTTTTAAAATGTTTTTATCATTGGAAAAGCTCCAAATTATCTCCCTTTGGTGCAAAAATGCCATTTTTTGGCATTAAAATTTAAATATCTTCTTTAACTCATCAGTGACCTACATTTTTTATCAATGTTTTCAAATAAGCTTTACATGAACTAAATAATTGTAAAATTTTAGCGATTTCTGTGATTTGGTTTTTATTTTGATATTACCTTTATTTCTCCTATTAGTTCAACAGAAATCAAAGAGCTGATAGCTCTGAGGTGGAAGAAGGTAAGTAAAAGGTAACTTGAATTACCATAAAAGCAGCCCCCACTTACCCAGCCACTAATCCAGCCGGCTTTGTTTCATTATCTTTATGACGTTTTTTTTTCTTCAAACAAGAATGTGTCATACATGTGAGTACATGGATTTCCCATCCGTACAAACATTTTCTATGTTCAGTAGGTAAAATCTAATTTGGCAGTAAAATTAGAAAGATCATTCATGAGGAACACATGTGGACTAAGTTTCAAGTTTATTGGATTTCAACTTCATCAAAAACTACCTTGACCATAAACTTTAACCTGAAGCAGGACGGATGGACAGACTAGAAAACATAATGCCCATAAATGGGGCATAAAAATAGTAAGACTTGTTACATACCCGCCAACTTTTGAAAGTTCCCATGTTTTTTTTAGTGGGGGACAACAATTTTAAAGGTTACAATTTTTAGCGAAGTATTTTTTTTTGCACGATCTGGATTGTCTAGATTGTCAAATTTGTATGATGAACTTACATGCCTTTTTCTTAATAAAATTGAGAACGGAAATTGGGAATGGTGCATGATTCTAGTTATTAAATCGGTAGAAAAGATGAACATGTAGCTAGCAGACCAGGGTTTATTTTCTTGTGAAAGAATATTAGATGCTTGTTGAAATTTCGAATTTTTAATTATGCACAAAGATGGACCTTTAACAGGTTGGGAACAACACTCCAAATGAGGGATAACTCTCATTGGAAGAACATTACAAACCACTGTAAAAAATGAGCACCTTTATATTCATATTATTTGTTGAACCGGTTTGTTGGTCAAAGTGAAAATAGAATAGTACATTAGTTGTCCTTTAAAGTCATAAGAAACCACAAATTAAAAAAAAGGCATATCTTTTCATTATAAAACGTATGCACATATACTTTTTTCTGAAGAAAGTTCTTTAATTTATTCATATTTAGAAGAAGTTTAATTTATTTTGATTGCTTCCTTCCAGGAAACAAATCCCCTGACATATTCTCCGTATGCAAAGTGACCTCAGTGTGACCCATCTCGTAAAAATTCGGTAATCGCAATACGCATGGATGTCCTTAAAATAAACTATTATCTGAATTTACATGTTAAACACGTGCTCAATTTCCATGCTTTTTGGTTGATATTTTGTTGATTGTTGACAAACAGGTGACATCCGTTAAACTTCGGCTTCAAAACACGAACTTTAATTACCTGACATATTTTCACAACAACACTGACCATGTTGACCAATTGAAAAAAAAATTGACGATTATACGAAATTTATGCGAAAAAAAGGAAAAATTCATGCACAGAAGACTAAGTTTATGATGTTTGAATGCATGAATCCTGAAGCTGTTAAGAACCTGCTTGAAGATGAAAATTCACATGCCATGTTCACGTTTTAACAACTAGATGAAAACAACACAAGTTCAAAATCTAGCATGTTAAAATAATCTTCAGAGAAAACATTTTTGATTGGCTTAATATTATTAATTGATCATGATAAACACAGAATTTTATTTGCTGAACACAATTGTCTTACCTTAGGAACAAAATAAGGAACAGATGATTTTCACTTAATCGTTTTTAAGAGTTTTTTAACGATACCCTTAATATTAATATTTTTCAATAAATGCAAGCACGTATTATAAAACGTCCTTGATAAGAATAAAGAGAATGAACACAGTGCAAACGTACTATACGGGCGACAGAACTCAGGACGAACAGACCAAGGGCGAACATGTAAACAGGGCGAGTTGTCCCGATACCAAATTCACGCATGCGTACTATAAATATCTACAGTAAAAACATCCGGCTACAAGTAATGAAATAACGTTCATGTAGATGAGATGAAATCTAACAATTTACATAAATAAAAGGGTACATATTTACGATAGTGATTGTTTTTCAATCCTAATTAACAAATTAAATGATTCAGATGCTTTATCATGTGTAAAAATCGGTGTCAGGAATCAGAACTTTGTTATGAAATTGTAATACACAGAAACGAATGCGGCATACGGAGGCTCAATGATTTTAAAGTCGGCACCATAGGCCTTCAGAAGACTTGAAGTCTTCTTCCACCAAAAAGGGACATTAACAAAAATGTATGTTTTTTTCGGAGGCAGATTGTGAGCTTAAATGAACAGTGACCCCATATTTTTATTTCATTTTTATATAAGTGTATGATAAAGTTCATTTATGAAAAAATATAGAGAATTTAATATTAGGAAAAAAATTTGATTTAGACCCGCGAGCCCCCTTAAATTTTTTTTCTCAATACCTTTTCAATTTCTGTAAATTGAGATAACAAGAAGGATTGGTAGAATGTTTGATTACCCGTACAAAATAAGAAGTAGGAATCCACCTAGACACCAGTAGGAATGAAGTAGGAATCTACCTAGAATCAAAGATTCCATATAGAAAGTAGGCGGACATAGAAAATGAATAAAATTCTGACTGGAATTTTTATTTTCCTACTACCCAAAATCCTACTACCTAAGTGGAATTTTAAAAGTCCATATGGTTTTTTTCTGTTTTGAAAATCTGATTTGATTATATATTTTCCTACTAGATGTACAAAATTCCTACCAGAATCAATTTATAGATTCCTACCAGAAAATATTTCTACCTGGAATCTTTTTAGTTATCTTGAACTGGATTCTTGTTTGTTAATGACACACATTTTGCAGTGTTAAATGCAAGCAAGTTCCAGTTCACAAATTCAAAAGTTGGAGGGGAAAAAAATGAAAAGTTGTGTTGGAACACAATGCTGCAAGCTAGTGTTACACAACTACATAATAGAAATGTAAGAACATATGGCTTATGAAGACTGAAGGTAATTCTTATACATTTAAAATGAATTTTTTATCTGCCTGTCAAAATATTAGTAATCAATTAATTCAACAATAGTGTATAATTTTACTTATTGATTCACTCTTAATTTCATTTAGCTAATCTTTATGTTGATGTATAACACAATTTCTGACTTGCATATATTACAGTTTCCTTATACATTTCAAAAGTCCATTTTCTTAAAAATGAATGTATTCTATGAATTTCCTTTGTTCTTTGTTGTTGAGATTCAAACTTGGTGGAACTTTGAAAAATTCCTACCAGGTTTTCTAGTAGGAATTTGATTTTCCTACCAAATTATTCCTGCTAATTTGCATAATCCTGGTAGGAATGTACTCCTACTAAGAAATTCCTGCTAATTTAAATTTTTCGGCTATTTTCCATGTGGATTCCTACTACTGTCTAGACCAGAGTATCACTCTTTTCTGGAAGGAATTCAGAGCAATATTCCTACTATATTCCGTGAACATTCCATTAATATATGAAGCATTTCGTACAGGAAAACCTTATTATTCCTACCGCATAGTACTGTGCATATATATTTAAAGTAAGAAAGCTATTTTGACAGAACCTTTGTTTATAAATAGTGTCTTCCAAATTTGAAAAAAATATTTATTGACAAGATTTTTCAATTTGCTTTTTCAGACATGCTAAATGAAAAATCAGGAGAAATAATTATACTTTTCATGGCCAGTCTTGGAATAAACAGTTTAAATCTTTTTTTTTATAGTTATTTTACCAGTATCTTTATTTTATTGTAAAGTAGAGGTTCCCCCATTTAATATTACAACAAAGGAGCTTGATAATAAACTGTAAATAAAATGATATATGTATATTGTAATGCCAAGGAAACAGAGATGCATACATGTAAGCAATGAATTCATATGTGTTTTTTTACAGGTTAAGTTTATCACTTATACATTATTTTAAGGTAGATCATAAGTAAATGTTTTTTGAGACAGAATTTTCTTATAATTTGCCAAAATGAAGATTTTACTATGCTTTTTTCAAAAATATAATAAAAAGTATGGGTCACCGTGCTATTTTTCAAGCTATGAGTCGTTGAAAATTGCCTAAATTTGGTTAGTTTGTTCATGAAAAAACACATAAGAGTGCATAAAACAAATTCTATGAGATAGAATTTTGAAATAAATTGTGAGAAGATAGATTTTATTATATCTTTAAAGAAAATAAAAAGAAAACATGGTGTCACCGAACTTGTTTTCTTGCCACAAGTAAAAATAAAAAAATTTCCTATTAGCCCAGTATAAATTTTGTACTAAAAGAGTTATCTCCCCTTAAATGGCTCATTTGAAAAAAAATATTTTAAAAACCAAAAAGGTTGATATTTGTTAAAATATTTTGAATAATACAATAAATTAACAAGTTTTCTTTATATAAATAAACAGTCTAACCATTAAATTGCAAATGTGTTTCCAAATTTGCTGACTTGGGCAAATAACTAGACCGATTTTGTACTGTGATTGTACAATTCAAGATGGCGGTATACCATGAATCTACCTTAACATGCTTAACAAACCTTCAAAAGCATCTTCTATTTTCAATATAACTTTTCCAGATTTTTTAAATCCATATGCGCATTGATACGTCACATTCAAATCAGGTTTTGAAACATCGTTAATGACCAAATCAAAACCGTCTTGTCGCATGGACATCTTATATTTCATAACATCCTCTTGATCAGGAGCACCATTTAATGCCAACATTTTCTGCTTAGGTCCTCCTTCCCACATTTTAATCTTCATGCCATCAATAGAATAATTATCAGCAATACAAAGCAGTTTTAAGTCTTCTCCATATGCTGATATTTTTTTTTCTATTTTCCATTCAACTAAAACATGTAAAACATGTAAAACAAAACGGTCAATTCAAATGGAAAGATTTTCAATTATTTTTTTTTTATCATGCTGATTAAATTTATGCTAAAACAAACATTTATATACCTCAGATTGACTTTAAGAAGAATATGTTTAGTGCTTCAAGAGCATTATGGAATCATAAACTGATAAAGATGTTTCAGTAGAAAGTACAGTTACTGTATTCATAAATGTAATAGAATAGACCACTTTCAAGTTCATCCATCACCAGAAAAAACTTGTCAATTATGAGCGCCTTTTGACGTCATTTACCAGTTAGAGGGGATCGCCTGTATCCCTGCACTATTATTGTTCATCAAACGTCTTAGTGACCGTCATTGTGCAGAATCATCTAGAAATAATATTTGTTTTGTAAGTACCTAATCACAATTCCCTAATGACAGCAGTGGTGATTGTCAATTATGAGAATTTAATTTGCCTAATAATGCGTGCAATATAATATTAAAGTTTTCCAACCACTCTCTCATCATTGGAACGGAAGTGATGATGCCCCCAAACGCGCGAATGGTGTTCACTAAAACCAGAGTTTTTGACGGAAATGCATCAAACTCGAAAGTTGTCTATTATATCAGTCATTTTTACATTCCTCTTGAACATAAAATTACTTTAGTCTAGAGCCCAATAGTCTGTTTGACAATTCCTGCAATTGACCCTTTAATTGGAGATCCCCTTTTTCAGTTGTTTAAAAAAGATTTCTCAATATCGCAAAAATTAAAATCGCAATTTTGTCTATAATGACAAAATCACAATATTAAAAGCAGGCAATAATTTCTGAATTTACAGTACTTAGGTGAGGTTTTGGAATAAGTCAAATGTTCAGATTCCTTGGTGTTTTTCCATACGATACAAGGTAAAATATTTTGCCCAATAACACCTATTTATCTTTTAACATAAGACTTAAGAGCTCATACAAGGTCATTTGACAAAATTTAAGCAGATTCTTGATTTTCTGTCTTTTGATATGAGACCCAAATAATACCGATGCAAATACATGATATATAAGGTAAAAGTCAGAGTCAGCCTTTTCCCGCCATATTTTATAAATAAAAAAATATGCAAAAGGAGGTCCATGACCTATCAATATTTTTAGCTAATACTCTTCCAGCTTAAAGTATCAATTTTGAATTCTTGATTTATTTTATTTGACCTTAGATCACCTAAGTATATCCTTAAGTTGTAGTTAAGCTAAATTGACTTTTGATACCAACATATCACATTCAACTTATCACACTTTCAATATGCAAAATCAATTTTGTCTGGTATAGAACCAGTCTACAATTGTAAAAGGGAAATAATTTGTTTAAAAAGTGTTTAAAAGAATCAAATAGGTAATTGGCAAATCCCTTATGATAAAGAGAAACTTTGCTGCAACCTTGCAGTAAGATTGCAGCAAACTTGATGGACTTTAAGTTCACAACTCACTCTTTATTTTCTTCAACTCATCTGTTAAATTTTGATTTTAGTTTAAAGTATTTAAAATCAGTATTGCTCAGGGAATCAACATTCATCACTAAACTTTGCCTTATAGTTGTATTATGATTTTTCCAGTTGATTTTTTCATTCATGACAAATACATCTTGTTATTTTTTCATATCAAACTACCTCAATAATATTCTAATAATCACCAAATGAATTTAAATTTTGCACATCTATTTTTACCTGAACTCATTCTTACCTTTAGCACAGATACAGACAACACAACTCAAAAGAAACAAGTCATGTATCAATCTATCCATTTATCTGTAATGAACAATTTTAAAGATTTCAAAGGATTATTTAATGTAATTTACAAAATACAACAGTTGTAAATTTCCTCTAAATAAGTGGTCAAGTGCCATGAAAATAATACAAAGTAGCCAAACTTAATGATGACTTGCATGTATTATATTTCATTTATTTTTAACTAGTTTTAAAAATGGTACAGTGATTGTCTAAGTCACTTCATCCCTTTTGTAACAGTTTTGATACATCTGTCTATCTCATTTAAAATATTTAGGTTTTCAGTAATAATATCTAAATAAATAAAAATATTATGGTATCAGTATTTATAAACATCTGGAAGCTATGCAAATACATTGCTGCAGTGCTGCTTTGACTTAGATAACTGTTAACATGGAAAAAGAACAAGTAATGTAACATAAATGCTACAGGCAAAAAATTAGAAGATTACAGGAAAGGAGAGCACAAGGACTATAGTATATATCATCAACACTCATTTCCCCAGAAAATGGTACAGCCTACATAACAATCCTTAATGAATACAAAACCTTGAATCATACAAAAGGATAGCTGTGGAACCGTAGCTGTCAACTCCTTATGTTATATTTTTACTATTTGCGGGTGAAGGACCTTAGAGCTATGGTTCCACAGCTATCAAAAAGGATGTGCAAGAATTAAGCCCAACTTATTTTTTTAATCTCTGTTACAATCTTAATAATTTGCACTTACCTGCACATATATTTTTCTCACATCTACTAAGCGCATACATAAACAGAACGATAACAATAGGAGCACTGTACTTTAAAGGAAGAAGAAGGATTTGAATAATAGTATTTTAAGGGTTTAGTTTACCCAACTGATGACAGTCCAGTAATATAATATCTTTTACTTCTTTTCTGAAAAACGAATAAAACATGTTAGTTTTTTAAAAGTAAAACTGGTGTTAACATGGTTAATTGGTTAAAATCATCTTAAGACTTTACTTTAAATGTCTTTTACTTGTGGGATCAAATGTTTATTCTTTTTATTTCTTCATTACAACATTTAAGTTTTGGATGATAAATATTGCTCCACATTTTTTTATAACTTCATCTTCAACTTACATTTTTAATAGAATAATAGATACAAGTACATTACCAAGTGTTCTAAAGAATGCAAGAGTAATCCCTGTTTTCAAAGCTGGGGGAAAACTCTTGACAACCAATTATAGACCAATTTCCATGATTTCTGTACCTCCTGTTTATCAAAACTTTTATTTCAAAACATTTGTATGACTATCAAATAAGATTAGATCTTTTACACCCAGCACAGTCTGGGTTTCGACAAGAACACTCTTGCCAAACTGCCCTTATCAATATCGTAGATAAATGGTTACAGGATATGAATAACTGCAATATCACCTTAGCAGTCCTATTGAATTTTAAGAAAGCTTTTGATGTAGTAGATCATGATATTCTCTGTAAAAAACTTGAAATTTATGGATTTGATAATGCTGCTGTTTGTTTTTTTTAAATCATATTTGAAGGAAAGAGCTCAACAAGTACAAATTTGTAATGATCATTCTGAAAATTTTTATATCAAGTATGGTGTCCCCCAAGGCGACATACATGTATTAGGACCCCTTCTGTTTATATTATACATAAACGACCTTGCTATCTATATGAAAAATTGGTGCACTGATTTATATGCTGATGATTCAATTTTACATCATGTACATCTTTCTGGTAATTTTTATCAAACTCTGCAGTCAAAGGTACAAGAAGATTTACATGGTGTTGAGGAATGGTGCAATGATGTTCATCAATAAAAATAAAACAAACAAATAATTATTGGAACAAAGCAACTTTGGAGCAATGCCACATTACAAGGAGAGTTGTTTAACTATTAACAATCAAGTGATACAATCTTCCTCATGGGAAAGTGTCTTATGCATTAAAATTGACCATTCCCTCACATGGACAAACCAAATTGATGTCATCTGCTCAAAAATTTCATCTAGGCTATATCTACTATTAAAGATTAAGAAAGGACAAGGTATGATAAGGCCTGTTTTTGGCCCCCCTATTTTCTCATTTTTCAACTTTTATTTTGGAAAGCTACTTATCATGTTAAAATATTCCCTTATAGATGAAGTTTGTTTGGATGAACTTTAAAACCATTGATTTTAGAAAATGGGTGAGTTGAGAGGGGTCAAAGTGCATCAAAAACGCCAAAAATAGGAAAAAATATGATTTTTGGCCATTGTTTCTTAAAATTTAATAGCGTGCGCCTACGTGACCCAGAGAATTGAAATGATGGCGTTTAAGACAGCAAAAACAGTTTTCATGACTGGGTCACGTTGGCGAAGGCACATGCAAACTAAACATAAGTTGTACTGAACACCTGCAAAGTGAATAATAGTAACCTTATTTGAATAAAAACAGAAAGTTTACCCCCCTCCCCCCACCCAGTTGCAAAAAATAGTGGTTTTGAAGTTCATCCAAACATTTAACTTCAAATCTCAGGCTTAGGGAATATTTAATCATAATAAGAAGCTTTCCAGAACAGAATTTGAAAAATGAGAAAATAGGGTGGCCAAAAACAGGCCTTATCGTACCTTGTCCTTTCTAAATCTAGACTGCAGAAAATTATTCTATAATGGTTATATCTTGCCACTAATTGATTATTGTTGTATAGTGTGAAGTAGTTGTAGCAGTGAGGGTTTAAATATGATATTAAAATTACAAAAGAGAGCTGCTAGATTAATACTAGAAACAGACCCTTTAGCTCCTTCTGAGCCCTTATTCAAACGCTTAAACTGGATAACAGTTGTACAGAGAATAAAATATCACAAGTTTGTGATGACATTTAAATGCATTATAAATAATGCCCCATCATATCTTACTAACAAGTTTCATTATGTTTTAGACAGAATTCCAAACCACTGAGAAATGCTGTTAAGGAAAACCTCTGATACTCCCTAAAGCAAAAACAGAATTGTTCAAAAAATCTTTTATGTATTCTGGAATATTCTTATGGAATAATTTGTCAATACCGTTAAGAAATCTTACAAATGTTTATTCTTTCAAATACTAAATAACAGATCATTTATTGAAATCAACCTACATGACCTAGCTGTATAAATGTACACATTTGTACTTCATTCTTATTTTCAATGATAGATGATATTTTCTAAGCACAAATTTGTATTTTAAGCTAAAAGAGGGACGAAAGATGCCAGAGGGACAGTCAAACTCATAGATTGAAAATAAACTGACAACGCCATGGCTAAAAATAAAAAGACAAATAATAGTACAGAAGACACTACATAGAAAACTAAAGACTAAGCAACATGAACCCCACCAAAAACTGGGGATGATCTAAGGTGCATCGGAAGGGTAAACATATCCTGCTCCACATGTGGAACCCATCGTGTTGCTTATGTCATTTTAAATCAGGGAAATGTCTTATTTGGTAGGTCTCATTCGTGAAATGGGTTGTGTAATGCAGTTACGACATAGGACGTATCGAAGGCTGACAAAAATATGTTTCATATTTGTAGTATAATGTTATTGCAGGCTGCACTTTAATAAAACAATATACTAGTATATATATATCGAATATCATCTGTTAAAAGGTAATTCTATAACGGTTAACCAGCTTGTGATGGCTTCCACATCTGTAAAATTTATAAAGGGATGATTTCAACTTCACCATTTGGAACTCTTGGTGAACAGCAATCCTCTATCAAGGAAATTATGATAGGAAATACAAGCCCTGGAATATCGTATCAATTGGGAGATATATACACTGTATGCAAGGGTTTATGAAATGTTGCTATATAAAAATGGAATTTTACAATTGGGAAGCTGAAATCATCTGGTTTGTTGTAAAGTTTTGCTTTCAACCGACCTTTATTGTCAATTTCTAGATGTAAGTCAAGATATGATGCAGACTTAACTGTATCTGTAGTATCTAGTCCTTCATCTCTAGTTTGATGGGATAGATTCGTTCAACATACATGATATAGTTACCAAATTTTGTATTATTTAGTGAGAAACATTTTCTAAATCAGGGGAAGTAACTCCAAAATAAATTTCTTACACATTTAAAATACGCATATTATTTTAACCCTCTTGATGCCGGAACACATATGTCCACACCGGCAGTGCCGGAGGGACACATATGATTTGCCATTGCAAGCAATAGCGGAGGATGTCACCCCGTTCTGAATATTGTCACAGTAGCAACAACCAGTTAGAATGTACCAAAATCACAGGGCACGTCTAGTATATTGTATGCAAGCTTCTCATCAATGCTGTATCTCTTTCAATAAAAAGACCGAAGATTATACAGTGTTATGTTTTTCTCCAATCTGTCCTAAATGTAACGGTCATTATGTCATGACGTCGAATATCGAATGACGTCGTTGTTTGGCATGTTACGTCACAGATGTCAAGCTTTCCTATTTTCCGGCATATAAAATGCAACCTTGAAAAACGGTCGGCAGCAAGAGGGTTAACATGTTTGACCAAAAATTGTGTTAATTCAAAACTGCTTATTACTATACAAATCTTGTGACAACAAAGTACATTGTCTTAATTATCTAGTTTATATTAAAGGGGCACTAGCTGTCAAATTCATGGTCACCGATTTGACTCAAATTCTCATATTTGATTTATAACAATGTAAAACATTTACCCAAACTATCAAAAGTCTAAAATAAACAGTTTACAGAGCATGTGGTAGATAATATATATATAAAGGTTCGTTTCATGTGTATTTTAGTCCAGACACCATCTTATTAACTATCGATTTGACCTCAGATGACCATATAAGCGATGTAAATATAAATAAAGATATGAATAGATTAAACCAACACGTGCAATTGGATTTTTATAGGTCTATTTGATTTTAAATTATAGATTAAAAATAAATTTTATGTGCATCTAATCAGTAATCAAATGATGTATAGTAGTTTCACTTTCATTGTTGACATTCTTTTTCTTTAAATAACCAGTACACGTACAATGCATGCGTTGTCAATCTCTAGCTAGGGGTTAAATTGAAATTCACATGAATACGGATTTAAAGAGGTCGACAAATTCACGTGCAAGTGAATAACTAATTATCAATGTTTCTTAGCGTAATTTGACAAAATTGAACCTTTTTGGCTGCAAAAAGCTAATTGTTATTTCACTATTTCACTTTCATTATTGATTGAACAAAAAAAAATCAAACTTTAGATTTGTTATAATATATCTCGTAGCTAGTGCCCCTTTAACACCTGTGAAGATTAATCCACTATTGTGTAATTGATTATAAATGTAATGACATGATTATAAACATTGGGGCAATCACCAGGTGTCTTAAATGAGGGGGTTGGAGGGGTCCTGATCCGGGGCTTAAAAACACGAAATCCAGAGGTCCCATATTTTAATTAATTTTAATTCCGACATCCTGAGATTCAAAAAAAGAATTCCCAGATCCCGAAAGGGTCAATCCTGAAATCCCGAGCTTAAAAACATCCCATACCAGAGTCCTGATAAAAGTTCTTTCCCCCCTCAAAAAAGGTAACTAAACTTTCTGTTAAAATTGATTACAACAGGCAATTAAATTACATATCGAAAACGGCACAAGGTTTTTATTAGCAAATGCTTCAGGACAGAAGGGTGCGGCTGAGGGCATGCAGGGCAAAGCTGAGGGTCCACAGGGCGCGGCTTACGGGGCGCCGAATGGGACTCTTGTGGTTTTGTACAAAATTCAATTCTGTCATATCACATAGTTTTGTCTTACAAAACTATGTGATACAAACTTGTTTTATGAGAACTTCAATTTTGTGATAACAAAATTCACTTTTGTGGACAAAATTCATTTTTAACATGACATGACAAAAATCATTTTGTTACCTGATACGGAAATTAAAACACAAAAGTCAATAGTGTGAGACAAGATTCAATTTTGTACGACAAAATTGTAAGACAAAATTGACTTTTGTGAGACAAAATTGACTTTTGTAAGACAAAATTGACCTTTGTGTGACAAAATTCAATTTTGTCAATTTTGTCTCACAAAAGTCGATTTTGTATGCAAATTTGTTCACAGAATCCAAACTAAACTAATTTGCATACAAAATTGACTTTTGTCGCCCAATTTTCAAATTAGGTAACAAAAGTCAATCTGTGATACAAAAATGACAAAAGGTCCACTGAAAGATAATTTTACTACAAATTTTGTTAAACTGAACTAATTTTTGTTGAACAAAACTCACTTTTGTCGTACAACATTGAATTTCGAGTACAAAACCACAAGAGTCCCATTCGGCGTCCCGTACGGCTAAGGGTACCGGTAGTCCAAATAATTGTGATGTCTGGTAAGGCTATTTTAATTTTGTTCTGGGACGCCTTTAGGCTAAGGGCACTCAGGGTGCGGTACCCTTCTATTTTGGGCCAACGAGACCACTGATATATCATGTATATGTTTTGCCACCTGATACATAATTTTTTAAATCACAATATACACTTGTGTTGTACTTGTACAATATAGACAACTGATACTAACAAGGCAGTGTCTGCGCGTACCCGCATGCGAGTACGAATAGTAAAAATGCCGTTCGTAGGCTACGCGTACCCACATCCGGTTTCATAATAAAATGCAATCGGATCGGGAATAAAACATGACTATATACAGAATTTGTCGCAATTAGTGAATAAATTGATTAAAACTACTCAAAAGTTTTATAAATATATATAGGTAAGTGAACAGTTTTATTTCAGTAAATAAATATTCTTAAAATGGAAAAGAGTGATATACATGTGAGGCAGACATTTCATAGGTATCATGAATTAGAACAGTCGATTAATTTTATACAATTTAAGTTTAACAGAATTCATTTTTCATTTTATCATGGAGGCAAAAAATTCCAAACAAATTCGATAGGAAAAAGACCTATCACAAGGTAACTGTTAAGTGTAGTTAATGTTTTAAATCGAATTTGCCGCCTTTCAATCATTATTCGAGTCTGAGACTACTATGTGTTATAGTAGTCTCAGGTAAAGTTTTTTTTTATGTCGAATACTTTTAGTTCTCCCATTTTAAACTGTTATATGCCTATGTTTAGTACAATTCAAATGGAATGTCCTTTCCAATTTAAACTTGGCGTGACTAAAGATGAACAAAACCTAATTGAGGGGGGTGCCTATAAAGTGCGAAACGAAATAGATGCGAAACGAAACGAAACGAAACGAAACGAAATAGGAACCAACGAAAAGAAAACAAACGAAACGAAATCAAACTACGGATCACTTGAATTTTTTTTATCTATCTAAAAACTAAATTTTAAAAAGATCATAAAATACTTAGACATATACATGTACAATATTGTATTACTAGTGTATGTGCCTTATTGTCTTACTATCAATATAACAGTAGTTAGTATGATTGCGACTGAGACAGCTATATCTAACACGGACCAAAACGAAGCGGATGTGAGCAGCCATGTCACCGTACGGTCTTCAACAATGAGAAAAACGTGCACTATATGTAGCTATTAGTAGTATGTATATATAAAACAATATAACAATGTAAAAATCAGTTCGAATTCGACACGATAAAACAAAACAACCAACAAATAAATTTCATAAGGTATCGGTCAGAAGAGAATTACAACTACAAAATACAGTTTTCAGATTTATACACGTCCAACAGATTATTCTACAGTCAGACAAACAGAGAAAGCATGATTTTAATGCAAAAAAAGTACTAGTATCGACAAGATTTACTAGAGGTTTCTAATTAACACTATCAATTATTATTTTAAAGCGACATAGTTCTTGGGATTATGATGGATGTCATCGAATCCCAAATTTATCTTGAGGACTTTAATTAATAACACTGCATTCTTCTATATCTTGATAAGATAACAATAAATAGAAGTTCATTTAAATTTGAATGTTTTGAAATGCCTGTTATACAGATGACGAAGGATATCTTCCAATTGTCTTTCTCTTAATTGAATGTGACGTCACTGTACTGAATGAGGCTTAGCATCTACTGTGTAGGTGCATGAGCAAAACGAAGGATGTAGCTTGTAAAACAAAGTCCACTCGCCCTTTCGGAGAATCCGTATATATTACCCCTGGGTCTGTTGTCTTCAGTCTAAAGTTTTGCATTTCCATGGCGATAAGTTTCTTACGTGATTTATAAGTTCCAACATTATTTTAATATCGCGTAGCTACCTCTCTCAAGAAGACAATAATTTGTCATCAAACGGATGATATCTGCTTTCAAGAGTGGTCTAAGTCATGGTGCTTATAGGAATTTGTCGTTTGGAAAATAGTTATCTGTTGATTCTCAGCTATTTAGTTGTTTTTCGTGAGGGTGAGGCACACTGACTGGCCTATCGGAATTAACGTTCTTACAGTTGCATCCTGGCTGTTTCATGGTACACTGGAGCATACAAGTTTAAAACAGCATAAGGCACGGACTATTTGGCTTACTTTATTCTTCTTTTTTTTTTTGGGGGGGGGGGGGGGGTATGGTCTTTTTATGTTGACAGGGATTTTTTTTTCGAACGCTACGCGGGACAGATTATTGTTTTCATTGTTCCATGTAGAAAGTTTAATTGAGATTTTTTTTTTTTATTGAAAAATGTGGGCAAGATTATTTTTTTTCCAATTCAAGTGCTGGACAGATATTTTTTTTTTTACCTAAATCAGGGCCAGGATATTTTGTATAAACCCCCCTCCCCCTCCCGCAATAATGTCAAATGGTCCGTGCCTAATCGTGTCTGTCTAGTATAATTTATAGAGTTCATAATCAAATATTATATATTGTGTTTAAGTCGTTCATAAACCACAGCTGGTTAACGATTACGCTGAGTTTAACAGTTTTTTTTTAAAAAGAAATGGTATCAAACTAGACAATAAATAATATGTATAAATATAATCGGCTTAATATTCAATTTGATTTAAATTTTATTCCTATTTCGTTTCGTTTCGTTTCTTTTCGTGTGTTCCTATTTCGTTTCGTTCCGTTTTATGTTGATTTCGTTTCTTTTCGTTTCGTTTTGTTTCTTTTCGTTTCTTTTCGTTTCTATTTCGTTTCGCACTTTAAAGGCACCCGATTGAGGGAGGCAAAATGTTTATTTGATCATATTCTGTGTTTCATTTTACTAAAAGTTTATTTTTAAATCACATATGTTTTTTTTCAAATTCAGTAAAATTTAATTCTTTATGTTTGCATTTACATTTTAGTATCAATTTTTATCATGTTTTTCTTTTTACAGGAATTGTATATAGTTTCATTTTCCACCAATGTGCATTTAATTTGTAATGTTTATTATGCATTATTATTAGATAAATACAATTTGAAAATATAATTTTTCATACTCTTCACTCTTTCTACTCGAAATATTTCACGTTTAGTTCCCGATCCGATGACATTTTTATAAAACCGGATGTGGGTACGCGTAGCCTACGAATGCCTACTAAGAAATGAGTTTTAAAAGATTTTTCGTGAAGGACGTCCACCGGCTGTTTTACTAGACAAGCTGGGGCGCTTCATACAAAATGTACTTTGGTCATCGACTTTACAGCCCAATAAATTTACAAAAAGAAGCTATATGAAGCTTTATCCATGCCTTACCTGTTTAAAGTCTCTATCTACAAAACGCATTAATGCGTCAGGGTAACCCTGTTTCGGAAAGTACCTTAACTAAATATAGAATAAACATGCTATTTTTGTCGTTTGAAAAAACCAGACATATTAGATCATATTATTAATAGGCATATTACAATGTACCGTGATTATGTAAATATAACATGATGACATCATGATGATATAAAAAGGCTATCCTATTAATGATGTATACAGTAATATATGTAATGAATGCATTAGTTTTATCATTTCAAGCTTGAACGATCCGAGGGACTTTCTATTAGTACTTATAGTTAATTTAGTATAGAAAGTCCCTCGATCCATTTAATATTGGAAAAGGATATATTTTTTTAATGATTTTCGTTTTTCAGTCCCCTACCGACGAAGTCGAAGCGGACTTTACATCTTTAGGTTTGCACTCTTTTCATACGAGTATTTGAATTGTATGAGTATACTTTTTCAAAATACAAATGTATGCTTTATACAGTCTGCCTTATTTATGAAGTTGACCAAGTTTATTAGATACAAATGTATATATATTAGATCAACATAACTGGAATCTAGAATTATAATAAAAAGTTCAATTGTTATTGGAATAAAAAGTTAATATTTTAACTATGTGAAAGAGTCACGTTAATTTAATCTATCATGATCTCCTGTATTTGGCATATTAGTATATATGTCGTGTACAAGTTGCAATTTTGTACAGGTTATAACATGTACAAAAATATTGTACATGTTATAATGTGTACAATGATAAAATACAAGTTATAACATGTACAAAAGTACCTCGTACATGTTATAACATGTACATAATATTGCTTAAACATGATTTTAACATGTACAAAATTTGAAAATAATAATAAAGCAGAATATAGATGCACGATTGAAATTCATTAAAAAGTAAAGAACAATAATCAAAAGCAAAAGAAGAAAATTGACAAATGGCTACTAAAATTTCACCCTGAAAAATATAAATACATGATAATATGTAATTTTTATGGCGTTCATTATCGCTGGACTAGTACATATTTGTTCGGGGGCCAGCTGGGGGACGCCTCCGGGTGCGGGAGTTTCTCGCTGCATTGAAGACCTGTTGGTGACCCTCTGCTGTTGTTTTTTTATTTGGTCGGGTTGTTGTCTCTTTGACACATTCCCGATTTCCATTCTCAATTTTAAGAAATCAAATAATACTGTGGGAACAAATCAGTCTAATAAAGCATACAATAGCAAAGGTTAAGAGCAAAAAAGTGAATAAGGCCAACACCATTTTCGATGATCGCAGAAGAACTTTTAAATACTTGGGTCCTGAGACATTAAGAACCATTGTATGAAACCATGATCAGAACTCATTTGGACTATGCTAGTTCAGTATGGTCTCCATACAAGAAAAACGATATTGATAAAATAGGAGTACTTACACTATCTTATATAGGAGAATACGAGGGGATATGATTGAAACCTTTAAAACATTGTGTATGATACATGTACCAGGATCAACAATGCTGTTAGGCGAGTTATATTTATATTTAACTAAATTATTTAAACTTGTTAGTTTTATTATAAGTATATGCGATCCTTTTCAAGAAATAACGAAGCGCACCGTTTTGGAGTATAACACAAAATTTTGTCTTTATGTTCTACTTGTTGGTATAAAAAAAAATTAAAGCTTTCTTTATCAGTTAATCGTTTCAGTAGAGATACCCTCATTAAACCGCTAGAAACGAACTAAATTAAAGGAATTCTGTTTCTAACCCAAAGGTTTGTTCGTTCTTGTCGGCTGAAGCATGACCATTCAAATAAACATTATATATATAGTTTCAGTGTTCGTGTCAGTAATAATATCGGTCTCTTCAAATATAGCTCCATAGTCTTCTTCTGTTGGAATAACAGGTCAGAGAAAACCGCATAATGCAGGTTTATTGACTAAATGTGTATTTCAAAAGCCTTTTTTTATTTTAAAGTATTAAGTAATTATTAAAACTATTTAACTAGTCATTAACTGTATCAAAAAGGTATCAAACTAACATAAATGGACAATAAAAAAAAATTAAAAAAATATTATTAAGGTTAATGTATAATAGAAACATATTTAAAATTTTGTACAAGTTAAAACCATTTTTAAGCAATATTTTGTACATGTTATAACATGTATGAGGTACTTTTGTACATGTTATAACATGTATGAGGTACTTTTGTACATGTTATAACTTGTATTTTAGCATTGTACAAATTATAACATAAACAATATTTTTGTATATGTTATAACCTGTACAAAATTGCAACTTGTACACGACATATATCCGATTAAGAATGACAAATACAATTTGATTTTTAGTCTGAGGGATGTTGTTAAAAATTAAAACATATATTAACAGTGTATGTAAAGTGCGGATCCTAAAATACCATTTTCACTGTAAATGCCATGCATTCGTGTGTTCCTATTTCGTTTCGTTCCGTTTTATGTTGATTTCGTTTCTTTTCGTTTCGTTTTGTTTCTTTTCGTTTCGTTTCGTTTCTATTTCGTTTCGCACTTTAAAGGCACCCGATTGAGGGAGGCAAAATGTTTATTTGATCATATTCTGTGTTTCATTTTACTAAAAGTTTATTTTTAAATCACATATGTTTTTTTTCAAATTCAGTAAAATTTAATTCTTTATGTTTGCATTTACATTTTAGTATCAATTTTTATCATGTTTTTCTTTTTACAGGAATTGTATATAGTTTCATTTTCCACCAATGTGCATTTAATTTGACGTAATGTTTATTATGCATTATTATTAGATAAATACAATGTCAAAATATAATTTTTCATACTCTTCACTCTTTCTACTCGAAATATTTCACGTTTGGTTCCCGATCCGATGACATTTTTATAAAACCGGTGGTGGGTACGCGTAGCCTACGAATGGCAATTTGGCTATTCGTACCCGCATGCGGGTACGCGCAGACACTGCCTACTAAGAAATGAGTTTTAAAAGATTTTTCGTGAAGGACGTCCACCGGCTGTTTTACTAGACAAGCTGGGGCGCTTCATACAAAATGTACTTTGGTCATCGATTTTACAGCCCAATAAATTTACAAAAAGAAGCTATATGAAGCTTTATCCATGCCTTACCTGTTTAAAGTCTCTATCTACAAAACGCATTAATGCGTCAGGGTAACCCTGTTTCGGAAAGTACCTTAACTAAATAAAGAATAAACATGCTATTTTTGTCGTTTGAAAAAACCAGACATATTAGATCATATTATTAATAGGCATATTACAATGTACCGTGATTATGTAAATATAACATGATGACATCATGATGATATAAAATGGCTATCCTATTAATGATGTATACAGTAATATATGTAATGAATGCATTAGTTTTATCATTTCAAGCTTGAACGATCCGAGGGACTTTCTATTAGTACTTATAGTTAATTTAGTATAGAAAGTCCCTCGATCCATTTAATATTGGAAAAGGATATATTTTTTTAATGATTTTCGTTTTTTAGTTCCCTACCTACGAAGTCGAAGTGGACTTTACATCTTTAGGTTTGCACTCTGTTCATACGAGTATTTGAATTGTATGAGTATACTTTTTCAAAATACAAATGTATGCTTTATACAGTCTGCCTTATTTATGAAGTTGACCAAGTTTATTAGATACAAATGTATATATGTCGTGTACAAGTTGCAATTTTGTACAGGTTATAACATGTACAAAAATATTGTACATGTTATAACCTGTACATTGCTAAAATACAAGTTATAACATGTACAAAAGTACGTCATACATGTTGTAACATGTACAAAATATTGCTTAAAAATGGTTTTAACCTGTACAAAATTTGAAAATTTTAATAAAGCAGAATATACATGCAAGATCGAAATTTATTAAATAGCAAAGAACAATAATCAAAACCAAAAAAAGAAAATTGACAAATGGCATAAACATATATTAAAACTATCAAGTTGACATTCATATGGAAAACAAGTTGCCGTAAATATGTGAACAGTAGCACGGTGGGACGGATGACGATTGACCTCGACATATTCTGGTACGAAGTGCACCGTTTTGGAGTATAACACAAAATTTTGTATTTATTTGCTACTTGTTAGTTTAAATAAAGTAAAGCTTTATATATCAGTAAATTGTTTCAGAAGCAATACCCTTACCAAACCACCAGAAATGAACTAAATTAAAGGAATTCTAGACTTTTTTATTTATTTTTTCCTTTCTCTCCGCTTCGTTAGTACCCAATTACCGGTGGCGATGATACACAGTGCTGAATGGTCATGCTCAAAATTGCTTCATTAGCCATGTTAACATCACTTAAATTAATTCAAGTAACATTGTTTCTGTTTCTAACACAAAGGTTTATTGACTAAATGTGTATTTCAAAATCCTTTTTTTTTTAAAGTATTAAGTAATTATTAAAACAATCAAACTGGTCATTATCTTTATCAAAAAGGTATCAAACTAGCATCAATGGACAATACCGGGGGTAAAAATGATGAAAATATTATTAAGGTTAATGTAATAATAGAAACATTTTTTATTTCAAATTTTGTACAAGTTAAAACCATTTTTAAGCAATATTTTGTACATGTTATAACATGTATGAGGTACATTTGTACATGTTATAACTTGTATTTTTGCATTGTACAAATTATAACATGTACAAATTTTTTGTACATGTTATAACCTGTACAAAATCGCAACTTGTACACGACATATATATCAGATCAACATAACTGGAATCTAGAATTATAATAAAAAGTTCAATTGTTATTGGAATAAAAAGTTAATATTTTAACTATGTGAAAGAGTCACGTTAATTTAATCTATCATGATCTCCTGTATTTGGCATATTAGTATAAATGTCGTGTACAAGTTGCAATTTTGTACAGGTTATAACATGTACAAAAATATTGTACATGTTATAATGTGTACAATGATAAATACAAGTTAAAACATGTACAAAAGTACCTCGTACATGTTATAACATGTACATAATATTGCTTAAACATGATTTTAACATGTACAAAATTTGAAAATAATAATAAAGCAGAATATAGATGCACGATTGAAATTCATTAAAAAGTAAAGAACAATAATCAAAAGCAAAAGAAGAAAATTGACAAATGGCTACTAAAATTTCACCCTGAAAAATATAAATACATGATAATATGTAATTTTTATGGCGTTCATTATCGCTGGACTAGTATATATTTGTTCGGGGGCCAGCTAGGGGACGCCTCCGGGTGCGGGAGTTTCTCGCTGAATTGAAGACCTGTTGGTGACCCTCTGCTGTTGTTTTTTATTTGGTCGGGTTGTTGTCTCTTTGACACATTCCCGATTTTCATTCTCAATTTTAAGAAATCAAATAATACTGTGGGAACAAATCAGTCTAATAAAGCATACAATAGCAAAGGTTAAGAGCAAAAAAGTGAATAAGGCCAACACCATTTTCGATGATCGCAGAAGACCTTTTAAATACTTGGGTCCTGAGACATTAAGAACCATTGTATGAAACCATGATCAGAACTCATTTGGACTATGCTAGTTCAGTATGGTCTCCATACAAGAAAAACGATATTGATAAAATAGGAGTACTTACACTATCTTATATAGGAGAATACGAGGGGATATGATTGAAACCTTTAAAACATTGTGTATGATACATGTACCAGGATCAACAATGCTGTTAGGCGAGTTATATTTATATTTAACTAAATTATTTAAACTTGTTAGTTTTATTATAAGTATATGCGATCCTTTTCAAGAAATAACGAAGCGCACCGTTTTGGAGTATAACACAAAATTTTGTCTTTATGTTCTACTTGTTGGTATAAAAAATTAAAGCTTTCTTTGTCAGTTAATCGTTTCAGTAGAGATACCCTCATTAAACCGCTAGAAACGAACTAAATTAAAGGAATTCTGTTTCTAACCCAAAGGTTTGTTCGTTCTTGTCGGCTGAAGCATGACCATTCAATTAAACATTATATATATAGTTTCAGTGTTCGTGTCAGTAATAATATCAGTCTCTTCAAATATAGCTCCATAGTCTTTTCAAAAGCCTTTTTTTTATTTTAAAGTATTAAGTAATTATTAAAACTATTTAACTAGTCATTAACTGTATCAAAAAGGTATCAAACTAACATAAATGGACAATAAAAAAAAATTAAAAAAATATTATTAAGGTTAATGTATAATAGAAACATATTTAAAATTTTGTACAAGTTAAAACCATTTTTAAGCAATATTTTGTACATGTTATAACATGTATGAGGTACTTTTGTACATGTTATAACATGTATGAGGTACTTTTGTACATGTTATAACATGTATGAGGTACTTTTGTACATGTTATAACTTGTATTTTAGCATTGTACAAATTATAACATGAACAATATTTTTGTATATGTTATAACCTGTACAAAATTGCAACTTGTACACGACATATATACGATTAAGAATGACAAATACAATTTGATTTTTAGTCTGAGGGATGTTGTTAAAAACTAAAACATATATTAACAGTGTATGTAAAGTGCGGATCCTAAAATACCATTTTCACTGTAAATGCCATGCATTTCTGATGTAGAATGGTAAATAAACAGACGAAAAAATTATGATTTTTGAAGAAAATGAAGAAAATTGTTCACATGTACTATATTTAGTAATAAATAATACAAGTTATACAAAATAAGAGATGGGAACGAGTTTTTAACGCGTCGAGAGCCACCCATACGTGAAATATATACCGAAATAGGTGAATATTTAGGACGTTTTACGAACAAATCGTGCAGGTGATTAAAAACTAGCAGGAAAGATGTAGTTGCAAACAAATATTCATAACACAATTATTAATGTTGTATAACGTAGAATAGCTTTTGTTATTCAGTTTGCCCATATGGTATTGAATTCCACTATGATGCTATCTTTATGCGAGTCATGTTTGCTGTTTAAAAATGATACTTTACTTTCATTTTCACTGTAGAGCGATTCATTAGTATTGTATATGCGGTGCATTTTCACTGTATGAATTTTATTAATTTTTATGCATTAAATTCTAAATTCAGCCGACTTGCACAAACAATAATTAAAGTAAGAAAAGGATTTGATAGTGCTGACTTTGAGATGAAAAGTTTGATTGAGCACTCTAATAAATTCAATAGAATTAATATGTATTTCAAATAAAACACATCGTTGTCATAATATAACAATATGTGGATCATTTCAGAGTTGAAAGTGTTTTTAGATTAATGCAAAATATTTTCAAATGCATGCCAATTTATAAAATTCATGTTTCTGCAGTAGTCATTATACGCATGTGCAAACAAATTTTATCATTGGATTTCGAGTATGGGTCTATTTACCAATCAGAAGAAGCATGTCATAGAATTTTTTATAATTCATCAGAATCTTTATTTAAAGTGTAGTCATATTTATCCAATGCATTGAAACTTCATCACTGAATACGTACATCTCGCATGTCCATCGAAATAGAATGGGATAAAAAGGGATAAAAACAACAATACTTTCTAATATCTTTTTTATAAATCACTTCTTGACCAATTTCAATGAGGTTTTGAAATAAGATTTTTGATTTTGAGTCCGGTTTTAAATTGGCCCACAGGGTCCAAAATAAAATTTGAGGTTCTTTGGTAGGCTGAATCCATACATGATTGTGTTTATTATTATTTTTTTTTAATTTTTGGCCCATTTAACAAGTTTGTGGGGTCCAAACTGTCAAGAAATAAATTCTTTTGGATTTCAACAACAGGTGAATATTTGGGGTACTTTGGAATGCTGAATCTTACCGTGTTTTTAAATTTGGGATTTTGGTATTTTGGGCCAAGTTATCGAAATGGTCCACATTGAGGCCCAAAGGGTCCGAAATTCAACATTTTTTTTATTTCATCAAAAATGAAGTCTAGCTTGAATGTTGTGTATATACTTACCCCAAACTGTTCAGGGTTCGACCTCTGCGGTAGTATCAAGGGTGCTGTACAACAGGTACATCATGTTCCAATGCAACTTTATCAGTATACGTTTTTGACAGATAAAGTTTGCCCTACATAACTTGACTTGCATTTCAAGCTTTAATGACTTTGGATATTTATATGTCACATTGTCGTTTCATTTTATACAGTAAAGAACATGCAATCAACTATCGAGCTAAAAACTATCTTTCCTTCAGAATATGGATCTTAAAGCATTTGGGGCTCAACAATAGGGGAGGCAAGTGAAGATGAATCACAGAAAAAAGAATTAAAGCTAAGGAGGGGTCTTCATACCAATGCACGTATTGTCCTTTCAAGATAAAATTGGTAGCTAGTTTTCCAAGGCATAAGAAGATCCACACTAATGGGTTAAACAAATGTGACCAGTGTGAATTAAACATTTAAGACTTCTCAATAAGCATAACAACTGATAGCATGGAGAAAGCCTGATTTGTACTCATTGTTCCAAACACTTCAAAAGCAGAACTGGGCAGTGGCGGATCCAGAACTTTTTGTAAGGCGGGCCCGATGGCTGACCTAAAAAAAAAGGGGGGGGGGCTCAAGTCATGCTTCAGTGATTCCCTATCTAATCAATCAAATTTTTCCAAGGCCCCCCTGGATACGCCTATGCTGGCATAGCTTACCATGCATAGCTTACCATATGAAGAAAGCAACAGGAAGTTTTAAGCACATCTGCTCGTTTTATAGTAAAACATTTAAAATGCTTCGCTGACCTCAGAGATCGAATCCTGAACAGTTGGGGCAAATTTGGACATAATATTAAAGCTTGATACTATCTGAATTTGGATTGTGATCAAATTTATGACGTTATATAGGTTTCTGACACAAAGTAACTGTGGTCGAAGATCTTAATACTGTGCAACTGAAGGTTTCTTCCCGCCCATAACATTTTCTTTTCCTTCTAGGATAAATAACCATCAAACCAAATCCCAGTCTTTCCTTTCTGGTAATGAACCTTGTAGTACAATTTTAGAGAGGTCCATACACTTAATAGCTTGAACACAAGATATTGTCTGAAAACTAGAAAAATGTTTGTTTTGCCATTTCTTTTGCCCCTAATTTCTGCATGCTTGGGGCAATTATCCCCGAACAAAATCCCAGTTTTCCATTTGTGATAAGGCAAAAAAGATCCAAAAACGTACATACAAGTAATTATCCGGAAACTACAAACATGATTGTTTTTTGTCCCTTTTTGTTCCTTCATTCCTAAACTGTTAGTACCATAACCCCAAAATGCAATCTCATTAAAATCCGATGTTCTGATACGCTACCCTCCGTAGCGTATCAGAACATCGGATTTTAATGAGATTGCCCAAAATGAAACCTAACATTCTACTTGTGGTATTGAACACTGTGGTACAATTTCAGAACAATCAAAATTCTTATTCATAAGTAATTATCCTAAAACTAAAAACATGCTTCTTTTATGCCCCTTTTTCGTAAACGGTTGGAACCATCATCCCCAACATTATCCCAACCTTCCTTTTGTTGTATTGAACCTTCTTTAAAATTTATATAGATCCATTCACTTAAATTAAAGTTGTCCGGAAACCTAATGGGTCTTCGGACCACGCAGACGATAACGACATCATAGCAATATACGAACCGGAAAAAAAACATTGCGGGGAAACATTTCAGTTTACAGTTCACACATGTCAATACTGTGGAAAAACGTATATAAATGGCCAGCCAGTTTCTATAGACATATACAAGTTATAAATAGATATAAATATTAAAGTAATCAAATTAGTTTTTCATTTGTTGCAAGTCTGATTATTACATTAATCTACAATAAAAATTCATCGCATTTTCGAAAATTCAACATCAGAAATGAATGCCATACAGTGATAATTCATTGCATCTATAGTGAAAATGGATCGCTTTTAATAACTGATATTCTATGTTATGTTGCTTTTATTACACATATTTGAACTTTAATACTGTTATTTTACATTAAAAAGACACATCATAATGAAAATATGTTAAAATTTAGTTTCAAATCAAATATTTTGGTATTTCAAAACGTAAACAAATAAAGTTTTCCCATGATCCTTTATTCTACAATGAACATACCCGCATACAACAGTGAAAATGAACTGACTGGATTCGCACTTTATATACACTGTATTAATTTCTATCATTTTATAATGTTGATCTTGAAGTTTATACGTTTCGGACGAAAAATTTGCTAGATTTTAAATCATTTCAATCTTATTAATCATCATGAAATATTTACCACTGAACATTGATATCTTCTAACAAATTGTAAATTACCAATATGTTAATAGCTTTTTCCTAAAATCTATAACGATAACATTTATGACCATAACTGAAGTTAATGGAAAAAATCTGTCTAAAGATGTACCTTATTCCGTAATGTTTCAGAAATGTGGTATTATTATAATAATGATTCCTACTTTATTGAAATATAAAATGAATTTGTTAGTTTTATTGTATTTCTAAATCGCACGCAAACATATACGATATATTTGTGAAACCTGATCATATACACACTTGCATGTGTAACAGTGTTTTAGATATCAAACATAGTATTTATTTCTTAATCTTATTTTTTTTTTTTATCTAAATTCATTGCAAGTATATGTTGCAATTTGTATATAATTATACGGACTCGGCTGAATTTAGTTTTTTGTTCTCGGTAAAACTTTTGCAAAACAAAACCGATATTTGAATAGTTTGTAGGAGTAAATATCAGTCACAAAAAGCTGACGCTTGAATTATAAAAAAAATAAGGGGGGGGGTAAAAAAAAAGACTATACCACACAGACGGTGTTTATAAAAGAAAAAGACTATAAATTATTGAAGCAGCTTTTTTTTAATATACAATTTTACATTCTAATATAAATTTATATGGTCAGGTATTTGAGTGCTACAGAGGACAAAATAAATCAGAGTGCAAAAGGAAAAAAAGAGAACAAGGAATAATAAAAGTTATTGACAACATCCTGGCTAGAAAATGCATGGGAATAGAGATGGGAAAAAATGCATTCTACCATTTGATAGCCCAGAATGAATAACTTTAAGAAAGTAAGTTAACATAATATCCATCCTTTATGCTACATCGGATTCGAATTTCACAAATACATATATGCATAACATGTTTAGTACTATCGTTAATGGTACTGTATTTAGATGTGACTTTGTATTTTTTTTCAATTAGTTTTATTTATTTATTTAGAACATTTTTTGTTTCCTGTAACCATTTCTACACTCAATTGTCCTGCTTAACCTACCTAGCTTGGTGAAGTCTATAACCATTATGGGAAAGCATGCAATATGCTTTTTGCCTCGGCTTGTATAGGCTAGGGAAAATATTAAAGTTTTACTATTGTACAAACATGTAATGTGCCAGGACACCAGAAAAAATGATTTTTTTTTTAATTTTTTTTTTTTTTTAGAAGGATTTAATATATTCTAAATATACATACATTGAGTACTCATTTATTCATTACTATATTACAGAGTCAGTGAAATAACTTTTATGAAGATATGCTAAAAGAGGGACGAATGATACCAAAGGGACAGTCAAACTCATAAATCTAAAACAAACTGACAACGCCATGGCTAAAAATGAAAAAGACAAACAGAAAAACAATTATAGTACACATGACACAACATAAAAACTAAAGAATAAACAACACGAACCCCACCAAAAACTAGGGGTGATCTCAGGTGCTCCGGAAGGGTAAGCAGATCCTGCTCCACATGTGGCACCTGTCGTGTTGCTTATGTGATTACAAATTTCGTAAATAGTCTAATTCGGTAGGTCACATTCATGAAAGGGAAGGGGATTGTAGTTACGACGTAAGGAACATATCCGATATCATTTGTGAAACGGTTATTCCATAACGGTCAACCAACTCGTGATGGCATCCGTAAAATTTACGAAGGGATGATTTCAACTTCACCATTTGGAACTCTTGGTTTAATAGCTTCCTTGTGAGCAGTAACCCTTTATCAAGAAAATCATGATAGGAAATGCAAGCACGGGAATATCGTATCAATTGGGAGATACAGTGGAGATCACTTCTAACCTCTCATTAGAACTGTCAGAATATTCTGTCATAGAACTGTTCTAACCTGTCCTAGAACAGTTCTACCTAGAACAGTTCTACCCTAGAACTGTTCTAAGTAGAACTGTCAGAATCAGTTCTAGGTAGAACTGACTAAATCAGTTCTAGGTAGAACTGTCAGGATCAGTTCTAGGGTAGAACTGTCAGGATCAGTTCTAGGTAGAACTGTCCAAATCACTTCTAACCGTAGAACTGTCAGCAGAACTGACTAAATCAGTCAGGACTGTAGAACAGTTCTAAATGACGTCACTGCAGTAAGGGCACTTTAGAATTTAGAAGAAATAAATCAATTCCAATTACTTTGCTATATAATAATAAATAGCAGATTTTCTATATTTTTTACTAATCAAACGACTTTTATTACGTTTCATGTACAAATATCGAAGTGAATAGAAGGTTATCCAACTCATCGGAGAAATATTTTTATAAGATTGCATACGGAAACATCATTGTTTACGTTGCTTCGTTCCCCGTTTTTAACAGTCTCTTCCTAAATAAAACTTTGCATTTAATTCATGGAATTTTAATCGTAATTTACCTTGGATTTACATTCATTTAAGATTCTGTTTTGACAAATGTTCAAACGAAAATTGTACAGTGGATGAATTATGGGATATTAATGAAAAAAGTGTTGTAATATAACGTAAAAAAACTATATAACGTAACGGTACCCAAATTGCACCGAATACCCAAATTGCACCTATTTAGCAAAAATAGCAGCGGAAATCTACAAGATTTCCTAGAGACTAAACAATTTGTATTTGTATGATTTGATACTATGCACGTCTTTCATCATCGGTAAACATATTTAGATATACACAAAACGTGTCACAGTATTTATCGACAGATGAAGTGTTTACTGAAAAAGCAAAATGTACCGAAACGTCGCCATGCGACGTCATCAAAACGTCATCTTTTTAAAATTACCAAATATAATATGTTTCAAGTACCCATTTCTTAAAAAATGAAGAGTAAGCATGGACAAATATCCAATTGTTCAAAATATTTGAAAAAATTAAACAAAAGCTCTGTTATTTGACTTTTGACGATGCGAATGTAAGCATGGATGCAATTTGGGTACTCCTCAATACATAATCATTGATGGTTTGGAGGTTAGTTCAGACCAATTTTTCTATGATTTCATATGGATTGAAAATCAAATTGGTGTACCTATATAATAAAGAAGGATACGGCTACAAAATAAACACAAAATGGAAATTTTTGTCTTGATCATAAAAAAACGTAGTTAAATAAACTGTCCAAATAGGTGCAATTTGGGTACCGTCACGTTACATTTGCACCATCTCGTCAATTTAGACAGACCTATCCATAACGATTATAAATGATATCTGGGAGTCTGGAACTCAGAAAAATATACTGGATATGAACATGAATGAAACATTTGCCCCTGGACGTTCGGCTACAAACAAAATCATGCATTTTTCTTTGCCCTCTTCAAATTATATTAACAGTATACTCACTGTGCTTAAACGGCTGTGGGTAACTTAAGTTACCCACAGCCCAAGATGGCGGACTCTAAACTCGTTGATATTTAATTCATACAAAATGTACCTTTTGCGACGTTTTTCATGCAGAATGTAAATATTTATAGGATCATTGAATAAAGAAATGACTAGCAATTACCATAAATTTGTTAATATAGAGTTCACTAAAGCGCAAGGTCAACTTTAAAAAATGCATAAGATGTCCGTAACTTTTTGATCGAAACTAAGCAGACTGTCCGTAACTTTATTTTTAGATGTGGGTAACTTTTGATTTAAAATTTTAAGAATTATAATTTCAACAATTAGAAGACAATTGACATCATATTTGTAACCTTCGCGGCCGTTTATACTACTCATTCACCACAAAATGTGATTTTATTAACGCATCATACTTACACCACAGAAATTTTATGTTTGGTTTGTGGTACTCCATCCTGATTATGGTTTGAACTTTTATTTACTGATGTGCGTCTTATCGACGTTTTTCGCTTGTCAGACCAAGGCTTTTCCATACTCTTTAATGTTTTGAGTTTAATTATAAAAATTATGTTTGTGGTTTACCTTCACCTCTGTTCCTTTCTATGTGTATTTTGATGAATACTCTTTGACGCGGATCGGTATTTATACATCCCACAAGTTAGTTATAGTGTTATGATTTTTTGAACATGTTTCCTAGTATGTTTTTTTTCTCTCTTTGTATGTTATCAGGGGTTGTTAGACTGTCAAATTACCCTGTTGTCCTATGTAGTTATTTATATCTATGTCGAATTGTTACACTATGTTGACTGCTCTTTTCGTTATATTGTCACTGACTTTTACCTATTGTGTCTTTTAGTTTTATTCAGTTTAATGAGATTTAATGCAACTTGCATACAAATGATATATGCAGCTAGCTGTAAAACTAGGTTTATTCATTTATACAAAATGTCTTTTTTTAAGTTTTCCCATTTACTGTAAATCTTGGCCAGGGTGCCGCAATATCACCGTGCGCAACGTCCCAGTGTGTCCAGATTGACACCCCTTTTATTTTACTATCAATCCTGATGGGATTTGTTTTTGTGGGATGAGAGAAAAGTATTTTTGGCTTTTTCAAAAAGACGGGAAAAGTTTGTGCACTTAAGTCTCGCATAGTCTATCCACTGCATGCCTGGGCAATTTGGGTTCCCCTCCAAAATCCCGGATTCACGCTACCCTTGTCGTTGCTGGCAGAAAATCAGTAAGTGTATACATGCTACATGTATGCGTAAAAAATACTTGGGCTATAATAAATAATAGGTTTGTTTGCCCAAACGCTACCTACCCAGAAAAAAGCTGCCTACTCAAATTCTTTTATTGTTCTGATTTGACGAAGTTTTTTTTTAATCAAATGGGCATGAAGACTAATAAACATCTGATACTTCAATTTCTTTTTTTCAAAAAAAAAAAGAAAATGCCTACCTACCTACCCACTGTCTCAACCTTTGGGTAGGGTTTGGGCAAACCAAAATATTTTTAAGTGTGGCCTTGTGTAGTCTACTTGTTCAAAAATAAAAACGAACAATGATGTTTCAACAGTTTATCTGCTATGATCGGAAACAACCCTCCGAACTAGGCGTTTCGGGTACCCAGACGTTATACAAAATGAGACCCGAGTTTTGCGGATTTATCGTGATTTTTTTCATATTTTTCCCAATTTTGTCTTCCATCGATACAATGAATTATATCATAATAGACATCTTCTTCGTTTTGTGAATATGTATTCGATGCAATCTCTATCATCAGTTTAAACATTACATCCGCGTATGTCGATTCTTTGAAAGTTACGGACATCTCTATTGGTATGATGAAAAAAGTTACGGACAAGTTGTTTTGAAGTTACGGACAACCTAAGAGAACTTCCCATACATGTACTTTTTATTTTTTTTGTAAAATAAAGTATATAAATCAGTCATGCGAGTGTTGGATGATGCCATTAAATAGTTTTGTTAAAAAAAAAACCATCACAAACTACTGACTTGAACATGTTAAAAAGTCACTTTAGCATGTTTAATGACGGTTCATTATTATGGATACAGAGAGGAAATAACGGCGCGCTAAATTCTTAGATATGGTATAAATACACCTTGTCGCTATTTGTCTGCCATTACTGGATATCACACAGGTTCCCGTAAAATTTTGACGTCATAAAACAAAATATCTGACGCCACAATGGAAAAGTCATTGTTGTATGCTTCAAAAGTTCAAGAGGCCGGATCAGCCAGGATTTGCGATAAGGTGTATTGTGTTTCAAAGTTGGTGTCATTTTTATCATACGATCCGTCCTTGCATAGAAATAATATTGATTTACCATGTTTATAATGAGGCCATATACATGTATATTTACAGAATAAAGTGTAAATAAGTTCAGTTTTGGTTGATGCGGTCAAATAATTTTGTTAAAACAACTCTTGCTCAGTCTGATATATCGAAACCACTGAAATTTGTTTACAATTCAATATTTTGAATAAAAAGAGGACTTGCTGATATTCTAAATTGAAATGATTGATGTGGAAATTTTTTTGTAGCCAATGTGTTCCAATATTCATTGATATTGCTGTCATTTGAATTATACAATCCATCGTAATATGTATTACTATAAGTGATTTAGTATGCGGCTATATATATATTAAGATTTACATAACAAAGTGTAATTATGGTCAGTTTTGGTTGATGCTGTCACATATGGTCAGTTTTGGTTGATGCGGACAAATAATTTTGTTATATTCATGAGTCAGTCTTAGATATCAAAACTACTGAAATTAGTTTACGATTCAAAATGTTGATGAAAAAGAGGACATGCTGGCACTATAAACTGATGTGAGCATAATTTTATTTTCCAATATTGCTTTCATTTATATTAAACAATCCATCCTGATATAAAAATATACGTGATTTACTTTGCGGCTATTAAGATTGACATCATGTTCATAATAAAGTGCAAATATGGTCCGTTTTGGTTGATGCGACAAATTATTTTGTTATACCAGTCAGTCTGAGGTATGAAAACTACTGATATTTATTTGTTTATGATGCAATATTTTGAATAAAAAGAGGACATGCTTGCATTCTAAATTGATGCAAATGAAATTAGGTAGCATTGTGTTCCAATATTTCTATCATTTGTATTTTCATGTTTTTACAATCCATCCTTACATAAAAATATTACAGATTTACTATGCGACTATAAGAGTTACATAAAAAAGAGCAAATATGGTCAGTTTTGGTTGATGCGGTCAAATATGGTCAGTTTTGGTTGATGCGGTCAAATATGGTCAGTTTTGGTTGATGCGGTCAAATATGGTCAGTTTTGGTTGATGCTGTCAAATATGGTCAGTTTTGATTGATGCAGACAAATAATTTTGTTACATGATTTCATGTTACTGTCAGCATGGTCAGTCTGAGGTATGAAAACTACTGATATTTGTTTCTGATGCGATATTTTGAATAAAAATAGGAAATGCTGGCACTCTCAATTGATGCGAGAAAAAAATTGTGGTCATTGATTTCCAATATTGTAGTTATTTATATACTACAGTCCCTCTTGACCTAAAATTATAACTGAATTACTGTGCAGCTAATTAGATTTACATAAAAAAAGCAAATATGGTAAGTTTCGGTTGATGCGGTCAAAAGATTTTATTATACGACTCAGTCTGAAGTATGAAAACTACTGATATTTGTTTATGATTCAATATTTTGAATAAAAAGAGGACATGCTCATTGGCAGATCAAGGGGGGGGGGGGGAGGGGTTCAGGAGTTGGAACCCCCTTTTTTTTGACAATCAATGCATTTGAATGGGGACATATAGTTGGAACCCCCCCCCCCCCTTTTAAAATGGCTGGATCTTCCCCTGCATGCTGGCACTATATATAAATTGATGCGAGCAAAATTGTTTTCCAATATTGCTGTAACTTGTATAGTACAGTCCCTCTTGACCTAAAATTAAAAGTGAAGTACTGTGCAGCTATATAGATTTGCAGAAAGAAAGAGCAAATAATGTCAGTTTAGATTGATGTGGTCAAAAGATTTTTGTTAAACAGGTCCGTCCGAGGTATGAAAACTACTCGTAAACAGATATTACATTTGGTTAATGAGGATAATTTTGCTATGTGATAACGAGCCATCCTGACTCCCAGAATAACAAATGTAAAACAATTCAAATAATACCCCCCCCCCCCTCCCCCATAATACTAATTAACGGCCTAATTTATGTACAAAAAATGAAAGAGAAATTTTTTTTTATAATACACATCAACAAAAGAAAATCACTGAATTACGGGCTCCTGACTTGAGACAGGCACTGACATACATGCAGAATATGGCGGGGTTAAACATGTTCTCTTGCCGATTATAAATCTGAAATAAAACCGGCAAAATAGCAAAACTCTATATAATATTAATCGCTATTTTGCCGAAGCCTTTATATTAAGACAAATATTTCTTAAAACTTATAAATCAATTATAGCCGTAGAATTTATAAATCAATTTTAGCCGTAGAATTTATAAATTAATTCTGGCCGTAGAATTTATAAATCAATTCTAGCCGTAGAATTTGAAATCAATTCTAACCGTAGAACTGTTCTAGAAGTAGAACTGACCAAAGATTTGGTCAGTTCTAGCTAGAACTGTCTAAAACTGTTCTAGGGTAGAACTGTCAGGATCAGTTCTAGCTAGAACTGTCCAAATCAGTTCTAGGTAGAACTGACCAAATCAGTTCTAGCTAGAACAGTTCTAACCTGGAGCTGACTAAAAGGTGTCAGGCTGACAGTTCTACATACTGTTCTAGAACAGTTCTCCTGACAGATTCTGGCAGAATTTATGAGAGGTTAGAACCGATCTCCACTGTATATACCCCGTTTGCAGGTGCTGCTGGAATGTTGCTACTTTGAAATGGAAAGTTCGCAATTGGAAAGCTGAAATCATCTCTTTTGTCGTAAAGTTTTGTTTTCAACCGACCCTCATTGTCAATTTCTAGATGTAAGTCAAGATATGAAGCCGACATAACTGTATCTGTAGTATCCTTTATCTCCAATTCGATGGGATAGATGCGTTCCACATAGTCACCAAATTTTGAATTATTTAGTGAAAGAACGTCATCTATATAGCGGAAAGTAGAGTTAAAGGATATTGCTAACTTCTTATCTTTCTTCCTAAGAAGTTCCTGCATGAAGTCAGCCTCATAATAATACAGAAACAAGTCGGCGAGTAGAGGGGCACAGTTTGTTCCCATTGGGATGCCGACAGTCTGTTGAAAAACACGTCCTCCGAACGTTACAAATATGTTGTCAATCAAAAAATCAAGCATCTTGATAATATCGGTTTCAGAGAATTTTTTGTTTGAATCAGATCTAGAGTGATTCTTTACAAAGTATGATTTATCCCTCCCTAAGACAAGATACTTGTATCTACGTTGGCCATTCTTTTTTGTAAAGCAAAGTAATACCAACTCTTTCAATTTGTCTTTTAGTTTGGAATGTGGAATACTTGTGTAAAGAGTAGAAACGTCAAATATTTTAATACTGTTACACGATGAAAGAGAGTTAGATTGTATGTACTCTAAAAGATTTTTGGAATTTTTAAGTATCCACATCTGATTCACGCCACCTCTTGAATAGGCAGTTTCACAATAACTTTGAAGCCCGTATTTAATTGCTGATAAAATAGATGTTAATAATTTAGAAAGAGGTTTCGTGGAGCACTTGGAAGACCAAGCAATATACCGTTGTTTGTAAGGACACTTATTTTGTTTAGGTATCCAATACAGTGATGGAAGATCCAGTTCTTCATCTTTGGTTGAAATACCAAAGGAACAAAGAACAGACCTATGATTATCCAGGATTTCCTCTTTGGTAAGTGTCGTGAGGGTTTATGTTGAGTTTCCAAGTGAATTGTCTATACCTACTTCGTTTATCAAGCAATTAATGTAGTGACTTTTACAGACAAAAACGATGTTATTTGGAGCTTTGTCTGCGGGGACAACAACATATTTATCATGGAGGTCGGATAAGTGTTTAGCAACATTTGGGTCTTTAAAGATTGACGTAGCATGGGCATTGATGGACCCATTCAGTTTCGTAATTCTGATTTGTATTAACGACCTCACTGCCTGAATCCATTCGGATAGAGTGTCTACGTTTAGCCCATTGCCTGGCATAATCCTCGACTGAATCCATCAAAATTTTAAAGTTGTATTTCCAATTGATGGATTTAGGCTCACGATATTTCGGACCTTTCGATAACACATTTCGTAGAGAAGTGTTATTAACAATGTTAAGGTCACCGGTAATAACGTGGCCAGCAGGATTATATGTGAATTGGGAACTAGCACAAGTGCAATCAGGAGGTTTAGACTTGAAGTCGTCAATATCGAGATTCTGCAAAACGCGTTTGTAATTGAAAATTTTAGTTGCAATAGGTTTGGTATAGGTATAAGAAATTATTGGTACAGACTGGTCTTTGAAATAAGAAGGTATTTTCGATTGAACTAATTTATGATGAAGGATATTGCCTAGGTTGACGCCATCGAGACCTTTGTTGGCTAAGGAAAGATTTAGAAAAGATCTTTTCTCTTTTTCATCTTTTCCAATGCGAACTGGCTTGAAAAGTCTGTGACTTGCAATATCCGAAATTATAGCTTGAAGTTTGTATTGGTTTGAATGACGGTTTGTAACAGTGGATTCCAAACATAAATTGAACAGAGAATGAAGTTTTGAAAGGGGTAATGAATAAAGTTTCGTGCGAATGTGATGAATTATTATGCCTAACGGCTTTTGTATGAATGGCAGCAAGTCATTAATAGAGACATCATGCAGAAAAGGTGATGTATAATGACGATGACTATGACTGCGTCTACGTCGAGGAGTCGAGTTGAAAATATTCATCACATTCACCGAGTTACACGAAGGACTAGATAGAATACCTATACCATCAATTTTGTCATTGCAGCCATACGGTGTTGCAGTTCCCAATTGTCTAATCCAGTAGTCTTCTTTTTGTCTACGGAGAGTCGTTGAAAGATTAGGATTGTTAGAGCTATGGTATATCTTTTCGATAATGCGAACTGTCATAGAAACGATGGAATGATCGGGCTGATTGAAATGCTGGTATAGAATGTCGTTAGCATTGAGGTTAATGTCTGATCTATGACCGCACATACGTTTGTTTAGCCTTCCTTTCGTTTCACCGACATCATAAACTGTAATGATATTATGCAAATATGGACGTCAAGTTGGTTACCTATTCCCTATTCCCTATTCGTTACCTATTCGTTACCTATTCCCTATTCGTTACCTATTCCCTATTCGTTACCTATTCGTTACCTATTCCCTATTCGTTACATATTCGTTACCTATTCCCTATTCCCTATTCGTTACCAATTCGTTACCTATTCCCTATTCCCTAATCGTTATCTATTCGTTACCTATTCCCTATTCCCTATTCGTTACCTATTCGTTACCTATTCCCTATTCCCTATTCGTTACCTATTCGTTACCTATTCCCTATTCCCTATTCGTTGCCTATTCGTTACTTATTCCCTATTCCCTATCGTTACCTATTCGTTACGTATTCCCTATTCCTTATTCGTTACTTATTCGATTTTTAATATCCTTCCCCCTTTTTAATTGTTTATACTCTTATATCTGGAAATAGTTCTAAATTTGTTGAGGTAAAATGATCTTTTTATGACCTATTTATATGTGTTTGTGCTCAACCGATCCTTTTACTTTATGTTCGATACTCATTTGTTCCTTATTTGATTTTTATACGTTCTACCTTTTAACTGCTTTATGTCCATATGTTTGAAGATGGATCTTGGTTCGAAGGGATGAAATCACCGTGTTAGCGCTTGCATAAAAAAAAAGATGTGGTATGATTGCCAATGAGACAACAACCCACAATAGACCAAAATAACACAGAAACTATCAACTATAGGTCAATGTACGGCCTTCAACAATAAGCATAGCCCAAACCGTGTAGTCACCTATAAAAGGCCCAGATATGACAATTTCAAACAATTCAAACAACAAAACTAACGGCCGTATTTCATATACAAAAAAATAAACGGAAGACAAATATGTAACACAAAAACAAACGATAACTACTTAATTTCAGGCTCTTGTCTAGGGACAGGCACATACTAACATAATGTGGTGGGGTTAAACATGTTAGCAGGGTGTACATCGTTTCGGAGCATGCTATTATCTTGTTTAATTCGTTCCATCACTCGCTTATAATTCGCTTATAATACGTGTATCATACGTTTCACCTTTTAAAACATGATTTTCAATTGTTTTGTTGTCTCTGGTGGTAGATTTGGATTCTTAGAGGTGATATAACTCCATAAGCGCATATGTACCCGTTCCAGCGCTCGGATAATACCCTGTTAAATATTCGTTACTTATTCGCTTTTAATACGTTTCTTGTACGTTGCACCTTTTAGAAAAGGATTTTCAATAGTGTTCATATCTCTGGTGGTAATAATGTGTTCTTATAGATGAAATATCCCAATAAGCGCGTATGTACCCGTTCCAGCGCTCGGATAATACCCTGTTACTTATTCGTTCCTTATTCGCTTTTAATGCGCGGGGTAAGTATACGTTGCACCTTGAAATAAATCGTTTTTTAATTGTGTGCATGTCTCTGGTGGTTACAATGTGTTCTTAGAGACGAAATGACCCTATTAGAGCGCATGTGCCCGTTCCAGCGCTCGGTTAATACCCTGTTACATATTCGTTACCTATTCGTTACCTATTCACTTATAATACGTTTGTTGTACGTTGCACCTTTTACAAAAGGATTTTTCAATTGTGTCCATGTCTCTGTTGGTAACAATGCGTTCTAAGAGATGAAATGACCCTATTAGCGCGCATGTATCCGTTCCAGCGCTCGGTTAATACCATGTTACCTATTCGTTACCTATTCACTTATAATACGTTTGTTGTACGTTGCACCTTTTAGAAAAGGATTTTCAATGGTGTTCATGTCTCTGGTGGTAACAATGTGTTCTTAGAGATGAAATGACCCTATTAGCGCATATGTACCCGTTCCAACGCTCAGTTTATACCGTGTTACCTATTCGTTACCTATTCGTTACTTATTCGCTTTAAATACGTTTGTTGTACGTTGCACCTTTTAGAAAAGGATTTTCACTTGTGTTCATGTCTCTGGTGGTAACAATGTGTAATTAGAGATGAAATGACCCTAATAGCGTTCATGTACCCGTTCCAGCGCTCGGTTAATACCCTGTTACCTATTCGTTACATATTCACTTATAATACGTTTGTTGTAAGTTGCACCTTTTAGAAAAAGATTTTCAATTGTGTTTATGTCTCTGGTGGTAACAATGTGTTCTAAGAGATAAAATGACCCTATTAGCGCGTATGTACCCGTTTCAGCACTCAGTTAATACCCTGTTACTTATTCGTTACTTTTTCGGCTATAATACGTTTGTTATAAGTTGCAACTTTTAGAAAAGAATTTTCAAATGTGTCCATGTCTCTGGTGGTAACAATGTGTTCTTAGAGATGAAATGACCCTATTAGCGTTCATGTACCCGTTCCAGCGCTCGGTTAATACCCTGTTACCTATTCGTTTAATACGTTTGTTGTAAGTTGCACCTTTAAGAAACGGATTTTCAATTGTGTTCATATCTCTTGTGGTAATAATGTGTTCTTATAGATGAAATACCCCTATTAGTGCATATTAACCGTTCCAGCGCTCGGATAATACCCGGTTACTTATTCGTTCCTTATTCGCTTTTAATGCGCAGGGTATACGTTGCACCTTGAAGTAAATCGTTTTTTAATTGTGTTCGTGTCTCTGGTGGTAACAATGTGTTCTTAGAGATGAAATGACTCTATTAGCGCGCATGTACCCGTTCCAACGCTCGGTTAATACCCTGTTACATATTCGTTACCTATTCGTTACCTATTCGTTACCTATTCACTTATTATACATTTGTTGTACGTTGCACCTTTTAGATAAGAATTTTCAATTGTGTTGATGTCTCTGGTGGTACCAATGTGTTCTTAGAGATGAAATGACCCTATTAGCGCATATTACCCGTTCCAGCGCTCGGATAATACCCGGTTACTTATTCGTTCCTTATTCGCTTTTAATGCGCAGGGTATACGTTGAACCTTGAAATAAATTGTTTTTTAATTATGTTCGTGTCTCTGGTGGTAACAATGTGTTCTTAGAGATGATGTGACCCTGTTAGCGCGCGTGTACCCGTTCCAGCGCTCGGTTAATACCCTGTTACCTATTCGTTACCTATTCGTTACTTATTCGCTTTTAATACGTTTGTTGTACGTTGCACCTTTAAGAAACGGATTTTCAATTGTGTTCATATCTCCTGTGGTAATAATGTGTTCTTATAGATGAAATACCCCTATTAGCGCATATTACCCGTTCCAGCGCTCGGATAAAACCCGGTTACTTATTCGTTCCTTATTCGCTTTTAATGCGCAGGGTTTACGTTGCACCTTGAAATAAATCGTTTTTTTAATTGTGTTCGTGACTCTGGTGGTAATAATGTGTTCTGAAAGATAAAATGACCCTATTAGCGCGCATGTACCCGTTCCAGCGCTCGGTTAATACACTGTTACCTATTCGTTACCTTTTCGTTACCTATTCACTTATAATACGTTTGTTGTACGTTGCACCTTTTAGAAAAGGATTTTCAATTGTAATCATGTCTCTGGTGGTAACAATGTGTTCTTAGAGATGAAATGACCCTATAAGCGCATATGTACCCGTTTCAGCGCTTGGTTAAAACCCTGTTACCTATTCGTTACCTATTCGTTACCTATTCGTTACTTATTCGCTTTAAATACGTTTGTTGTACTTTGCACCTTTTAGAAAAGGATTTTCAATTGTGTTCATGTGTCTGGTGGTAACAATGTGTAATTAGAGATGAAATGACCCTATAAGCGCATATGTACCCGTTCCAGCGCTCGGTTAATACCCTGTTACCTATTCGTTACCTATTCGTTACATATTCGCTTTAAATACGTTTGTTGTACGTTGCACCTTTAAGAAAAGGATTTTCACTTGTCTTCATTTCTCTGGTGGTAACAATGTGTAATTAGAGATTAAATGACCCTATTAGCGCGCATGTACTCGTTCCAGCGCTCGGTTAATACCCTGTTACCTATTCGTTACCTATTCACTTATAATACGTTTGTTGTACGTTGCACCTTTTAGAAAAGGATTTTCATATGTGTCCATGTCTCTGGTGGTACCAATGTCTTCTCAGAGATAAAATGACTCTATTAGCGTGCATGTACCCGTTCCAGCGCTCGGTTAATACCCTGTTACCTATTCGTTACATATTCACTTATAATACGTTTGTTGTAAGTTGCACCTTTTAGAAAAAGATTTTCAATTGTGTTTATGTCTCTGGTGGTAACAATGTGTTCTAAGAGATAAAATGACCCTATTAGCGCGTATGTACCCGTTTCAGCACTCAGTTAATACCCTGTTACTTATTCGTTACTTTTTCGGCTATAATACGTTTGTTATAAGTTGCAACTTTTAGAAAAGAATTTTCAAATGTGTCCATGTCTCTGGTGGTAACAATGTGTTCTTAGAGATGAAATGACCCTATTAGCGTTCATGTACCCGTTCCAGCGCTCGGTTAATACCCTGTTACCTATTCGTTTAATACGTTTGTTGTAAGTTGCACCTTTAAGAAACGGATTTTCAATTGTGTTCATATCTCTTGTGGTAATAATGTGTTCTTATAGATGAAATACCCCTATTAGTGCATATTAACCGTTCCAGCGCTCGGATAATACCCGGTTACTTATTCGTTCCTTATTCGCTTTTAATGCGCAGGGTATACGTTGCACCTTGAAGTAAATCGTTTTTTAATTGTGTTCGTGTCTCTGGTGGTAACAATGTGTTCTTAGAGATGAAATGACTCTATTAGCGCGCATGTACCCGTTCCAACGCTCGGTTAATACCCTGTTACATATTCGTTACCTATTCGTTACCTATTCGTTACCTATTCACTTATTATACATTTGTTGTACGTTGCACCTTTTAGATAAGAATTTTCAATTGTGTTGATGTCTCTGGTGGTACCAATGTGTTCTTAGAGATGAAATGACCCTATTAGCGCATATTACCCGTTCCAGCGCTCGGATAATACCCGGTTACTTATTCGTTCCTTATTCGCTTTTAATGCGCAGGGTATACGTTGAACCTTGAAATAAATTGTTTTTTAATTATGTTCGTGTCTCTGGTGGTAACAATGTGTTCTTAGAGATGATGTGACCCTGTTAGCGCGCGTGTACCCGTTCCAGCGCTCGGTTAATACCCTGTTACCTATTCGTTACCTATTCGTTACTTATTCGCTTTTAATACGTTTGTTGTACGTTGCACCTTTAAGAAACGGATTTTCAATTGTGTTCATATCTCCTGTGGTAATAATGTGTTCTTATAGATGAAATACCCCTATTAGCGCATATTACCCGTTCCAGCGCTCGGATAAAACCCGGTTACTTATTCGTTCCTTATTCGCTTTTAATGCGCAGGGTTTACGTTGCACCTTGAAATAAATCGTTTTTTTAATTGTGTTCGTGACTCTGGTGGTAATAATGTGTTCTGAAAGATAAAATGACCCTATTAGCGCGCATGTACCCGTTCCAGCGCTCGGTTAATACACTGTTACCTATTCGTTACCTTTTCGTTACCTATTCACTTATAATACGTTTGTTGTACGTTGCACCTTTTAGAAAAGGATTTTCAATTGTAATCATGTCTCTGGTGGTAACAATGTGTTCTTAGAGATGAAATGACCCTATAAGCGCATATGTACCCGTTTCAGCGCTTGGTTAAAACCCTGTTACCTATTCGTTACCTATTCGTTACCTATTCGTTACTTATTCGCTTTAAATACGTTTGTTGTACTTTGCACCTTTTAGAAAAGGATTTTCAATTGTGTTCATGTGTCTGGTGGTAACAATGTGTAATTAGAGATGAAATGACCCTATAAGCGCATATGTACCCGTTCCAGAGCTCGGTTAATACCCTGTTACCTATTCGTTACCTATTCGTTACATATTCGCTTTAAATACGTTTGTTGTACGTTGCACCTTTAAGAAAAGGATTTTCACTTGTCTTCATTTCTCTGGTGGTAACAATGTGTAATTAGAGATTAAATGACCCTATTAGCGCGCATGTACTCGTTCCAGCGCTCGGTTAATAACCTGTTACCTATTCGTTACCTATTCACTTATAATACGTTTGTTGTACGTTGCACCTTTTAGAAAAGGATTTTCATATGTGTCCATGTCTCTGGTGGTAACAATGTCTTCTCAGAGATAAAATGACTCTATTAGCGTGCATGTACCCGTTCCAGCGCTCTGATAATACCCTGTTACCTATTCGTTCCTTATTCGCTTTTAATGCGCGGGGTAAGTATACGTTGCACCTTGAAATAAATCGTTTTTTAATTGTGTTCATGTCTCTGGTGGTAACAATATGTTTTAGAGACGAAATGACCCTATTTAGAGCGCATGTACTCGTTCCAGCGCTCGGTTAATACCCTGTTACCAATTCGTTACCTATTCGTTACCTATTCGTTACCTATTCACTTATAATACGTTTGTTGTACGTTGCACCTTTTAGAAAAGGATTTTCAATTGTGTTCATGTCTCTGGTGGTAACAATGTGTTGTTAGAGATGAAATGACCCTATTAGCGCGCATGTAATCGTTCCAGGGCTCGGTTAATACCCTGTTACCTTTTCGTTACCTATTCGTTACTTATTCGCTTTAAATACGTTTGTTGTACGTTGCACCTTTTAGAAAAGGATTTTCACTTGTGTTCATGTCTCTGGTGGACTCAATGTGTAATTAGAGATGAAATGACCCTATTACCGTGCATGTACCCGTTCACGCGCTCGGTTAATACCCTGTTACCTATTCGTTAGCTATTCGTTACTTATTCGCTTTAAATACGTTTGTTGTACGTTGCACCTTTTAGAAAAGGATTTTCACTTGTGTTCATGTCTCTGGTGGTAACAATGTGTAATTAAAGATGAAATGACCCTAATAGCGTTCATGTACCCGTTCCAGCGCTCGGTTAATACCCTGTTACCTATTCGTTACCTATTCACTTATAATACGTTTGTTGTACGTTGCACCTTTTAGAAAAGGATTTTCAATTGTGTTTATGTCTCTGGTGGTAACAATGTGTTCTTAGAGATGAAATGACCCTATTAGCGCGTATGTACCCGTTTCAGCGCTCAGTTAATACCCTGTTACTTATTCGTTACTTATTCGGCTATAATACGTTTGTTATAAGTTGCACCTTTTAGAAAAGGATTTTCAATTGTGTTCATGTCACTGGTGGCAACAATGTGTTCTTAGAGATGAAATGACCCTATTAGCGTGCATGTACCCGTTCCAGAGCTCGGTTAATACCCTGTTACCTACTCGTTACCTATTCGTTACCTATTCACTTATACATTGTAATACGTTTGTTGTACGTTGCACCTTTTAGAAAAGGATTTTCAAATAAAAACAAGAAGATCAAAGAAGCCAGGTTATTTAATTTCACTTTCAGATATATTGATGATGTTCTTTCCATTAACAATCCTAACTTTTCTGATTGGGTTCCATTAATATATCCACCAGAACTAGAAATTAAAGAGACAACAGACACGGCTTCATCCGCCTCATTTTTAGACTTATACCTCGAATTTGACATACACAGTCATCTTAGTACCAGAATCTATGACAAACGAGACGATTTTGATTTTGAAATTATCAATTTCCCCCACCTTAGTAGCAACATACCAGCTTCACCTGCATATGGAATATACATTTCCCAACTTATTCGGTATTCAAGAGCTTGCAGCTCCTACTCAGACTTTGTAAAACGTCACCAGTGTCTGAGCAGAAAGTTGATGAACCAGGGGTATGTCAAAGAACGTCTCGTCCTTTTTCTAAAAAAGTTCATCGGAAGGTACCCAGAACTTGTTGATAAATATTCCGTATCAACTTCACAAATAATACACGATGGTCTTGAAGTATAGATTTTGCGTACTGACGTTGTTTATCATCTTAATTACGTGTTATATTATTCCCTTTTTTTGTCTTTATTAATATTACTTTTACTGTTGTCTGTTTTTTTGAGATATCCTTTTGACGTAACTCTGTGCTTATGCATCCCATCATACTTTGAACGACAAAATTATTTTATGATGTGACTCTGTACCTATGTATCTTGTCATACTTTGAATGACAAAATTATTTTATGATGTGAATCTGTACCTATGTATCTTGTCATACTTTGAATGACAAAATTATTTTATTCATTAATATTACTTTTACTGTTAACCAACTTTTTTGTGATATACATTTTACGTGACTCTGTACTTATGTATCACGTCATACTTTGAACCACACTATTATTTTATATTTATTATTATTACTTTAACTGCTAAGTCAGTGTTTGTTATATCTATTTTGCGTGACTGTATTTATGCATCCCGGCATACTTTGAACGACAAAATTATTTCATGTCTACCTGTGCGAATTTCAAACGCGCAATTTTACACCAGTACCCATACCCTCCTTCCTTGATGGGTGCATTTTACATAGACAAATATAATCGTATAATATAATCAAAATGAGGATGTTAATTTGATGTATGCCTTTTTGTGCTTCTTCGTTACATTTGTTGTTTTTATAGTGATTAAGATGATAACACAATGTTGACTGCTGTACCCCTATTTTTGACATTTTTACCTATTATGTCTGTTTGTTTTGTTCACGCATCGGTGACTATATAATGGAATTCGATGCGACTGTCATACAAGTGAGAGGTTTAGCTAGCTATAAAACCAGGTTCAATCCACCATTTTCTACATTTGAAAATGCCTGTACCAAGTCAGGAATATGACAGTTCTTGTCCATTCGTTTTTGATGCGTTTTGTTATTTGATTTTGCCATGTGATTATGGACTTTCCAAATTGATTTTCCTCTGAGTTCAGTATTTTTGTGATTTTACTTTTTAATACCCTGTTACCTATTCGTTTAATACGTTTGTTGTAAGTTGCACCTTTAAGAAACGGATTTTCAATTGTGTTCATATCTCTTGTAGTAATAATGTGTTCTTATAGATGAAATACCCCTATTAGCGCATATTACCCGTTGCAGCGCTCGCATAATACCCGGTTACTTATTCGTTCCTTATTCGCTTTTAATGCGCAGGGTATATGTTGCACCTTGAAATAAATCGTGTTTTAATTGTGTTCGTGTCTCTGGTAGTAACAATGTTTTCTTAGAGATGAAATGACCCTATTAGCGCGCATGTACCGGTTCCAGCGTTCGGTTAAAACCCTGTTACATATTCGTTACCTATTCGTTACCTATTCACTTATTATACATTTGTTGTACGTTGCACCTTTTAGAAAAGGATTATCAATTGTGTTTATGTCTCTGGTGGTAACAATGTGTTCTTAGAGATGAAATGACCCTTTTAGCGCATATGAACCCGTTCCAGCGCTCGGATAATACCCTGTTAAATATTCGTTACTTATTCGCTTTTAATACGTTTGTTGTACTTTGCACCTTTTAGAAAAGGATTTTTAATTGTGTTCATATCTCTTGTGGTAATAATGTGTTCTTATAGATGAAATACCCCTATTAGCGCATATTACCCGTTCCAGCGCTTGGATAATACCCGGTTATTTATTCGTTCCTTATTCGCTTTTAATGCGCGAGGTAAGTATACGTTGCACCTTGCAATAAATCGTTTTTTAATTTTGTGCATGTCTCTGGTGGTAACAATGTGTTCTTAGAGATGAAATGACCCTATTAGCGCGCATGTACCCGTTCAAGCGCTCGGTTAATACCATGTTACCTATTCGTTACCTATTCGTTACCTATTCACTTATAATACGTTTGTTGTACGTTGCACCTTTTAGAAAAGGATTTTCAATGGTGTTCATGTCTCTGGTGGTAACAATGTGTTCTTAGAGATGAAATGACCCTATTAGCGCATATGTACCAGTTCCAGCGATCAGTTTATACCGTGTTACCTATTCGTTACCTATTCGTTACTTATTCGCTTTAAATACGTTTGTTGTACGTTGCACCTTTTAGAAAAGGATTTTCACTTGTGTTCATGTCTCTGGTGGTAACAATGTGTAATTAGAGATGAAATGACCCTAATAGCGTTCATGTACCCGTTCCAGCGCTCGGTTAATACCATGTTACCTATTAGTTACCTATTCACTTATAATACGTTTATTGTACGTTGCACTTTTTAGAAAAGGATTTTCAATTGTGTTCATGTCACTGGTGGCAACAATGTGTTCTTAGAGATGAAATGACCCTATTAGCGTGCATGTACCCGTTCCAGCGCTCGGTTTATACCCTGTTACCTATTCGTTACCTATTCGTTACCTATTCACTTATAATACGTTTGTTGTACGTTGCACCTTTTAGAAAAGGATTTTCAATTGTGTCCATGTCTCTGGTGGTAACAATGTGTTCTGAGAGATAAAATGACCCTATTAGCGCGCATGTACCCGTTCCAGCGCTCGGTTAATACCCTGTTACCTATTCGTTTAATACGTTTGTTGTAAGTTGCACCTTTAAGAAACAGATTTTCAATTGTGTTCATATCTCTTGTAGTAATAATGTGTTCTTATAGATGAAATACCCCTATTAGCGCATATAACCCGTTCCAGCGCTCGCATAATACCCGGTTACTTATTCGTTCCTTATTCGCTTTTAATGCGCAGGGTATACGTTGCACCTTGAAATAAATCGTGTTTTAATTGTGTTCGTGTCTCTGGTAGTAACAATGTGTTCTTAGAGATGAAATGACCCTATTATCGCGCATGTACCGGTTCCAGCGTTCGGTTAATACCCTGTTACATATTCGTTACATATTCGTTACCTATTCACTTATTATACATTTGTTGTACGTTGCACCTTTTAGAAAAGGATTTTCAATTGTGTTTATGTCTCTGGTGGTAACAATGTGTTCTTAGAGATGAAATGACCCCTTTAGCGCATATGAACCCGTTCCAACGCTCGGATAATACCCTGTTAAATATTCGTTACTTATTCGCTTTTAATACGTTTGTTGTACTTTGCACCTTGTAGAAAAGGATTTTTAATTGTGTTCATATCTCTTGTGGTAATAATGTGTTCTTATAGATGAAATACCCTTATTAGCGCATATTACCCGTTCCAGCGCTTGGATAATACCCGGTTATTTATTCGTTCCTTATTCGCTTTTAATGCGCGGGGTAAGTATACGTTGCACCTTGAAATAAATCGTTTTTTAATTGTGTGCATGTCTCTGGTGGTAACAATGTGTTCTTAGAGATGAAATGACCCTATTAGGGCGCATGTACCCGTTCAAGCGCTCGGTTAATACCATGTTACCTATTCGTTACCTATTCGTTACCTATTCACTTATAATACGTTTGTTGTACGTTGCACCTTTAAGAAAAGGATTTTCAATGGTGTTCATGTCTCTGGTGGTAACAATGTGTTCTTAGAGATGAAATGACCCTATTAGCGCATATATACCCGTTCAAGCGATCAGTTTATACCGTGTTACCTATTCGTTACCTATTCGTTACTTATTCGCTTTAAATACGTTTGTTGTACGTTGCACCTTTTAGAAAAGGATTTTCACTTGTGTTCATGTCTCTGGTGGTAACAATGTGTAATTAGAGATGAAATGACCCTATTAGCGTGCATGTATCCGTTCAGACGCTCGGTTAATACCCTGTTACCTATTCGTTAGCTATTCACTTATAATACGTTTATTGTACGTTGCACTTTTTAGAAAAGGATTTTCAATTGTGTTCATGTCACTGGTGGCAACAATGTGTTCTTAGAGATGAAATGACCCTATTAGCGTGCATGTACCCGTTCCAGCGCTCGGTTAATACCCTGTTACCTATTCGTTACCTATTAGTTACCTATTCACTTATAATACGTTTGTTGTACGTTGCACCTTTTAGAAAAGGATTTTCAATTGTGTCCATGTCTCTGTTGGTAACAATGTGTTCTGAGAGATAAAATGACCCTATTAGCGCGCATGTACCCGTTCCAGCGCTCGGTTAATACCCTGTTACCTATTCGTTTAATACGTTTGTTGTAAGTTGCACCTTTAAGAAACGGATTTTCAATTGTGTTCATATCTCTTGTAGTAATAATGTGTTCTTATAGATGAAATACCCCTATTAGCGCATATAACCTGTTCCAGCGCTCGCATAATACCCGGTTACTTATTCGTTCCTTATTCGCTTTTAATGCGCAGGGTATACGTTGCACCTTGAAATAAATCGTGTTTTAATTGTGTTCGTGTCTCTGGTAGTAACAATGTGTTCTGAGAGATAAAATGACCCTATTAGCGCGCATGTACCCGTTCCAGCGCTCGGTTAATACCCTGTTACCTATTCGTTTAATACGTTTGTTGTAAGTTGTACCTTTAAGAAACGGATTTTCAATTGTGTTCATATCTCTTGTGGTAATAATGTGTTCTTATAGATGAAATACCCCTATTAGCGCATATTACCCGTTCCAGCGCTCGGATAATACCCGGTTACTTTTTCGTTCTTATTCGCTTTTAATGCGCAGGGTATACGTTGCACCTTGAAGTAAATCGTTTTTTAATTGTGTTCGTGTCTCTGGTGGTAACAATGTGTTCTTAGAGGTGAAATGACTCTATTAGCGCGCATGTACCCGTTCCAGTGCTCGGTTAATACCCTGTTACCTATTCGTTGCCTATTCGTTACCTATTCACTTATAATACGTTTGTTGTACGTTGCACCTTTTAGAAAAGGATTTTCAATTGTAATCATGTCTCTGGTGGTAACAATGTGTTCTTAGAGATGAAATGACCCTATAAGCGCATATGTACCCGTTCCAGTGCTTGGTTAAAACCCTGTTACCTATTCGTTACCTATTCGTTACTTATTCGCTTTAAATACGTTTGATGTACGTTGCACCTTTTAGAAAAGGATTTTCAATTGTGTTCATGTGTCTGGTGGTAAGAATGTGTTCTTAGAGATGAAATGACCCTATAAGCGCATATGTACCCGTTCCAGCGCTCGGTTAATACCCTGTTCCCTATTCGTTACCTATTCGTTACATATTCGCTTTAAATACGTTTGTTGTACGTTGCACCTTTAAGAAAAGGATTTTCACTTGTCTTCATGTCTCTGGTGGTAACAATGTGTAATTAGAGATGAAATGACCCTATTAGCGCGCATGTACTTGTTCCAGCGCTCGGTTAATACCCTGTTACCTATTCGTTAGCTATTCGTTACTTATTCGCTTTAAATACGTTTGTTGTATGTTGCACCTTTTAGAAAAGGATTTTCACTTGTGTTCATGTCTCTGGTGGTAACAATGTGTAATTACAGATGAAATGACCCTAATAGCGTTCATGTACCTGTTACAGCGCTCGGTTAATACCCTGTTACCTATTCGTTACCTATTCACTTATAATACGTTTGTTGTACGTTGCACCTTTTAGAAAAGGATTTTCATATGTGTCCATGTCTCTTGTGGTAACAATGTCTTCTCAGAGATATAATGACTCTATTAGCGTGCATGTACCCGTTCCAGCGCTCGGATAATACCCTGTTACCTATTCGTTCCTTATTCGCTTTTAATGCGCGGGGTAAGTATACGTTGCACCTTGAAATAAATCGTTTTTTAATTGTGTTCATGTCTCTGGTGGTAACAATATGTTTTTAGAGACGAAATGACCCTATTAGAGCGCATGTACCCGTTCCAGCGCTCGGTTAATACCCTGTTACCAATTTGTTACCTATTTGTTACCTATTCACTTATAATACGTTTGTTGTACGTTGCACCTTTTAGAAAAGGATTTTCAATTGTGTCCATGTCTCTGGTGGGAAAAATGTGTTCTTAGAGATGAAATGACCCTATTAGCGCGCATGTAATCGTTCCAGCGCTCGGTTAATACCCTGTTACCTTTTCGTTACCTATTCGTTACTTATTCGCTTTAAATACGTTTGTTGTACGTTGCACCTTTAAGAAAAGGATTTTCACTTGTGTTCATGTCTCTGGTGGTAACAATGTGTAATTAGAGATGAAATGACCCTATTAGCGTGCATGTATCCGTTCAGACGCTCGGTTAATACCCTGTTACCTATTCGTTAGCTATTCGTCACTTATTCGCTTTAAATACGTTTGTTGTACGTTGCAATTTTTAGAAAAGGATTTTCACTTGTGTTCATGTCTCTGGTGGTAACAATGTGTAATTACAGATGAAATGACCCTAATAGCGTTCATGTACCCGTTACAACGCTCGGTTAATACCCTGTTACCTATTCGTTACCTATTCACTTATAATACGTTTGTTGTACGTTGCACCTTTTAGAAAAGGATTTTCAATTGTGTTTATGTCTCTGGTGGTAACAATGTGTTCTTAGAGATGAAAAGACCCTATTAGCGCGTATGTACCCGTTCCAGCGCTCGGTTAATACCCTGTTACCTATTTGTTACCTATTCACTTATATTACGTTTGTTGTACGTTGCAACTTTTCGAAAAGGATTTTCAATTGTGTCCATGTCTCTGGTGGTAACAATGTGTTCTTAGAGATGAAATGAACCTATTAGCGTTCATGTACCCGTTCCAGCGCTCGGTTAATACCCTTTTACCTATTCGTTACCTATTCACTTATAATACGTTTGTTGTACGTTACACCTTTTAGAAAAGGATTTTCAATTGTGTCCATGTCTCTGGTGGTAACAATGTGTTCTTAGAGATGAAATGACCCTATTAACGTTCATGTACCCGTTCCAGCGCTCGGTTAATACCCTTTTACCTATTCGTTACCTATTCACTTATAATACGTTTGTTGTACGTTACACCTTTTAGAAAAGGTTTCAGCGCTCAGTTAATACCCTGTTACTTATTCGTTACTTATTCGGCTATAATACGTTTGTTATAAGTTGCAAATTTTAGAAATGGATTTTCAATTGTGTCCATGTCTCTGGTGGTAACAATGTGTTCTTAGAGATGAAATGACCCTATTAACGTTCATGTACCCGTTCCAGCGCTCGGTTAATACCCTTTTACCTATTCGTTACCTATTCACTTATAATACGTTTGTTGTACGTTACACCTTTTAGAAAAGGATTTTCAATTGTGTTTATGTCTCTGGTGGTAACAATGTGTTCTTAGAGATGAAATGAACCTATTAGCGTGCATGTACCCGTTCCAGCGCTCGGTTAATACCCTGTTACCTATTTGTTACCTATTCACTTATATTACGTTTGTTGTACGTTGCAACTTTTCGAAAAGGATTTTCAATTGTGTCCATGTCTCTGGTGGTAACAATGTGTTCTTAGAGATGAAATGAACCTATTAGCGTTCATGTACCCGTTCCAGCGCTCGGTTAATACCCTGTCACCTATTTGTTACCTATTCACTTATATTACGTTTGTTGTACGTTGCACTTTGTAGAAAAGGATTTTCAATTGTGTTCATGTCACTGGTGGCAACAATGTGTTCTTAGAGATGAAATGACCCTATTAGCGTGCAGGTACCCGTTCCAGCGCTCGGTTAATACCCTGTAACCTATTCGTTACCTATTCGTTACCTATTCACTTATAATACGTTTGTTGTACGTCGCACCTTTTAGAAAAGGATTTTCAATTGTGTCCATGTCTCTGGTGGTAACAATGTGTTCTGAGAGATAAAATGACCCTTTTAGCGTTCATGTACCCGTTCCAGCGCTCGATTAATACCCTGTTACCTATTCGTTTAATACGTTTGTTGTAAGTTGCACCTTTAAGAAACGGATTTTCAATTGTGTTCATATCTCTTGTAGTAATAATGTGTTCTTATAGGTGAAATACCCCTATTAGCGCATATTACCCGTTCCAGCGCTCGGATAATACCCGGTTACTTATTCGTTCCTTATTCGCTTTTAATGCGCAGGGTATACGTTGAACCTTGAAATAAATCGTTTTTTAATTATGTTCGTGTCTCTGGTGGTAACAATGTGTTCTTAGAGATGAAATGACCCTGTTAGCGCGCGTGTACCCGTTCCAGCGCTCGGTTAATACCCTGTTACCTATTCGTGACCTATTCGTTACTTATTCGCTTTAAATACGTTTGTTGTACGTTGCACCTTTTAGAAAAGGATATACACTTGTGTTCATGTCTCTGGTGGTAACAATGTGTAATAAGAGATGAAATGACCCTATTAGCGTGCATGTACCCGTTCCAGCGCTCGGTTAATACCCTGTAACCTATTCGTTACCTATTCGTTACTTATTCGTTTTTAATACGTTTGTTGTACGTTGCACCTTTAAGAAACGGATTTTCAATGGTGTTCATATCTCCTGTGGTAATAATGTGTTCTTAGAGATGAAATACACCTATTAGCGCATATTACCCGTTCCAGCGCTCGGATAATTCCAGGTTACTTATTCGTTCCTTATTCGCTTTTAATGCGCAGGGTTTACGTTGCACCTTGAATTAATCGTTTTTTAATTGTGTTCGTGACTCTGGTGGTAACAATGTGTTCTTAAAGATAAAATGACCCTATTAGCGCGCATGTACCCGTTTGAGCGCTCGGTTAATACCCTGTTACCTATTTGTTACCTATTCACTTATATTACGTTTGTTGTACGTTGCAACTTTTAGAAAAGGATTTTCAATTGTGTCCATGTCTCTGGTGGTAACAATGTGTTCTTAGAGATGAAATGAACCTATTAGCGTTCATGTACCCGTTCCAGCGCTCGGTTAATACCCTGTTACCTATTTGTTACCTATTCACTTATATTACGTTTGTTGTACGTTACACTTTGTAGAAAAGGATTTTCAATTGTGTTCATGTCACTGGTGGCAACAATGTGTTCTTAGAGATAAAATGACCCTATTAGCGTACAGGTACCCGTTCCAGCGCTCGGTTAATACCCTGTTACCTATTCGTTACCTATTCGTTACCTATTCACTTATAATACGTTTGTTGTACGTCGCACCTTTTAGAAAAGGATTTTCAATTGTGTCCATGTCTCTGGTGGTAACAATGTGTTCTGAGAGATAAAATGACCCTGTTAGCGTTCATGTACCCGTTCCAGCGCTCGATTAATACCCTGTTACCTATTCGTTTAATTCGTTTGTTGTAAGTTGCACCTTTAAGAAAAGGATTTTCAATTGTGTTCATATCTCTTGTAGTAATAATGTGTTCTTATAGGTGAAATACCCCTATTAGCGCATATTACCCGTTCCAACGCTCGGATAATACCCGGTTACTTATTCGTTCCTTATTCGCTTTTAATGCGCAGGGTATACGTTGAACCTTGAAATAAATCGTTTTTTAATTATGTTCGTGTCTCTGGTGGTAACAATGTGTTCTTAGAGATGAAATGACCCTGTTAGCGCGCGTGTACCCGTTCCAGCGCTCGGTTAATACCCTGTTACCTATTCGTTACCTATTCACTTATAATACGTTTGTTGTACGTTGCACCTTTTACAAAAGGATTTTCACTTGTGTTCATGTCTCTGGTGGTACCAATGTGTAATAAGAGATGAAATGACCCTATTAGTGTGCATGTACCCGTTACAGCGCTCGGTTAATACCCTGTAACCTATTCGTTACCTATTCGTTACTTATTCGTTTTTAATACGTTTGTTGTACGTTGCACCTTTAAGAAACGGATTTTCAATGGTGTTCATATCTCCTGTGGTAATAATGTGTTCTTAGAGATGAAATACACCTATTAGCGCATATTACCCGTTCCAGCGCTCGGATAATTCCCGGTTACTTATTCGTTCCTTATTCGCTTTTAATGCGCAGGGTTTACGTTGCACCTTGAATTAATCGTTTTTTAATTGTGTTCATGTCTCTGGTGGTAACAATGTGTAATTAGAGATGAAATGACCCTATTAGCGTGCATGTATCCGTTCAGACGCTCGGTTAATACCCTGTTACCTATTCGTTAGCTATTCGTCACTTATTCGCTTTAAATACGTTTGTTGTACGTTGCAATTTTTAAAAAAGGATTTTCACTTGTGTTCATGTCTCTGGTGGTAACAATGTGTAATTACAGATGAAATTACCCTAATAGCGTTCATGTACCCGTTACAGCGCTCGGTTAATACCTTGTTACCTATTCGTTACCTATTCACTTATAATACGTTTGTTGTACGTTGCACCTTTTAGAAAAGGATTTTCAATGTGTTTATGTCTCTGGTGGTAACAATGTGTTCTTAGAGATGAAATGACCCTATTAGCGCGTATGTACCCGTTTCAGCGCTCAGTTAATACCCTGTTACTTATTCGTTACTTATTCGGCTATAATACGTTTGTTATAAGTTGCAAATTTTAGAAAAGGATTTTCAATTGTGTCCATGTCTCTGGTGGTAACAATGTGTTCTTAGAGATGAAATGACCCTATTAACGTTCATGTACCCGTTCTAGCGCTCGGTTAATACCCTGTTACCTATTCGTTACCTATTCACTTATAATACGTTTGTTGTACGTTGCACCTTTTAGAAAAGGATTTTCAATTTTGTTTATGTCTCTGGTGGTAACAATGTGTTCTTAGAGATGAAATGAACCTATTAGCGTGCATGTACCCGTTCCAGCGCTCGGTTAATACCCTGTTACCTATTTGTTACCTATTCACTTATATTACGTTTGTTGTACGTTGCAACTTTTAGAAAAGGATTTTCAATTGTGTACATGTCTCTGGTGGTTACAATGTGTTCTTAGAGATGAAATGAACCTATTAGCGTTCATGTACCCGTTCCAGCGGTCGGTTAATACCCTGTTACCTATTTGTTACCTATTCACTTATATTACGTTTGTTGTGCGTTGCACTTTGTAGAAAAGGAATTTCAATTGTGTTCATGTCACTGGTGGCAACAATGTGTTCTTAGAGATGAAATGACCCTTTTAGCGTGCAGGTACCCGTTCCAGCGCTCGGTTAATACCCTGTTACCTAAAAAAAGTATTCGTTACCTGTTCGTTACCTATTCACTTATAATACGTTTGTTGTACGTTGCACCTTTTAGAAAAGGATTTTCAATTGTGTCCATGTCTCTGTTGGTAACAATGTGTTCTGAGAGATAAAATGACCCTATTAGCGCGCATGTACCCGTTCCAGCGCTCGGTTAATACCCTGTTACCTATTCGTTTAATACGTTTGTTGTAAGTTGCACCTTTAAGAAACGGATTTTCAATTGTGTCCATGTCTCTGGTGGTAACAATGTGTTCTGAGAGATAAAATGACCCTGTTAGCGTTCATGTACCCGTTCCAACGCTCGATTAATACCCTGTTACCTATTCGTTTAATACGTTTGTTGTAAGTTGCACCTTTAAGAAACGGATTTTCAATTGTGTTCATATCTCTTGTAGTAATAATGTGTTCTTATAGGTGAAATACCCCTATTAGCGCATATTACCCGTTCCAGCGCTCGGATAATACCCGGTTACTTATTCGTTCCTTATTCGCTTTTAATGCGCAGGGTATACGTTGAACCTTGAAATAAATTGTTTTTTAATTGTGTTCATGTCTCTGGTGGTAACAATGTGTTCTTAGAGATGAAATGACCCTGTTAGCGCGCTTGTACCCGTTCCAGTGCTCGGTTAATACCCTGTTACCTATTCGTTACCTATTCACTTATAATACGTTTGTTGTACGTTGCACCTTTTAGAAAAGGATTTTCACTTGTGTTCATGTCTCTGGTGGTAACAATGTGTAATAAGAGATGAAATGACCCTATTAGCGTGCATGTATCCGTTCCAGTGCTCGGTTAATACCCTGTAACCTATTCGTTACCTATTCGTTACTTATTCGTTTTTAATACGTTTGTTGTACGTTGCACCTTTAAGAAACGGATTTTCAATGGTGTTCATATCTCCTGTGGTAATAATGTGTTCTTAGAGATGAAATACACCTATTAGCGCATATTACCCGTTCCAGCGCTCGGATAATTCCCGGTTACTTATTCGTTCCTTATTCGCTTTTAATGCGCAGGGTTTACGTTGCACCTTGAATTAATCGTTTTTTAATTGTGTTCGTGACTCTGGTGGTAACAATGTGTTCTTAAAGATAAAATGACCCTATTAGCGCTCTTGTACCCGTTTCAGCGCTCGGTTAATACCCTGTTACCTATTCGTTACCTTTTCGTTACCTATTCACTTATAATACGTTTGTTGTACGTTGAACCTTTTAGAAAAGGATTTTCAATTGTGTTCATGTCTCTGGTGGTAACAATGTGTTCTTAGAGATGAAATGACCCTATAAGCGCATATGTACCCGTTCCAGCGCTCGGTTAAAACCCTGTTACCTTTTCGTAAACTATTCGTTACCTATTCGTTACTTATTCGCTTTAAATACGTCTGTTGTACGTTGAACCTTTTAGAAAAGGATTTTCAATTGTGTTCATGTCTCTGGTGGTAACAATGTGTTCTTAGAGATGAAATGACCCTATAAGCGCATATGTACCCGTTCCAGGGCTCGGTTAATACCCTGTTACCTATTCGTTACCTATTTGTTCCATATTCGCTTTAAATACGTTTGTTGTACGTTGCACCTTTAAGAAAAGATTTTCACTTGTGTTCCTGTCTCTGGTGGTAACAATGTGTAATTAGAGATGAAATGACCCTATTAGAGCGCATGTACCCGTTCCAGCGCTCGGTTAATACCCTGTTACCTATTCGTTACCTATTCACTTATAATACGTTTGTTGTACGTTGCACCTTTTAGAAAAGGATTTTCAATTGTGTCCATGTCTCTGGTGGTAACCATGTGTTCTTAGAGATGAAATGACCATATTAGCGCGCATGTACCCGTCCCAGCGCTCGGTTAATACCCTGTTACCTATTCGTTACCTATTCGTTACTTATTCGCTTTAAATACGTTTGTTGTACGTTGCACCTTTTAGAAAAGGATTTTCAGTTGTGTTCATGTCTCTGGTCGTAACAATGTGTAATTAGAGATGAAATGACCCTATTAGCGTGCATGTACCCGTTCCAGCGCTCGGTTAATACCCTGTTACCTATTCGTTACCTATTCGTTACCTATTCACTTATAATACGTTTGTTGTACGTTGCACCTTTTAGAAAAAGATTTTCATTTGTGTTCATGTCTCTGTGGTAACAATGTGTTCTTAGAGATGAAATAACCCTTTTATCGCGTATGTACCCGTTCCAGCGCTCGGCTAATACCTTGTTACCTATTCGTTACTTCTTATTTCAAGGTGCAACCATAGTTGCGTATTTAAAGCGAATAAGGAACGAATAAGTAACAGGGTATCAGTCGAGCGCTGAAACGGGTACATATGTTCTATAAGGGTTATTTCACCTCTAAAAACCGACAGTTACCACCGAAGACACAAACATATTTCTTTTTTCAAAGTGCAACGCATAACACACGTTTTTTTTTAAATTTAAACATATTTATTTATAGTGGATTGGAAAACAAGTTTTGCAACTTATATTTACCCCTTTTTACTTTTCGGGTGCGAGTGCTGCCTTGTAGCGGCATCAGCTTACTCTTTTTCGAAATCTACAAGGGTGTCTTCAACGTGCAAGAGATATGGCTCTCTCTTAACACTGGTCAGCCATTTATCGTCCCCTTCCGACGGACTATCATCGTTTCCTGAAGACCATAGTCGCAAATGGTGTCAAGGGAGAGCCGAAAATTGAGTTCCTGAAATTTTCATCCCGAACGGGAATCGAACCAGGAACCATTGTGTTAGTAGTCCGATGCACTAACCACTACAACACGTTTTATAAGCGAATAAGAAACGAATAAGTAACAGGGTATCAGTGTTGCGCTGAAACGGGTACATATGCGCTAATAGGGTTTTTTCACTTCAGAGAACACACAATTACCGCCAGAGACATGAAAGCAATAGATAATCGATTTATTCCAAGGTGCAACGTATACCACGCGTATTAAATGCGAATAAGGAACGAATAAGTAACAGGGTATCAGTCGAGCGTTGAAACAGGAACATATGTTCTATTAGGGTTATTTCACCTCTAAGAACCGACAGTTACCACCAGAGACACAAAAATATTTCTTTTTTTTAAAGTGCAACGCATAACACACGTTTTAAAAGCGAATAAGGAACGAATAAGTAACAGGGTATCAGTGTAGCGGTGAAATGGGAACATATGTGCTAATATGTTTTTTTCAACTCAGAGAACACATAATTACCACCAGAGACATGAAAGCAATCGATAATCGTTTTATTTCAAGGTGTAACGTATACCACGCGTATTGAAAACGATTAAGGAACGAATAAGTTACAGGGTATAAACCGAGCGCTGGAACGGGTACATACACGCTAATAGGGTTATTTCATCTCCAAGAACACATAGTTACCGCCAGAGACAAGAACACAATTGAAAATCATTTTCTAAAATGTTCATTTTTATACAAGCGCTAAAAGGTGATTTCACCTCTTCGAGCCAAGAACCAGATCTTCAAACATACGAATATAAAACATTTAAAAGGTAGAATGTATAAAAATTAAATAATAAACAAATAAGTATCTAACATAAAGCATCAGGATCGGTTGAGCACAAACACATATAAATAGGTCATAAAAAGGTCATTTTACCTCAACAAATTTAGATCTATAACAAGAGATAAGAATATAAACAAGAGTGCACACGCTGAAATGTCTCGCCTTCTTTACTAATCATTGATATTATGTTGATAGTCTTAAGTATAAAGCTTTATAACAACTATCACATAACTTAACATTAACCAAGATAACAAAAACCAAATTGAATGAACCATGAAAATGAGGTCAAGGTCAGATGAAACATGCCAGACAGACATGTATAGCTAACAATGCTTTCATACAACAAATATAGTTGACCTCTTACTTATAGTTTAAGAACAATAGACCAAACACAAAAACTTAACACTGAGCAATGAACTGTGAAAATGAGGTCGAGGTCAAATAAAACTTGCGCGACTGACATACAGATCATATAATATTTCCATTCACTAAATATAGTTGACTTATAGCATATAGTATTAGATAAAAAGACCAAAACTCAAAAACTTAACTTTGACCACTCAACCATGAAAATGAGGTCAAGGTCAGTTGGCATCTGCACGCTAGACATGTACACCTTACAATCATTCCATACAACAAATATAGTAGATCTATTATGTAAAGTATGAGAAAAAGAGACAAAAACACAAAAACTTAACTATAACCACTGAACCATGAAAATAAGGTCAAGGTCAGATGACACCTGCCAGTTGGACATTCCTTCCATACACCGAATATACTTGCCCTATTGCTTATAGTATCTGAGATATGGACTTGACCACCAAAACCTAACCTTGTTCACTGATCCATGAAATGAGGTCGAAGTTAAGTGAAAACTGTCTGACGGGCATGAAGACCTTACAAGGTACGCACATACCAAATATAATTATCCTATTACTTAAAATAAGACAGAATTCAACATTACAAAAAATCTTAACTTTTTTTCAAGTGGTCACTGAACCATGAAATTGAGGTCAAGGACATTTGACATGTGACTGACAGAAACTTCGTAACATGAGGCATCCATATACAAAGTATGAAGCATCCAGTTCTTGAACCTTCTAAAATATAAAGTTTTTAAAAAGTTAGCTAACACCGCCGCCGCCGTAGCCGCCGTAGCCGCCGCCGGATCACTATCCCTATGTCGAGCTTTCTGCAACAAAAGTTGCAGGCTCGACAAAAATTAAAAAGGGTGAGGATATCAAAAATTGAATAAGTAACGAATAAGGAATAAGTAACGAATAGGGAATAAAGAATAAAAAACGAATAGGTAACGCATAGGGAATAGGGAATAAGTAACGAATAGGTAACAAATAGGGAATAGGGATTAAGTTACGAATAGGTAACGCATAGGAAATAGGGAATAAGTAACGAATAGGTAACAAATAAGTAACAGGGTATTAACCGAGCGCTGGAACGAGTAGATGCACGCTAATAGGGTCATTTTATCTCTAAACACATTGTTACCACCAGAGACATAAACACAATTGAAAATCCTTTTCTAAAAGGTGCAACGTACAACAAACGTATTATCAGCGAATAAGTAAGGAATAAGTAACAGGGTATTAACCGAGCGCTGGAACGGGTACATACGTGCTAATAGGGTTATTTCATCTCTAAGAACACATTGTTACCACCAGAGACATGGACACAATTGAAAATCCCTTTCTAAAAGTTGCAACTTATAACAAACGTATTATAGCCGAATAAGTAACGAATCAGTAACAGGGTATTAACTGAGCGCTGAAACGGGTACATACGCGCTAATAGGGTCATTTCATCTCTAAGAACACATTGTTGCCACCAGTGACATGAACACAATTGAAAATCCTTATCTAAAAGGTGCAACGTACAACAAACGTATTATAAGTGAATAGGTAACGAATAGGTAACGAATAGGTAACAGGATATTAACCGAGCGCTGGAACGGGTACATGCGCTCTAATAGGGTCATTTCGTCTCTAAGAACATATTGTTACCACCAGAGACATGAACACGAATAGGTAACAGGGTATTAACCAAGCGCTGGAACGGGTACATGAACGCTAATAGGGTCATTTCGTCTCTAAGAACACATTGTTACCACCAGAGACATGGACACAATTGAAAATCCTTTTCTAAAAGTTGCAACTTATAACAAACGTATTATAGCCGAATAAGTAACGAATAAGTAACAGGGTATTAACTGAGCGCTGAAACGGGTACATACGCGCTAATAGGGTCATTTCATCTCTAAGAACACATTGTTACCACCAGAGACATAAACACAATTGAAAATCCTTTTCTAAAAGGTGCAACGTACAACAAACGTATTTAAAGCGAATAAGTAACGAATAGGTAACGAATAGGTAACAGGGTATTAACTGAGCGCTGGAACGGGTACATATGCGATAATAGGGTCATTTCATCTCTAAGAACACATTGTTACCACCAGAGACATGAACACAATTAAAAATTCTCTTCTAAAAGGTGCAACGTACAACAAACGTATTATAACTGAATAGGTAACGAATAGGTAACGAATAGGTAACGAATAGGTAACATGGTATTAACTGAGCGCTGGAACGGGTACTTGCGCGCTAATAGGGTCATTTCATCTCTTAGAACACATTGTTACCACCAGAGACATGGACACAACTGAAAATCATTTTCTAAAAGGTGCAACGTACAACAAACGTATTATAAGTGAATAGGTAACGAATATGCAACAGGGTATTTACCGAGCGCTGGAACGGGCACATGCGCTCTAATAGGGTAATTTAGACTCTAAGAACACATTGTTACCACCAGAGACATGAACACAATTAAAAAACGATTTATTTCAAGGTGCAACGTATACTTACCCCGCGCATTAAAAGCGAATAAGGAACGAATAAGTAACAGGGTATTATCCGAGCGCTGGAACGGGTACATACGCGCTAATAGGGATATTTCATCTATAAGAACACATTATTACCACCAGAGATATGAACACAATTGAAAATCCATTTCTAAAAGGTGCAACGTACAACAAACGTATTTAAAAAGCGAATAAGTAACGAATATTTAACAGGGTATTATCCGAGCGCTGGATCGGGTACATATGCGCTTATGGAGTTATATCACCTCTAAGAACCCAAATCTACCACCAGAGACAACAAAACAATTGAAAATCATGTTTTAAAAGGTGCAACGTATGATACACGTATTATAAGCGAATCATAAGCGAGTGATGAAACGAATTAAACAAGGTAATAGCATGCTCTGAAACGATGTACACCGTGCTAACATGTTTAACCCCACCACATTATGTTAGTATGTGCCTGTCCCTAGACAAGAGCCTGAAATTAAGTAGTTATCGTTTGTTTTTGTGTTACATATTTGTTTTCCGTTTATTTTTTTGTATATGAAATACGGCCGTTAGTTTTGTTGTTTGAATTGTTTGAAATTGTCATATCTGGGCCTTTTATAGGTGACTACACGGTTTGGGCTATGCTCATTGTTGAAGGCCGTACATTGACCTATAGTTGATAGTTTCTGTGTCATTTTGGTCTATTGTGGGTTGTTGTCTCATTGGCAATTATACCACATCTTTTTTTTTATGCCAGCGCTAACACGGTGATTTCATCCCTTCGAACCAAGATCCATCTTCAAACATACGGACATAAAGCAGTTAAAATGTAGAAGGTATAAAAATCAAATAAGGAACAAATGAGTATCGAACATAAAGTAAAAGGATCAGTTGAGCACAAACACATATAAATAGGTCATAAAAAGATCATTTTACCTCAACAAATTTAGAACTATTACCAGATATAAGAGTATAAACAATTAAAAAGGGGAAAGGATATTAAAAATCGAATAAGTAACGAATAAGGAATAGGGAATAAGTAACGAATAGGTAACGATAGGGAATAGGGAATAAGTAACGAATAGGTAACGAATAGGGAATAGGGAATAGGTAACGAATAGGGAATAAGGAATAGGTAACGAATAGGGAATAGGGAATAGGTAACGAATAGGTAACGAATAGGGAATAGGGAATAGGTAACGAATAGGTAACTAATAGGGAATAGGGAATAGGTAACGAATAGGTAACTAATAGGGAATAGGGAATAGGTAACGAATAGGTAACGAATAGGGAATACGTAACGAATAGGTAACGAATAGGGGATAGGTAACCAACTTGACGTCCATTATGCAAATGGCATTTCCATTTAGCCATTTGCATAAATGATGATTATCATGAATAGACTTTACAATTTTCATTCTAGATCTGATTTAGCAACGTATAGATACAAAACAGATTTTTTAAAAACTTTGCTGTTTGTCTAGCTAATAATAAATTATATTTAATAATACCTTTGTATTTACATTATTTAAGAAAATTGGATTACATGGATATGTTGATTGCATTCATTAAAATTTGGGTACAATTCAGAAGTACAATTCCTGGAGAGACTGATTGGTTGTTGGTTACTGAAACGTCCATTGGCAAATATTTCATGCATGTTCAGGAAGATGGAGAGAAAGACATTAGTGGCAAAATACAAAATTTTCGGGTAGTATGTGAGATACAACATGGTATAGTGGATATGAAAAACGCAATAATTGCAACATTTAAAAAAGTAAAAGTTTCGCCATTTTGAACTGATGTAAGAACCAGGAGTTATTGCAGTTGTTCCCTGGAAGGGATTTTAGTATCCTTCATATGGATAAAAATGTTTACAGATTGAACCAACGGAGTTCCAACGTTTGCTAACAGTTTGTATTACTACGTTGACCTAACGTTTGTTCAACATCAGCAAGCATTATTCATCATTGGACCAACGTTGGGCCAATGTATTGTAAAAAACCTAACAACGTTGTTCCAACGTTTAGCCATCACGTTGGGCCAACATAGGGCCACTTTGCACTTATACATTGGGCCAACGTTTAAAAATAACGTTGGGCCAACGCATGTAGATACGTTGGGCCAAGGTACCAATGTTGTCTGGGAAGCGCACTGTTTTTTAATCTTAAAGGACAATCCAGATGATTTCATCGTTTTGTCAAACCTTTCTAATTGTGAAATCGATGAATCTATAGATGCAGCTCGAGATCTTGCTGTTACGATGAATGATCTCAAGTCAAAACTCAAAATAGATCATTGTGACCTAAACAAATTGAGCGTAAAATGGCTAAAATTGTCTGTTCTATGGTCGGGTTGCTGTCTGTTTGATACATTCCCCATTTTCATACTCAATTTTACAATTTAAAATGTTTCCCTTGTCAAACTTCCTCCTTGTGAATCTACTTTTAAACAATGCATAATAAGAGCTTCACTCCGGACATAAATTTGATATCTTCCCGTATAGAAAAATTTCCCTTCGTTCTCCTCTTCAGTTCGGATGGGAAAAGAAGAATGACTTGTTCCTGTCTATCTCGATGGTCAGATGTCATATGAATTTCTGTAAAATTTAGTTTGCATTTGCTTCGAACAAAATCTATCATGTACCGATGTATGCCCATGTCAGGCAAATGACATTTGTCAAAATGTAAATACCCATCTGGTTGCAGTTAGAAACATTGATGACGACGAAGATGTAGATGTACAAGATCTCATTTTTCTGTTTGTACCTTATGAATCATTGTTAGCAATCAAATGAAAATAAAGCAGTCAATAATCTTTTCTAAACAATTATAGCTTAGGCTGAGGATGTCATGGCAATCACGAAACCTTCAAAGCGACAGGGGATTGAGCAAGAATATATTTACTTCTATTTCACTATTCCACCAAACAGAAAGTAATAGTAAATACTCTATAGACTATTACACTCTCATGAAAAAATATTCCACCATATTATTTACCTACGAAATGTTTAACCCCAAATGCCCCAACCTATTTTATAAATAACAAATTGAATAATGATCCCCAGTCAGTATTTATAAGCTCTAGAAAGATTTCAAGTCTCAGGTACGAACCATTTAATTTTGAGATGGCAGTCTGAGATATTTGAGAAAAAAAAATGACTCTGATTCTTACCTCAAGCAAAACTCAGTTCTGGCCGTATCTGGATTGAAACAATAGTCTTGTCCACTTTTTTGCTATTAGAAACTAAAATTTCCAACAACATTATTTAGCATTAAATGAACATGATGAATAAAAACGGGCGTAATTTTTTGTGTGGCCGAGGTTTGCATGTCGCCGGAATGTCTGTTTCGCCGGACTTATATATTGAATACTTTTTTCAAGACCAGACTGTAACTTGCCTGTTGGGTGTCCATTTGTCGACCGTTATTCATAAATTCGTTGTCATTTCAGACTCTTTCGTAGCCTTTGGTTGATTTGGAACCCCTCACTTTCCTTAGTTTTGTTGGGTGAAACATATCAACCAAACATTTGGATAAAAACTGCATGTTTGTCTTTTTAACTCGTGTCGGTCGTATTGTAAATTTCATCGAATAGCCCGGCGTATATCTTGTTTACAAGAAGAAATCTGTAAGGTTATGACAACTTAACTTGCAACAAACCGGCAAGAATTTCCATGTCTATTTTTTACTGACAAATCCCACATCAAATATATCAGTACATAGCTTTGGATCCATGCTATCATTATATGATAGAGACAATAATAGGGAGAATACAGCATCAAAAATGTCCAACCTTTACACTTTACAGCAACTATAAAATATACATGCCCAACACCAGGAAACCGTTTAAATAGTACATATACTGACACTTATGCTATGTTTGTTTTAGCCCAAAAAGGTCCAACATTGTTTTCGCCTCTCTCCGCTCGTTTTGTTTTCATAACTGTAACCCCCCTTTTCTCCGTTTGCATTATTTTTTACTTCTGTAAAGCAAAGCTATACTGAGAGCTTTATAATCAACCAAGTTTGACGTTAATGTTACACAAATTTCGAAACAAATCATTTATATATACTCTTTCACACCCAATAACAGAAATTTGGTATTTTCCTAGAAATTGACGAACACCTTACTACCTAAAGACACGTGAAAACACATTTTGTTTTCGACAAATTATTTAAGTTAAGATCTAGAAAATATCTTTAGATCTTACTTGTAGTGAATTGAATACAAAAAATATAAAATTAATTGAAATAGATCAAGGTCACTGTTATTTAACAGCTGTTTGAAAATTTCGAATTTGCACCCTATATGCAAAAAAGTCTATCTAAAGTCATTTTTCGCGATAAAAATATAAAATAAGTTCTAAATGTAGATACAAAAAATATATTTCTATGAAGCAGTTGTTTTTATTTTGCTCCAAAAGCATATTTATAGGAGAAACAAGCTATCTAAATCATGACTGTGCATTTTTCTGGAGTTTTTGCTTTGACCTTTGACCCTGATTAAAAAAAAGCTGACCACGGCAGACAACGACAACGATATTTCGATGAGGTTTGTTCTCCTCTTTTCAATTATATAAAATATAGCCGTGTGTTATTCTGTTCAGGCAAATCGATCAAAGTTGATATGGCACCCTACTATTGAACGCTGGTGAATAGTTGTATCGATCATTGACAAGCATACCAAATCTCCATGATCCTCCATATATATTTATATAATACATATTTTTATAATGTATGATAAGCATGCAGCATGCATCGCTAATATCAAGGATTTGTATACAAATCCTTGCTAATATGTAATCATCAGTATAAAACAGATCCAATATAATACTGAAGCACAAATAAAACAGACACTAAAATCTCATATGAAATACTAAGACAGCGTACCATCATTAACATCACATTTCACAAATTGCGTCTTAAATCTAGTTTATTTAAGGAATGACTGTAATATTTTTTTCTGTCTATGAAGAAATAACATAAAAAATGTGGTGCACACTGAATAACGCGCGTAGTGGGTTATTTAACAGTGTGCACCACATTTTTATGTTATTTCGAATACACAGAAAAAAATATGCATTTCTTATAATTTGATTCTAAATTCCATTTTAAACCGTAGAAAACCATGAAAAAACGTCGATGTTTCGATCACATGACTAAATTATGTCTATAATGGGCTGATAACAAAGTAACGTCAGCCAATCAGAGGACGCGTTACATCCAAAATTAAATTATACTGATATGACGAAAATATTTTTGGTAATAAATAAAAAGAATATTATTGAGCGTTCTTGATCAATGAGCTTTTTATCCGGATATCGCATAGATCAGGGTAGGTGAAATAAACCATGACCTATATTTGTGTTGGCTGGTCAAGGCATTATGCGGTGGTTACGATACAGCGATGGCAATTTTTGACAAGACATTGGTCCCATTCAAATCAAATTCTTCAGAGTTATTAGAATAGGGCAAATATTTGTATTTAATCGAATTTATGACTCCTTTAAACGGTGTAACAGTTGTTTTCAGAAGATCAACCCACAGGTAACATGTGTACACTAAGTTTCAAGTTCCCAAAACTTTAAACTGGAGCGGGACAGACGGACGGACAAACAGACGAGCGAACCAACGAACAAACGGACACACAGACCGAAAAACACAATGCCCCACATAGGAGCATAAAACACAGCCCATAAAAGATGCATGGTAGGAGATTTTTTTTAACTTTTGTTTTTTTCCTGTATAACAAGTAAGGCAGCACCATTTGATTTTCGGGTGGGGGGGGCTATGAATTTTTTTTCCGGACAAACCTTTTTTTTCCGCCTATGGCTACATTTGCTTTGTAGTTTATTTCAAATATTTGTAAGCTGGTATATATAATGTACACTATATTATTATGTCCCTTGTTATGTTGGGTGGTACTGTTTTCAGATGAATTTATCGTATATATAGAAAACATAACACATTTTTCCCCCGAAAAAAAAATTGAACCGATTGCAAGCATAATTTTAATTCTTTAAGTTTCTCATACTGGATAGTATAAAAACCACAGACCAAGAACTAGAGCATATGGAAAGTATTACAAAATACCAATTATACCATTGCTACACGAGTAGATATTGATGAAAAATTTAAAAAAATTAAAAATACCGTTCAATGTACAAAGTTTACAATTTTGCTAAAATATTCTATAATATTTCCTCAACATGTCAATAGATTTTCCGGAATATAAAATAATCAATTGTATATCAAGGGTCAGGAAATCAATAGAGTTTATATAGCGTAATAGGAATTCACATGCTATATGGATTTTATTTTCAAAAGTAAAAAACAAAATGTAAGATGCTAAAGACCCAACATATATTCATTTAGAAGTCATAATATCAGGTATTTATCCTTTTATTTACGTTTTTTAAAGCAGCAATTCAGGTCAGAGATCATGATAGATTAGATGATTTTCGGTATTAAACGCCACTTTCCGCATTATTGGCTATAGCGTGATGTCCAGTTTTCAGGAATAGCGACAATCCTTGTCAATTAAGATATAAGGACCTACAAAAAGAGCCAGATTAGATCATGTTGACAAACAAGGCTTTACCATAACTGTTATCAACATAAACGTTGATTTAAAACAATTTATTTCATTTTAATTCGACATGAATATAATTTTATTATATATTCAATAACAAGCTTTTGCAAAGTTTTTTCTTCCTTTTAGTCTTAAACCAGCCCAACATAAAAGAATCTTCAGAAACGTTCCTTCTTTGGAAACAGATCGTATAAATATATGATAATAGCCACACCAACTCTCCGTTGAACATATTTTTTAAGCATTTTTTTTATGGCCCCGCAACGATGTTGTCGGTGCCATATCGTCGCTGGGCTTCTAAAATGTTGTAAATTACAAATTTTTCAAGAAAAAAATATCTCACAAACAGACTTTGAAAATTTTAGCAAAATGCATGCTTCCAAAATGTCGTATGTGAACTTGAACATTTCTGTAAATAGCAGTGAAATAAAAACGTTGACATTTCTGGATTATCCAAGAACTTAAATTATTTTCACAGAAATAAAGAAATGTACAATTATTTTTTTCCCAAAGCCATTCTACAACGATTTTCAAGTTTTCATACAACATTTTGGAAGCAAACTTTACAAACAACTGACATTGGCAATTTTGTAATGTGTCTTATTTCACACATTTTGATTGGTCTAACTGTATGCTATTTTGTAATACCAAAGATTTCCTCGCCTAGACCATTGGTGTCAAAAAGTATTTTTAGCCAAAAAAGTCATATACGACATTTTAGAAGCCCAGCGACGATATTGTTTTACCCTTGTCCGTCATTCCGTAATTCCGCCATTCCGCAACAGACCATTATACGGAGTTTTTTTTCTAAACGCCTTCAGATAGTGGGCTGATTTTTGATATGTGAGTTAACTATGATGAGTTACAGAACAAGTTTAAGTTTTGTTCCGAGCGGCTAATTTTTGCCGAAATTACGGGCTGTGGATTTTGATAAATTGTTGAAAATCAGTTGTAAGGACTTTTTTCTAAACGCTTTCAGATATTGGGATGATTGTTGGTATGTGAGTTAACTATGATGAGTTACAAATCAAGTTTAAGTTTTGTTCCGCTCGGCTAATTTTTGCAGAAATTACGGGCTGTGGACTTTGATAAATTGTTGAAAATCACAGTTATACGGACTTTTTTCTAAACGCTGTCAGATATTGGGATGATTGTTGGCATGTGGGTTACTCATGATGAGTTACAGATCAAGTTTAAGTTTTGTTCCGCTCCGCTTATTTTTGCTGTAATTTCGGGATTTGGACTTTGATAAATTGCTAAAATCACAGTTATAATATACGGTCCTTTTTCTAAATACTTTCAGATATTGGGCTGATTTTTGGTATGTGAGCTAACCATGATGAGTTACATGTCAAGTTTAAGTTTCGTTCCGCTCCGCTAATTTTTGCCAAAATTAAGGATTTACAACTTTGAAAATTGTTGAAAATCACAGTTATACGGACTTTTTTTCTATACGTCTCCAGATTTGAGCTGATTTTTTGTATGTGAGACTACCATCATGTTTGTGTCCACATGCATTATTGTTTGCAGATATTTACAACTTTTTGAGACGGGGCCATTTGTGTCGCTTTGACACATCTAGTTTTTTTATCTTAAAATAGCTGGCCTTTTCGTGTCTCCTTATAATATGATCCCTTTTGACATAGATGCTATTAGATGAACTAAAATGTCCAGCTCCTTATGAAGTTGTACTGCATTAAAGGCGTATTGAAAGCACAATCTTGTTCTTTTTGTAGAAACTGGAAAATGACGTAGAAACAATAGAATGAAAGCATATTTGTTGTTTATTTTGTTTTCTTTACAGAATGGTATGTAAATACATTTAACTAAAATGTTTTTTATTTGTAAAAAAGACGGCAACTCATTGGAGCAATAATTTCAAAATTAAATATCTAAGAGATGAACATTAAAAAAACTTTAGGTTAAAAATATGACAATGATAACTTTTAAAACTGGAAATGGAAACGGGGAATGAGAGAACATCCCGACCAAAGAGCAGGAAAAACAACCGAAGGCGACCAATACGTCTTTCAAAAACACAGCGAAAATATTCTGCAGCCGAGACGGGCTTAAGCTTACCCCTCCTAAAAGGTATACTATTTCAGAAAAAATGTAAGTCACACACCGAAACTCCGAAACATATAAATGAATCAAAGTTAAAAAAAAATACATACAAGCATACAAGACAATAAAGGTGAGAGGTTTCTTACTTGGGACAGGCGCATAAATGCAGCGAGGTTAAACATGTTTTGTGAGATCTTAGCTCCCCTATACACCTAGACAATATGGAACAAAAACACACAGCAATACGCATAGTCCGAGTCCGATGTTAAATAAGGTAACTGTCTTGTCAGTTTTTCCTAAATCCACTGAAATATTTTTAAAGGCAATCAATTATAAATAATGCTTCCATTTGTCATGTAAATAGTTAGGTCAGGAAGTCATTGTTTTTCGCAAAATGACGCCTTAGAAATTCGTTTATCAATTCTAAGTGACTCTCTCTGTGGTAGGAAGAATACATACTAAGGCAGAATATGTCAATCTTGGGGAGACCGTAACCTTGGAATGTCAGAATTCGGGAGCATCAACGTCACTATGGCGACGAAAAGATTCATTGATATCAGCTGATTTAGTTATGAATATGGACGCGGAAGGTTACAAAAGATTAAGGATAACTGGAGATCCAATGAAAGGGGAATACAATCTTGAAATTTCAAATATAACAGAGAAAGACCTTGGTTTGTATTGGTGCGAGGTTTCAATCAACGAAGTTGCTAAACAGACAAAAGTGTTCCTTAGACTGCAATGTAAGTAAATAAACATACAAATCTCTCAATTTTTTTGTTAACAGCAAAATTCAACCAAGGAATATTTTAAAAGTCAGTAGACCATACAAAAAGAAAACATAAGAAAAAAACAAAAACCCAAGAAAACACAATTTTTTAATCTAACCTTTACCAACAATGAAGTGCATTAACAGATGCGATTTTAGGGGGCAGTTGTGACTGAATCGTGACTAGAGCGGGCCTCCTCTTCGGCACTCAATGTTCCCTTTTATGAAATAAATCTGGATCCGCCACTGATTAACCCAGTCGCAAGAGGTACCCCGGTAGTTATAAAAAATCTCACAACAAGAGGACGCAAAGAACATACTTTTCAAACATTTTGCTAATTTAACACTTTATACCAGAAATTTGCATGTAGGAAATGTGAAAGACCCCATACATGTAACAACATGAGTCGGACTTTTACTGTGTGATGTGTATCTGAATAATTAATTGATATTAAACATTCATGATATAACATTTATCAAGATCATTCTTTTGTCATGAATATAAATTTTTCAAATTATACATTTTCTTCTAGAATCTTTCAAATACATCGTTGAAATTACAACTTTATATATATTTTGACAGCTCATATCAATACAACACGAGTTACAGATGAGTATTCTACTAAAGGTATAATTACATTGTACTTCTAGATATTTCTTTGTACACGGCAATTTGCTGTTTGGCGAGTGATTTTAGCAGAAATTTGACACCTATTAGGAACTTCTTCTTGTTGATTTCACTTAAAGAGCAAAAAAAAAAAGAAAAGAGAAAGACGATAATTTCTTAATATAGTTTCAATATAGATGATTTTTTTCACTGAACATAAAATAAATTATCCTACACACATTACTTGATTCATTGCATCGAAACATAATTTGCGCCTATAAAATTGATAGTGACAGTCGGTTGAGGACTAATATTTATCAAAAAGTTCAATTCCCTCCATGATAAACCTTTTTTCGCATACATGTCATGTGAGATTTGACTTGAAATTGAAAGAGAACTTGATATAATCAAGAACTGTTGGACTGTCTACAACGAACACCACAAAACAGGAAAAAAGATATTTCTCAATATGTTTCCAAGTCAAACAGTCCGGTTCATAATTTCATTTTATGTACAAGCATCATTTTTAGTATATAACATTTCCTGAAATATGTACAATGAGGAGTTGATTACATGATTAGCAGAGCCGGATGAAGGGGTGGCAGGGTGAGAGGGTCCCCTTTTGTGGTTGACAATATAGGGAATCACTGAAGCATGACTGGAGCAGGCCTTCTCTATAGAAGTCAGTGTCTCCAGTAAGAACATTTCTGGAACCGCCACTGATTAGTTTTCAAACGTCATATCAGTTATTTGTGTTATTAGGACTACGTTCCAGAAATCGAAAAAAAATCTTGAATGCACGGTTATTTGTTAAGCCTAAAATGGTGACTATAAGACGATCATCCTCGGTCAGACGGACTTCATCGAAAAAATTATAGTCAACATAAATATCAACCGCCATTCACAGTATAGTATAGTGTAGTCATTTGTGTTTACCCTATTGACGTTAAAGTGATATGAAACCTCAAATTAAAAATAATTTATGCATGTGTTTTTTATAACCAAATGGATAGTTTTCATTATAAAACTTATGTACATATACTTTTTTCTGACGAAAATTCTTTAATTTGTCCATATTTAGAAGAAGTGTACTTTTTTTAACTGCTTGCTTCCAGGAAGCAATTCGTCGACATATTTTCCGTATGCAAAGTGACCTTAGCGTGACCCTACCCGTAAAAATCCTGTGATCGCAATACGCATGGATCTGACATTAAAATAAACAATTATGTGATTGTACATATTAAACACGTGCTCAATATATATGCTTATTTGTTGATTGTTTACTATAAGGTGATAATCGGTAAACTACGGCTTCAAAACACGACAATTAAGTAGTAGCCATTTTTTCACCTCATAACAGACAGAGAGAAAAACAAATTGACGACTATACGATGTATTTGGGTAAAACATGATAAAATCGTGCACAGAAGACTAAGTTTATGATATATACATGCAATGGTTTAAGAATTGGATAAACATTATTTTTCACCAGTCATTCGTTTTATATGACTTTAAATTTCGATAGAATTACAAGGTGCATTATGATTGAAATTTTTAAGTTTTGATAAAATGTCAAATATTCAAATATCTTTAGACAGGGTGATCGCAATCTAATTAAAAACCGATCTCTCATCGCTCCTGTTTCTGATATGTCGCGTGGGAGATCTAACGAAACCGGCTTTGAGGTCACATGTGAGTGCACTAAAAGTTATGAATTTATAAAGATATGCAAATGAGTTGACGACCTATTAATAAGCCAATCAAAAAAGTTTATGAATTATTTTGACTGACGATTTCGTAGTAAATAAAATGAGTTACATCCCTTTGCCTTACGTTAAGCTTCCAAGATCGTGGAAGACTCAATTTCATTGGTTGAAAAAGACACACCTACGAGGTCACTCACATGTGACCTCAAAGCGGGTTTCTTTAGATCTCCCACGCGACATATCAGAAACAGGAGCGATGAGAGATCGGTTTTTAATTAGATTGGGGTGATCGCCACGACAATTTCAGATTTTATGAGGGCGCAAAGCGCCCGAAATGAAATATTGATTATATGATAAGATTAGAGTGAGATATAATAATGCATTGACCTTCAATTCTAATCAAATAACAGCTCTTTAAAGTACACCCCTGAATAAAAATGTTACAATCCAGGTAATACCTTACTGCGCATGCCCATAGGTAACATCGTATACCTCGGGCTACAATAGATTGACTTTCAATGAAGCCAAACCTTAAACCTCAAACAATTATGTTTGATATAAAACAACAAAACCAATATCTGAACCAATAAAATATCATATTCTTGTTCAAAAGATCTGATACGAAAGTAACCGATTCAGTAAACAATGGATATAGTTCACCATAGACATATTTCTATGCATCTTGATAATGAATAAACAAATTGACACCCAAAATACTAATTATCAGACCACTAAGCAAAAAGCAAAATCCAACATCTGACCAAACATCTGAATACTGAACTGTTTGGACTGAATAGATATAAGGCGGTTACTTAAAAAAAATAACTACAGAAAATAATCATTTGTATTATCAAATGTACATCAAAATATTTCACAGAGTATACACGTTAAAGTCAGTAATTTCTTTATAGTCCACGAAAAAACTGCATACGAATGTTCTATATCATATTCCGCCACACTGCTACAAAACTGCAATTATTGTTTGGAATACCAGTCATATTCAAGTCCATCCAACTCTATCCTTTCTGAAAAATTTAATGATATAGATGTATATTTCAAGTTTGCATTCGAGAATAAACATTCTGTGTAATATTTCATATTTTATTGAATACTGTTTAGAAATACTTAGATCAAGAGTCGTCTTATTGTTATCATACCACATCTATTTGCAATGTATTTAATTTCTCTATAATAATGCATTTGGGTGGGATGGGTGGGAAATGCATTATTATATCTCACTCTAATCTTATCATATAATCAATATTTCATTTCGGGCGCTTTGCGCCCTCATAAAATCTGAAATTATATTTCTAAGATTTTCGTGAGATATAATAATGCACGTTTAAAGCAAGCTTACCATTTCTAAAACTTTATCTGCAAAACCCGCTTTTTCATTAGTCCTAAAATAAAATTTATTAAACGTTCTAGTGTTGGACCAATCTGCCATGGACATAATATCATCCATACTGATGCCACTCATCGCTGCCTTGCTAGTTGAGACCATGCGACAAGAATGTGCTTGAAACAATGAGATGTCGATTCCTGCCTCCTTCATAACCCATTTAATCCAATTTCCAACTGTCTGCGAAGATAGACCTTTAAAAGGTTTCTTAGTTGACCTTAATAAAGGATCAGGTTCATGTTTACTAACAGGCCTTAAATGTTCCGTTCTCAATTCATATTCATGTACACAAGAAATAACACATAATTTTTTCTTTGAAAATTTGCAGTATTTCACTGATCTGTTATTGCAATCTTTTTGTGTTTTAGACAGACCCGGTAAATGAAAAATTATACTACTTTTGTTTCTGGACATGAATCTTCTGTCTAACCTTGCAATTTCAGATATCCTTTTTGGCGCTGCCAAAGCCAATAAAATTGATAATTTTTTACCTAAAACTGAAAAATCAAGTTTTTTGTTTATTGGTAAAGCGGATAAATATTTAAGAACAATATCCAAATCCCATGAAAATTGGTATTTTGGTAAAGGTGGGTTATTTTGTAGAACACCTTTCATTAATTATTTTACTATAGGTAATTGACCAATTGGGACACCATCGATATATGGCAGGACTGAAGATATGGCCGAACGGTGAACATTTAAAGTTCTGTATTGATACCCCTCTTTATACATCCAAGTCAAAAAATCTAAGATATCGGCCAAAGGTGCTGAAAAGGGATCAATTTCCCGTGAGCTACACCAGCTAGACCACTTATTCCAGGCACTGTCGTAAGAAGATCTTGTTCCCGATTTCCAAGACCCAAGGAGTAATTCTTTAGTTTCCTCTGAAATTCCAATTGAGTTAAATGATCTCCGGAGACCGTCCACCCTGCTAGTTTTAATGTTTTGTTCAGAATCAGTGGGTGTGGCTCTTTCATGGGAGACAATACAGTGTTGTGACTCATGGGAAGTAACACTGGATAATCTACTGACATTTGAAGTAACAGAGGGTACCAAGCCTGGGATTGCCAAACTGGAGTTATCAGAATTATCTGACTGTTTTCCTCCCGAACTTTCGCCAGACACGTACTTATTAGACAGAACGGGGGAAAAGCATAACCCTTTATCTCTCTCCAGGATTGGAGAAGGGCATCTACTGCTTTCGCTTGGGGATCTGGCTTCCAGCTGAAATATTGATTCAGGTGAGTATTTGACCTGTCTGCAAACAGATCTACATTGCAAGGACCTATGCGTTTCATGAGACTTTTGAAAAGTATCGGACTTAACCGCCAATTGCTGAAATCCGCATAATGCCTGCTTTCCCAGTCTGCTATAACATTGCTTTTTCCTGGGATATAGTCCGCAGTGATTGTTAATTGCCTTTGAAGACACCAATCCCAAAACTGATTTGTTAGGGAATTTAGTCTTTTTGACACCGTTCCCCCCATTTTGTTTACATATACAATTGCTGTTGTGTTGTCCATTTGTATAAGAATATGCTTGTTTTGTAGATTTTTGGCATAAGATTGTACTGCGAACATTGCTGCTTTTAGTTCGAGTTGATTTATATGGAGGGATTTTTCCTCGTCTATCCAAAGCCCACCTATACTTATCTGTTGACATGTTGCTCCCCATCCCGACAGACTTGCATCCGACTGAATGGTTAAATGGGGTTCTGGTCTTAGTAACGCTTTCCCGTTCCAAGACCCCAGCTTGGTTACCCACCAATGCAACTCGTTCTGAACTTCCTCGTTTAACTGGATTTGGTGATCGTAATGGCCCCCCAAATGCAGGGCTTTTGTTTTCAATATTTGTAAACTGCGATAATGCAGAGGACCTGGAAGGACAGCTTGATTTGTTGCTGTTAACTGACCTATCAACTGAGCTAAATCTCTTGCTGACACTTTCTTGTGTTCTAGCATTAATTTTGAACTGTTCTTTATTTTCTCTACCTTCTCTTTCGGGAGAGACAAAGTCAACAACTTTGAGTTTACTGTATAACCCAGAAACTCCATTGTTTGTGAAGGTTCCATTACTGACTTGTTTGTATTGATCAGAAAACCTAAGCCCCTTAATATTGACAAAACTGTTGAGAGATCTGACAAAATTTTCTGATTTGACTGATTCATTATTAGAATATCGTCTAGGTAAACTATCAGACGTACACCTAAACGTCTCAATAAAGTCATGGGAACCTTCATCAGTTTTGTGAATATTCTTGGGGCTACTGCAATCCCAAACGGGAGGGACCTGAATTCCATTATTTTTCCCTGCCAAAAAAATCTGAGGTATTTTCTGTGTTCTTTTGCTATTTGCAATGTCAAATATGCATCGGTTAGGTCTATTTTTACCATCCAATCGTTCTTCAAAAGAAGATCTTTTAACAAATGAATTCCCTACATTTTGAAATGTTCGTAACGTAAAAAAACATTTAGGCCTTTTAGATTTATAACAGGTCTTTGACCCCCTCCCTTCTTTGGTACCAGAAAAATGTTGCTTATGAACGAATCCTTTGTTAGGAAAGACTGTGTTATGGCCTTCTTGTTCAAAAGTCCTGTTATTTCTTTGTTTATCAAATCCTGATTCTCTTGATTGAAAAAGGCTTGATTTGGTATTTGATTTTGGAAAGGTGTTGCTAAGAAATCTAATTTTATTCCTTTTACACACTGGAGAACCCAAGGATCTTTTGTAATTGAGTTCCAATTCTGTAGGAAAAGACTTACTCTTCCCCCTACAGGAATAGAATTTTGATTGATTATGCAATTCATTGGTAATTGGAAATAGTTTTGTATATGACTGAAAGTTTGCTCTTGACCTACCCGTTCTATCGGTTTGCAGGTTTCTTGAACACTTGGTTGTTCTGAGGTTGAGTCTGGATTTGGTTCTGGGTCTGGTTCTGGCGCTGATTCTGGCGCTGACCATAACTGTTCCCCTGTCTGTTCTGTGACTGGTTTCCCTGCCAAGGTCTCTTCCCTGAAACTTGTGGATGGAGAGCTTGTCTGCCGCCCACAGACTGCAGGTTGTTTGTGGGCCCCTGCTGAAAAAACTGATCATTTTTTCTATTAAAATGAGGTTTACCAGCATGTTTTTTCTTGTTAGAAAACAACAACATTTCTCTAAGTTCTTTGTTATCCTTGTTTTCTTTAGCCAAAGACTTTAGAAACTTATTACCAAAAAGTTGACCCTTAGATTTTGCCAAAGCTTTCTTGCCTTTCTTCTCATTTAAAAAATCTAGACTATCTGGCATTGTTTTAACTAACATTGCTTTTCTCCTGTCAGTGTTATAAACATAGTGAGCATTACCTGCTAGCACAATAGCCCTCTGTGTTAACTGAATTACATCAGAAGGGTCCATACCTTGATTATCTTTCTTAATCCTATGTGCTTCAGACCATAAACGGGACAGAGGACCCATAACATCTAGAATGCGTAGCTGTGTGTTAATTTTACTTCTCTCTAATCTAGCATTCCATTTTCTACCTTGAAAATAATTTTTCTTAAAAAATCTATCTGTTTCAAGAGCCTTTAATCCTTTAGAGGAAGGAATAGGCCAATTCAAAGACATATCTTGTCTCGTCTTTTTACTTATACCCTTTAGAGCATACTTCTCTATATATTTGGTTACATGAGATGGTACTTTTTCTTTTTTATCTTTAGACAAAGAAGGTTCTGGGTCAAACGCTTCATTGTCTTCTGAACTCTCTGATTCAGAGTTACTAGAAGATGATTCACTGCTACTAGTATTTTCAGAGGAACTGCTAGAATGATTTACAACTTTCCTGTGTTTAATCTTACCTTTTCTGCTAGGTACGGAGTCGTCCCGTTTCCGTTTAGGGATTTTGGTATCTAGGTCAGACCAGCACTGTCTGACATCGTCTTCTGTCCCGTCGACTAACGACATTTCATCATCTTGACGAGAAGAGATATTTCTCCTCGCCTTGTGAGAAGAGCCCAAAGACTCGACTACCTTATCAGTTTCTACCGCCACTGCGGTAAAACTTACATTTTCATCAATGACCCTATGGTCTTCCGAATCAAGTGCACCGCTCTCTCGAGACGGTGTAGCCATCCCTAACGGAATGTCATTGAGTTGGGCGTTAGCCATGCTAACTAAAATAATAAACCCACTAACCTTTAAATAATTTGGAAAAAAAACGTCTTTACTCAAAGAGAGCTAAATTGAAAGTCAATCTATTGTAGCCCGAGGTATACGATGTTACCTATGGGCATGCGCAGTAAGGTATTACCTGGATTGTAACATTTTTATTCAGGGGTGTACTTTAAAGAGCTGTTATTTGATTAGAATTGAAGGTCAATGCATTATTATATCTCACGAAAATCTTAGAAATATAATTATAGAATCTGTAATGAATCACACAACCCAAACTGAGCTTCAAAATACAACAAAAAGTAAGAAAAACATATTTTATAATTCATTTTAGTCTAAATTTCAGTTAAATGATGACATTACTCTTAAAGTTGCACAGCAGGCTATTTGTTTGGTAATGAAAACCTTTTATTTTGATATGCTTTATCTTTTTTATGTACTGATATACAATTTTAGAATAAGAACAATCCAATAAGAAACAATCATTGATGCTGGATTTAGAATACCTCTTAAAAATATCGTTGCAATCTCCCATAAATGTGATTACTTCTTTTGTCTATATATATATGGGTCATTATAAAAAAAAGTGCAAATTTCGACGAGGTAACATTTTGAAAAATGGTGTCATTGTTTAAAACATTTAAATGTGTTCCGCTATTCTATAGTATGGTAGCAACGATATTCAGAAATAAGCAATGGGAAAAATGAAGAGTTCCTTCAATTTTAACAATTTTAGGTCATGCTTTGATAGAATATGCTTCTAAATATTATTGTTTAACATCAAACAACTGTTCCAATTTGTTGTTTAGGTTAAAATTACGACTTATTGACATTATTAATTTCATATAGCTGTGCATTATATTCAAAAATAATTTCAGAATACATTGTCGTAAAAAAGTTGGCTGTCCTTATCATGGCCGTTATAAATACTAAAATATGCACTTAAAATGAATATATGTGAATTGTGTAAGATTAAATGATAATAAAATACCTAATCTTTCGTACACGACCTAAAACATTTATATTTATGAATGAAAATAAAAAAATGTCACATTTTTATATAGTAACACCACTGGCCCTTCAGTAACTCCAATGACATAAAAGTATCACCATTGACATCACATTTAAAATTTAATCTTTATTAAGTTCTGAACACAGAGCAAAGAACACCGAGCAAAAGAAAAAGATAAAAAAATAATTCTTAGGCTTAAATATCTCAAACTATATATTAACATAACATCAATAACTAAAAATGTCAATAGTGTTACTAAATAGTGTCATTGGTGTTACCATCATACATCAGTTTGTGAAAACTGTGTATATGTAATACTTGATATTGTTAAAACATTGTTAAATAAGTATTGTTTTCGTAAATAATATGATGTTTCGCTTGTTAAGCATGAAAAATACACAAAACAATGGTGATTGTCATGATATATTCAGTGGTGTTACTGAACTGGTCAATGGTGTTATTTTATCAAAATGGTCTCACCATTGACAGTAACACCAATGATTTAAGGTGTATTTTAAGATTTAGCTACGAAATAAGTGCTCCATTTCACTATTTATATATGTTATTCCCGGTGCATGTTTCTATAATCAATATATTTCATAATTCAAAGTTCAGGAAATGTTTTCAAAAAAAGATTTGTATAAGGGTACACCATGGACACTGTTTTCAATTATGATATAGCTTTTACTTACTTTTAAGATTTTTTCACTAAATTTTCAACATAATTGTTTTTTTTTGTGCTTACAGGTAATATTGCTAAGGAAGAAACTGTTGTAAATGCACAAATCTTGCGAAAGATAACTCTTATCCTACTAATTTGTCCTTTGGTTACACCATTGACTTAAAAAATGTAACATTTCCTTTTGGTGAATTTTTTTATTATAAAACCAACATACACCTCCTAAATCTTTAAACAAATGTTTGTATGTATCAAAATGCAATAAAAAGTGATAATAAAAAAACAAATCATATGAATAATAGTCCTATTTCAAGTCTGAAAGGATTTATAGTATAAAAATAACCGTTAATTCTGGCTATCTCCAAGGGTTTAAGAAAACATTAAGGATGTTTTTATAACATTTCATACTGTAAACTGTATATTGTGTATCACAAAACATTCATATCTAACATATGCAAGCGTTATTTTGATATATTTTCATGTCTGTGACTTAAAAAGATCCAATAACATAGTGTTGCATGTTTTTTTGATAATTACCCATATATTTCAATGAACCGTGTTAAAGCTACGATATTTCGATAGAACGTGTAATCATTTGCAATTGAAGCATTCAATACAGAACTAAATCTCATACGTAAATACAAATCCCTATATGCATGTAACATTTCTGTATATTATATTTAAAGGATCATTGTACAATACTGTGAGTGGAACTGTCATAACTACTGATATGCAAACTCAAAGACTGGCAGGTTTGTTTATTCAGAACCTCTGAATGCGCTTTTATTACAGTGTTGCATCTTTCCAGTCTGGTATTTGCACATTGCCATACTTCAGCCGTTGAATTTCACATAACATATTTTTGGGGGCTTTTTACTTATTAAAGAAGATTCTTGTCAGATTTATTTACCTTACTACAAAACAATATTCAAAAGAAAAACCTTTGCTCATTGTTTGACCCGTAGTTGATGATGTCAGTGTCATTTAGCCATACGATGACCTTTTAGTAGTTTATTTCTGTGTCATTTTGCTCTACGGTTACCTGTAGTTATTTATTTCTGTGTCAATTAGTCTCTACTTGAGAGTTGTCTCATTGGCAATCATACCACATCTTATAATTTTTATACTTCTATACATTATTCTGCATGAACATATAATACTAACAGTCATTTATTTAGTTAATTATTTGTGAACAACTTTTGCTGATGGTTGTACATCATTTATTCATTCATATCCAACATAGAAACTTTCCTATATCCATAAATGTAAACCTCTCTTTTAATTGATCAATTTAAACGCAAGATATTAATCTATAGTGAAAAAACTCATCATAGATACCAGAACTAAATTTTGTATATACGCCAGACGTACGTTTCTTCTACAAAAGACCCATCAGTGACGCTCGAATCCAAAAAGGTTGAAAAGGCCAAAATAAAGTACGAAGTTGAAGAGCAATGAGGACCAAAATTCCTAAAAGTTTTGCCAAATACAGCTAAAGTAATTGTTTTCTTTACGTGTAAAATATCGTTCGGGGCATATCGAATGTCTAGGGCTAAATAAACCTGCAAATATTTAAAACAGCTAGCCAAATCCCAAGCATTTAATAATTATATTGCATCAAATTAATTGTTTAAGCAGTTCGTCATAATTTAAAACAAATATACGTTATAACGAGTTGAATATTCATCACTTCGGTATTTAATATGCTTTTGTTCGCTTCGACTTCTCTGAGATTAAAACTTAAGATTTAAGCAAATGAACTATTATTTCACTTATATATGAAGACATCAAGACATCAACAACCATTTACAATGAAGCCATCGATGCAGACCGACCTGAAACAGGTAAGACATATTGAAATTTAGTGGCCCCTTAAAGGGGCATTATCTGTCAATCCATGTTCAACATTTTAACTTATGTTCTCATATTAGATTTACAACATACTAAGTTGAAGGCCGTACGGTGACTTATAGTTGTTAATGTCTGTGTCATTTTGGTCTCTTGTGGATAGTTGTCTCATTGGCAATCATACCACATCTTCTTTTTCTTTTTATATCAAATTTATATACATGTACATAATTACAATACGTCTGAAATAAACAATAAACAATGCATATACTCGATCATACTTCGTGTGTATTTTAACATATACGCCGTCTAATTAACTTTCGATATAACCTCCGTAGACTGCCGACTGTCACATAACCCGATACACATGATTAAAAATAAACTAGTGACCTCTTGCAATTGAACTTTGTTTTAAGGTCTGTTTGATTTGATATTATAAGTTAAAAACGTAATTAATTCTCGGTTTTACCTATATAAGAATGATGAAATAGTTCAGCTTTGATTTACTTTTAATGTTGACATTATTTTTTTTGTGATGACCAAACACGATTAGTTTATGCGTAACCAATCTCAAGCGACATATGTAATGGGTGATGCTGAAGGTCAAAGGAATAGAAAATTAGTTAAAAGTCGAACAATTCACCTATAAGGGAATATTTCATCTGCGATGTTTCTTTTTTTTTTTTATTATTTATAACAACATTGTTGTATTATTTCTCTTTTATTAATGATTGAACCATAGAAAATCCCATTCTGTCTTTTTTCATACCTCGTAGCTAGTGCCCCTTTTATCTGTTATATGTTTTTAAAAATTTCACTAAAAAAGAGACGAAAGATACCAAGGGGAGAATCTAAACTAACAATCTGAAAAGAGACAAATAAATTATGGCAAAAATATTAAAACGACGAAAAGACAAACAACCTATTGATGTTTTTTGCTGATCCATATTGGATTTTATGTACGTAAACAATGCAATATTGAACTCAGTAGCATTATATTATCGAACCATATTTTTGAAGTTTACATGCGTTTCGCAAGTATGTGAACATCGTATATCTAAAAATGTAAACGTAGAATATTTGAGTGTACAATTGCATATCATTGTTTTCTTGATACAGGTTTTTCATCGAATGAAAAGCTAGTGTACTATGGCCTGTTAGCTGGTGGTCTTGTCTTAGTGTTGTGCTTGTCAGTAACATGTAACATATGTATAATTCACAAATACAAAACAGGACAGTTAAATATGCAGCTAGACAAAACTGTAAATGAAAATGCAAACAATGCGTCTAAAGATACCGAAGATCTCTCATCAAATTACGAATCCATATGCGAAAGTGAAATGGTCCCAAGTGTATCAAAACTACATACAGAGATGTCTGCTGTAGCAGCACATCCCCATAAAAATAAGTCCGATCACAATTCTCCAGCGTCTGAAAGATCGTACTTGGAAGTCATTGCCGATACCATTTACATCAATCCTTGTCTACATTCAAAAGAAAATGGCGAATCAGATAGTACGCATAAAGTTTCTTCGCCAGAATATGGAGAAGCATTACAGAAAGATCAAAACAGTTCTGATCTTGATTCCTACACGGACGAGTTTGGTCGCAGAGAACTTACAAATTCTGAAGCCTCCGTGAATATGAGTACCCGTAATATCGATGCGTTAGACAGTTTTCCTGCATTCTGTGCAGGTGAACTCAGCAATGAACGATTATACAGTCACGACGAAGTATATGTTTATTGCAAACCAAACAAAGAAGATTCTTTGTCGATGGTAAACTTTGCTGGATTATCCGAATCGGGAAGTCCGGTAGACGAAAACGATCAACATATCGTTTTACAAAATGATGACGGACAAGTCAATCCTTATGAAAATCTAACAAGAATCGATAAAAACGACGTACACGACTACAATACTTGTATAGTTCCACCAAGATATTGAAATTTGTAAATATGTTACCTCTGCTGCCGATATGAGTAGAGCCAGAACGGTTTTAATTTGGTTATTTTAATATCATGTCTTAAAACAATAATTATGATTCTGAATATTCATAATAAAATAATAGAAAGGAGAAAAATACCAAAGGGTCATTCATAAGTCATAAGTCGAAAAAAAAAACCCGGAAAACGCCTTAACTAAGAAATAAAAAGCCCAACGATCAAACATCAGTACACAAGACACAATATAGAAAACTATTACGACTAAGCAACACGACCCCCTACCAACAACTAGGGGTGATATCTGGTGCTCCGGAAAGGTAAGCGATCCTTCTCCACCAGTAACATCCGGTGTGTTGGCCATGTAAGTACAAACCCGGTGATAAGTCTAATTTGCTAAGTCACATTCGGGGAAAAGGACGGGATTGTAGTTACGACAGTTGGAACATATCTGGCGTCATCTCTGAAAAAAGTTAAATAACAAAAATACTGAACTCCGAGGAAAATTCAAAACGGAAATTCCCTAATTAAATGGCAAAATGAAACGATAAATCACATCAAACGAATAGAAAACAACTGTATCTTAACGATCGACAATTTTTTGAAGGCGTCCGTAAAATTTACAAAGCGATGATTTTGACTTCACCATTTGAACTCTTGGTTTTTTAGGTCACCTTTCCAAAAGGAAATGTGAGTTTTTGCCATCACTTGGCGTCCGTCGTCGTCCGTCCGTCGTCGTCAGTCCGTCCGTCGTCGTCAGTCCGTCGTAAACTATTTCAAAGATCTTCTCCTCTGAAACTACTGAACCAATTCAAACCAAACTTCATCTGATTGATTCCTAGGGTATCTAGAATAAAGTTTGTGTTTTAATTCCCTTTTCATAAAAAAAACCATGGCCGCCATGGATAAAAATAGAACATAGGGGTAAAATGCAATTTTTAGCTTATAACTCAAAAACCAAAGCATTTAGAGCAAATCTGACATGCGGGGGGGGGGGGGGGGGGGCTAAAATTGTTATCAGGTCAAGATCTATCTGCCCTGAAATTTTCAGATGAATCGAACAACCCGTTGTTGGGTTGCTGCCCCTGAATTGGTAATTTTAAGGAAATTTTGCTGTTTTTGGTTATTATCATGAATATTATTATAGATAGAGATAAACTGTAAACAGCAAAAATGTTCAGCAAACATAGGGGTAAAATCAGGTTTTGGCTTATAACTCAAAAACCAAAGCATTTAGAGCAAATCTGACAGAGTTAAATGGTTTATCAGGTCAAGATCTATCTGCCCTGAAATTTTCAGATGAATCAGACAACCGATTGTTAGGTTGCTGCCTCTGAATTGGTTATTTTAAGGAAATTTTGCTGTTTTTGGTTATTATCATGAATATTATTATAGATAGAGATAAACTGTAAACAGCAAAAATGTTCAGCAAAGTAAGATTAACAATTAAGTCAACATGACCGAAATGGTCAGTTGACCCCTTTAGGAGTGATGACCATTCATAGTCAATTTTTAACCATCTTCCGTAAATCTTAGTTATCTTTTACAAAAATCTTCTCCTCTAAAACTACTGGGCCAAATTGAACCAAACTTGGCAACAATCATCATTGGGGTAACTAGTTCAAAAATTGTGTCCGGTGACCCGGCCAACCAACCAAGATGTCCACCATGGCTAAAAATAGAACATAGGGGTAAAATCAGGTTTTGGCTTATAACTCAAAAACTAAAGCATTTAGAGCAAATCTGACAGAATTAAATGGTTTATCAGGTCAAGATCTATCTGCCCTGAAATTTTCAGATGAATCAGACAACCGATTGTTAGGTTGCTGCCTCTGAATTGGTTATTTTAAGGAAATTTTGCTGTTTTTGGTTATTATCATGAATATTATTATAGATAGAGATAAACTGTAAACAGCAAAAATGTTCAGCAAAGTAAGATTTACAAATAAGTCAACATGACCGAAATGACCCCTTTAGGAGTTATGGCCCTATATAGTCAATTTTTAACCATTTTCCGTAAATCTTAGTTATGTTTTACAAAAATCTTCTCCCGAGAAACTACTGGGCCAAATTTAACCAAACATGGCCAAAATCATTATTAGGGTATTTAGTTTAAAAATTGTGTCTGGTGACCCGGCTAACCAACCAAGATGGCCGCTATGGCTAAAAATAGAACATAGGGGTAAAATCAGGTTTTGGCTTATAACTCAAAAACCAAAGCATTTAGAGCAAATCTGACAGAGTTAAATGGTTTATCAGGTCAAGATCTATCTGCCCTGAAATTTTCAGATGAATCAGACAACCGATTGTTAGGTTGCTGCCTCTGAATTGGTTATTTTAAGGAAATTTTGCTGTTTTTGGTTATTATCATGAATATTATTATAGATAGAGATAAACTGTAAACAGCAAAAATGTTCAGCAAAGTAAGATTTACAAATAAGTCAACATGACCGAAATGGTCAGTTGACCTCTTTAGGAGTTATGGCCCTTTATAGTCAATTTTTAACCATTTTCCGTAAATCTTAGTTATGTTTTAGAAAAATCTTCTCCTCTGAAACTACTGGGCCAAATTTAACCAAACATGGCCAAAATCATTATTAGTGTATTTAGT